>NC_133755.1:161453797-161760940 GCF_036562045.2 Rhinolophus sinicus | reverse complement strand
GAGCCTTGTGAGGAACGTGAAGCAAAATAAAAGTTCTAGCTCTTGTATGACAAATTGAAGCAGCACTGCAGTCTGGGGCTCGAGTATTGTATGCACTGAGACACATTCTTGTGGCTAAAACAGTACTCTTGGGTTGTCTGCTCTGAATGAAAAAGGATTTTCTATATGTGTTTTCATAATGAGTGTTAGGATTTAGTTACATGTTTTATCCCAACTGAGAAGCCAATGATAGCCATTCAATATTTTAGCAATGATCTAAATGGCATGCTTATTATTTTCATAGAGACATTATGGGGGAACACTCTTTAAGCCATTCTTTTAATTCCAGGCTTATTTTTTAATTTCAGTGTTTATTTCAATATATCTTTCCCCCATGCGAGACACAGGCCCTTCTCTCTCTTCCTGTCATTTCGGTAGAGCTGTAGAGCTGTGTCCATGTCAGACAAAAAGAAAATGAGGCTACTTAGAAGCAAGGAATAGAAAGGTTTAGTGCAGGAATCATTGCAGTGATGCAGATGTTCCCCAAGTTACTTTTGGGGGATGAACATTCATGTTTCTCTAAGTCTCCAATAAAAATGTTAGCAACCACAGTGCTCATCTTTCCCAGATTTACCTCCTCTCTCCCAGGTCATTTTGTGCTTTTAAAAACTGATTTCTCTGGTTGTGTCTGTAGCAGATGTTGCTTTATTGTTTGCTAACATTATGTTAGCATTACACTTACAAAACAGCCTGAAGAGCCTAACTTCTGTCAACACAGTCTATGGGTTACAGCACAAGCTGGGAGGGTTTTTTCAGCTCTAGTCAATGACTCCCTGTAGGCATGTTGCTTAATGTTGTCAGTTTCCACATCTATAAATCGGGATCCATAATAATATATAGCTGAAGTCTGGAGGAAAGGCCACATTCCTTGTTTCTCAAACTTTCTCCTTGCAGACATATTAAAAGTCTTCCGACATTTCAGACAAGAGAAAGACACATCATTTTAAAAGACCTTTCCTTGCTTAGTGGGTCAAGCATTCTTTTTAGACCCTTGCTTTTTAAATACACAGGGTACAAAAAAAAAAAATGTATACACATTTTAAGAAAGGAAAACTGTATTAAAATTGTAATACAATTGTTGGAGATGATGTCATAAAAATCGCGGCATGAGGTGAGCCTCTTGAAATCTGCCCTGGAATTTACAAAAAATTGAACAACTGTAATTCCACAAAGGATTCCCTGTGCAGCAGACAGGCAAGACTAAGAGACGTGCAACTGAAATCATCTGAAGGTGGGCAAATTGGCGAGTGAGGAAGGAGGAAAGAGGGAAGTGCGGAGATACGGACCCCACGGGCACAGAATGCAGAGTGGAGCTCCGAGCTCCAGCAGTGGCAAGAGGAAAGAATTCAGTCTGCTACATAGTGCTCTGCTTATGGGCCACCGTCCTGCCTGAGGGATCAGCATATAACACAGCTGAACCCAACGCTCACGGCAGAGACCTCAGAGAAAAGACTGAGGGAAGAAGGGTGAAAATGGGGTTTAAGCCCTCACTGCCGAGCAGAGGACAGAAGGCTTAGGCATGGAGCCTGGCCACCCCCTTCCTACCCTCCTAGAGCTTACCCCACCTTCACCCTCCCAATGCTAGAAGCAGAACTGTAGCAGTGCCAGATCAAAAGAACAGAATATTTGCAGTTCTGAGAATTGCAGCCTGCAGCCATAGACTCACAGTCCAACTAGTTCTGCCAAAGGGGAGGGAGCCTTGGGTGCAGGACCGGCTGTGCTGGTGCTGGCCGCCATTGCTCTGGGCCACCTCTCACAACCCACCCCGCCCCTGTCCCCACCTATCTGTGTGGATCCTTGCAGGAGTAAACAAAACTGCTGAAACACACAAGCTCTGAAACTGGTGCAGGAAGAGCTTTAGAACTTCAGAAGCTCTCCACATCTCCCCATGGAGGGGGTGCCCTGTGACCCAGGTGACCTGTTCACAGAGGAGAAGCCCACCTTCCAGGGTGAGAAACCCATTGGGTGAGAAACCAGAACAGTGCAGAGAAAATATAACACTACAGTGTGAGAGAGAATAAAGGCTGCAGTCAGAAAGAAAATAAAGCATTCTACCCACACCTACTGGAAAACAAATGAAAGACCTCTTCCTATCAACCTGTTGCAGAACCCACTCCTGTAGATGCCTAGGAAGACAAATAATAATCCATTAATTGCCATAAATAACCAAGGTAACAAGACAGCTCAGAAACAAAATTAAAAGTCTCCAGAAAATGAACTTAAAGACATGGAAATATGTGACGTAAATGACAGAGAATTCAAGATTGCAGTTCTTAAAAAACTCAATGAGATGCAAGAAAATATAGACAGGCAGTTTATTGAACTCAGAAACATAATCAAAGAACAAAAAACATTTTACCAAAGAGATTGAAATTTTAAAAAAGAACCAAATAGAATTTCTGGATATTAAGAACTCCATAAAAGAAATGAAGAATGAAATAGCCAGCTTAGGTAATAGACTGGACCAGATGGAGGAAAGAATCAGTGACATCAAAGACAGAAATCTGGAAATGACACAGAGGGAAGAAGAGACAGACTACAGAGTTAAAAGAAATGAAAGAACTCTACAAGAACTTTCTGACTCCATCAAACAGAGCAATATAAGAATAATGGGCATACCAGAAGGAGAAGAAAGGGAAAAGGGAACAGACAGTATAGTCAAATAAATAATCGATGAGAACTTCCCAAACTTGTGGAAAGAACTGGACCCTTGAATCCAAGAAGCAAATAGAAAACCTAATTACCTCAATCCCAACAGGCCCTCTCCAAAGCACCTTGTATTGAAACTGTCAAAAATTAATGATAAAGAAAGCATCCTCAAGGCAGCCAGGGCAAAGAAGACAGTAGCCTACAAAGGAAAGCCCATTAGATTATCATTAGATTTTTCAGCAGAAACTCTACAAGCCAGGAGGGAGTAGAATCAAGTATTCAAACTAGTGAAAGAAAGAAATTATGAGCCAAGAATAACATATCCAGCAAAAACATCCTTTAGATATGAAGGAGGAATAAAGACCTTTACAGACATACAGAAGCTGAGGGAATTTTGTAACACACAACCTGCACTACAAGGAATACTGAAGAAGGCTATTTAACCTGAAACAAAAAAGCAAAAGAATACAAAATCATGAGTAGTATTACGAACAGACAGAAGCAGGAAATGGCAACCCCTAAACCAATTAGGACACTATATACTTAAACATAACATACAGGGTAAAGAAGCGGGGGGAAAAACTTTAAAAAAGAGGAAAAAGACAACTTGCTACTTTAGTGCAGAAATCAACTCACAGTATAAATAGGAATAATTTGTGACAACAAAAAACATAAACGGGGAGAGAGTAAAGGCCTGAACTGGCACAAGGGAATGGAGAAAGTAAGCGTGCTGAAGAAAATGGAATACTCCAAATGTGAAACTTTCTTTTACATAAACTTAATGGTAACCACTCAAAAAAAATCCAGCACTGAAATATATAACATAAAAAAAGAAGAGATAGAGGGAAAAATCATAGAATACCAGCATACTGAAATAATAGACAGCAACAAAAAGGCCAAGAAACAACGGAGACACCATCCTACCAGAAAACCAGAGATAGACTAATAGGAAATCCTCACATATCTACACATTAGGAAATCACCCTAAATGTAAATGGACTGAACTCACCAATGAAAAGGCACAAAGCAGCAGATTGGATCAAAAAACTAAACTCTAAACTCAACCATATGCTGCCTCCAAGAGACACATCTCAGCTACAAGGACAAATATAGAATCAAAGTGAAAGGGCAGAAACTGACACTCCGAGCAAATGGTATTCAGAGAAAAGCAGATGTAGCATACTGATATCAGATGAAACAGACTTCAGGTAAAAAAGGTAACAAGAGACAAAGATGGACATTTCATAATGATATAAGAGACTATACAACAAGAAGACATAACAGTCATCAACATTTATGCCCCTAATTAGGGAGCACCGAAATATACCAAGCAACTACTAACAGAACTAAAGGGAGAAATTGACCAAAACACAATTATAGTAGGGGTCCTAAATACATCATTGACAGCTATGGATAGATCATCCAAACAGAAAATAGATCATGAAATAACAGCCCTAAATGACACATTAGATGAAATGGACATAATTGACATTTATAGAGCATTTCATCCTAGAACATCAAACTACATTCTTTTCAAGTGTACACGGAACATTCTCAAGGATAGACCATGTATTGAGACATAAAACTAGCCTCAGCAAATTAAGAAGATTAAAATCATATCAAGCATAAATCTGATCACAAGGCTTTGAAGTTGGATATCAACTGCAAAAAGAAAGCAGGAAAAACCACAAATATGTGGAGATTAAACAACATACTTTTAAAGAATGACTGGGTCAAAGAAGAAATAAGAGGAGAGATCAAAAGCTACGTAGAAACAAATGACAATGAAAATACAACCTACCAAAATTTTGGGGATGCAGCGAAAGCAGTCTTTAGAGGGAAATTTATATCACTACAGGCCTAACTTAAGAAAGAAGAAAAATCCCAGACAACTAACCTCACGGTACACCTTGAAGAACTAGAAAAAGAAGAAAAAAGAAAAAATGAAACCCAAAGTCAGCAGAAGGAAAGAAATAATAAAAATCAGAGCAGAACTAAATGAAACAGAGAACAAAAAGACAATAGAAAAAATTAGTGCAACAAAGAGCTAGTTCTTTAAAAAGGTTAATAAAATTGACAAACCTTTGACTAGACTCACTAAGATAAAAAGAGAAAAGTCACAAATAAACAAAATCAGAAATGAAAGAGGGGAAATTACCACGGATGCCACAGAAATACAAAGGATCACCCAAGAATGCTATGAAGGATTATATGCCACCAAATTCAATATGTTAGAAGAAATGAACATGTTCCTAGAAACATGTAGCCTTCCTAGGCTGAATCACAAAGAAATGGAAAATCTAAATAGACCAGTGTGCAGTAAGGAAATTGAATCAGTCATCCGAAACCTTCCCAAATGCAAAAGTCCAGGACCAGATGGCTTCACTAGTGAATTCTACCAAACCTTCAAAGAGGATCTAATACCAATCCTGCTCAAACTCTTCCAGAAAATTGAAGAAGAGACAATACTCCTTAATTCATTTTATGAGGCCAACATTACCCTGATACCAAAACCTGGTAAGGATAACACAAAAAAAGAAAACTATAGGCCAATATCTCTGATGAATACAGATGCAAAAATCCTAAACAAAGCTCTAGTAAATCAAATGCAACAATACATTAAAAAGATTATTCATCACGACCAAGTGGGGTTCATCCCAGGGGCACAAGGATGGCTCAACATATGCAAATTGATAGATGTGATATCAAAATAAAGGACGAAAATCTATGATTATATCAATAGATATAGAAAAACTGTTCGACAAGATACAACATCCATATATGATTAAAACACTTAATAAAATGGGTATAAAAGAAAAATACCTCAACATAATAAAGGCCATATATGACAAACCCTCAGCTACTATCATAATTAACGGTGAAAAACTGAAGCCCTTTGCTCTACGTTCAGGAAATGACAGGGCTGTCCTCTATCACCTCTGCTTTTCAACACAGTATTGGAAGTCCTAACCAGAGCAATCAGGCAAGAGAAAGAAATAAAAGGCATCCAAATTGGGAATGAAGAAGTTAAATTGTCACTCTTTGCAGATGACATGATGCTATGCATAGAAAACCATAAAGACTGCATCAAAAAGCTATGAGAAACAATAAATGAATACAGTAAAGTTGCCGGCTACAAAATCAACATACAAAAGTTCATTGCAATTTTATATACTAAAAATGAACTCTCAGAAAAAGGAAAAAACAATTCCCTTTTCAATTGCAATAAAAAGAATAAAACACCTAGGAATAAGCTTAACCAAGGATGTGAAAGACCTATACACTGAAAACTATAAGACGTTTTTTAAAGAAATTGAAGAAGACACAAAGAAATGGAAAGACATTCTGTGTTCATGGATTGGAAGAATCAACATAGTTAAAATGACCATATTACCCAAAGCAATGTTTGGGTAATAGCCAAAGATTTAATGCAATTCCTATCAAAATCCCAATGGCATTTTTAAAATAAATAGAACCAAAAAATCATCAGATTTGTATGGAATCACAAAAGACCCAAAAGAGCCAAAGCAATACTACAAAAAAAAAAAAAAAAAAAAAGAGCAATGCTGGAGGTATCACACTCCCTGACTTTAGCTTGTACCACAGGGCAACAATAATCAAACCATTATGGTATTAGCAGAAAAACAGACACACAGACCAATGGAATAGAACTGAGAACACAGAAATAAAACCACATAAATATGGACAGATGGTTTTCAACAAAGAAGCCAAAATCATACAATGGAGAAAAGACAGCTTCTTCAATAAATGGTGCTGGGTAGACTTGGAAAGCCACATGCAAAAGAATGAAACTAGACTGCTACCGGTCACCATGTACCAAAATTAATTCAAAATGGATTAAAGACCTAAACATAAGACCTGAAACAATAAAACGCATAGAAGAAAACATAAGTACTAAAATTATGGAGCACTAGAGAGCACTTTATGAATTTGACCCCAAAGGCAAGGGAACTAAAAGCTAAAATAAATGAATGGGACTATATCAAACTAAAAACCTTCTGCATAGCAAAACAAACCATCAACAAAATAAAGAGGAAACCAACCGAATGGGAGAAGATTTTTGCAAACAACACCTCTGATAAGGGGTTAATATCCAAAATGTATAAGGAACTCATACAACTCAACAACAACAAAACAAACAATCCAATTAAAAAATGGGCAGAGGACCTGAATAGATATTTCTCCAAAGAGGACATACAAATAGACAATAGACATATGAAAAAATGTTCAACATCATTAATCATCAGAGAAATGCAAATAAAAACCGCAATGAGATATCACCCCACACCAGTTAGAATGGCTATCATCAACACGACAAATAACAAGTGGAGACACTGTGGAGAAAAAGGAACCCTCATACACTGTCAGTGGGAATGCAGACTGGTGCAGCCACTAAGGAAGGCAGTGTGGAGGTCCCAAAAAAAATTAAGAATAGAATTATCATATGACCCAGCAATCCCTCTCCTGGCTATCTACCACAAACATCTGAAAACAAAAGATATATGTGCTCCAATGTTCATTGCAGCTTTATTTACGGTGGCCAAGAAATGGAAACAACAAAAGTGTCCTTTAATAGATGATTGGATAAAAAAGTTATGGTATATATACACAATGAAATACTGTTCTGCCATAAGAAAAGATGAAATAGTACCTTTTGCGACAACATGGATGGATCTTGAGATTATTAGGCTGAGCAAAATAAGGCAGGCAGAAAAAGTCAAAAACCATATGATTTCACTGACATGGTATATAAAACTGAAAACAACAAAAGAACAAGACAAACAAAGGAAGAAACAAAAAATCATAGACACAGACAATAGTTCAGTGGTTACCAGAGGGTAAGGGGGGAGGGGGGAGGGGGGTGGTAGATGAGGGTAAAGGGGATCCAATATGTGGTGATGGAAAGAGAACTGACTCTGGGTGGTGAACACACAATGTGATACATAGATGATGTATTACAGAATTGTACACCTGCAATCTATGTAACTTTACTAACAATTGTCACCCCAATAAACTTTAATTTTTAAAAAAATTATAATACTCAATATATACTGATAACAAAAGATGAATACAACTCATGTTTGATTTCTGCAATTACAAGACGTGCTCAAACTGGTTGCCATCAGCATCCAGACACTTCTGATTATGGCAAACTACTGCTTGAGCAGCATTGACCAAAGTGTCCACTTGTATACATTTTTTTGGCACACCCAATGAGTTTTTATCACTCATGTAGACAACTGTCTCTTTTGAAAATTTTAAATGTTTTCCGAAACTTGAGTGTATGTGTACCTAAAGACAGATTACCAAGGTATAATTTTGGAGCTAGAATATATTATCAATTTATTTTACAATACAAATCTAACATATTTTTCTACAAGATGTGTGCTTGTCAAGCTGAGCAAAATGAATTGTTATTCTTCGCTTTAGCCCTATGTGAGGTTCAAGTTAACAGTTTTTAAGCACAATCCAGTTCCAAAGAGAGTGGAGAAATAACTATAGATAAGGCATGGGCTCTTCCCTCAGGAAGTGATGAGCTTGGAGGGGACAGGGACTTATAAAGAACATAGTATACAGCATCAGTAAATAAGGACAAAACTGAAACACAGACTTGCTCTGAATCAAGAACTGAGACTGTTGAGACTTGTGAAGGCTTCAAGAAGACAGTGATTTTTAAGATAGATCTTGAGTGAAGAACTGCATTCCAATACCTAAAGCAATGACTAAAGACTTAGAACCTTGGAGGAAGTAATGATTCTTGGTTTGAAGGATTCTATGTTTAGTCATACAAGCTATTTTTAAGTCCAATTGTCTACAGTATACTTCTCTTATTTCCAAGTTACTGAAAATCTATAATTCAAATCATTTAAATCTTAAAATCATTACTGCAGTTAAAAGTTTAAATGAAACAAGAGTATATTTATTTAGGAAGACTTTTGACCACATTCCCTCACCTGTTTGAAACCCTTCCAAGATATTTTATTATTCCTTTAATTTCTATTTCTGGGACTTTCACTTATTAGTCTCTTGCATTTCCTTGCAGAAAATGGAAATCAGGGAAAATGTAACAGTGTATGTTGAAGGATTATAGGAGAGAAACATGAGACTCAGGCCCAATTCCAAATTTTCCCCACCATCTCCACCCCCACTCCCCAGCCTAACCTGTTTTTTCTTCAGCGTTAGATTCTCTTGGTCAGAGCCATTCTCTGAGGCTCTATGTCTTCCCACTAGGATAATTTATGTTGGAATTCATCTTCTTTCCCAATCATACTGCCTCGGGAGAACCCAGCAAAGGAGGGAAATCTCAGGCCTGGAAACTGGCAGAATAACATCTGATTGGAAAGAAATGTCATCAGAACTCACTGCTCTATAAATGTATCACGTGAACTAAATACCAAAATTTCCATATCCTTGTTTCACTCCAGAATTACAATAACTACATGGGAATTATTAACATAAATAGTTGCGGCACTGATAGTACTTTGTACTCAATTGAATGTGTTGGGAGGTGGCAAATATTTGGGACATATATTGGGACATACTTATTCTAAAAAGTTATGATTTGTCTATCTGAAATTCAAATTCAACTGCAAATCCTGTATTTTTATTTGCTAAATCTAGCAAGTCTCAATAAGAGGTCATTCAGTTTGGAAATTACAAGGTCACTGCAATCTTTGAAAGATCAGTTTGCAAGCAAGTTACACAGGGAAGTCAGATCACCAGAGGAGAAGCAGTAAATAATTATAAGGAATGAGAGACAAGTATAGCCTACTTCTCCCAGAAATTGGATGCTGGAAAGAAAGAGAAAGGTGTGCTGTTATTTGATTTTTTAAGAGACTTCTTGGATATGCCCAAAATGATGACAGAATTCCATTAAATAAATAAAAGAATCCATCTGGTTAAGATGAGATTTATAATCCCAATATACTACGCTGGAGAGTCCGTCTGGAAACATATCTCTACCAGTTTGCCTTTTAAAATAATAAACACAAATGTATTGAACCCTTTTTGATACCTATGTTTGAATAAAAATTCTGAGTATTATAATTAATCCAGTTTTACCTCTTTAAACATTAAGCGGAAAATATTTGTTTACTTTGGTAAAAATTTTGAAGAAATCACAGACTGTCAAAAGAAACTGAAAAGGTAACAACAACCTGGGAGATGTTTGCAACACACATGCATAATCAGAAACTTGTATCTAGAATATATAAAGGACGCCTAAAAACAGTCAAGAAAAGTCAACAATCCAATAGTAAAATGAGCAGGAAAAATGGACAAACATTTAATGAAAGCAGAAAGACAGCACCAGAAGCTCAACCTTTGTAGAAACAAGGGAAAATAATACTAAAACTATTATAAATACCATTTCACACCCACTGAATTGGCAAGAATTTGAAGGTCTAACTATGCCAAAGGTTGGAGAGGATGTGGAGCAATTGGAACTATGAGCCACTGTTGGTGGGAGTGTGAACTGATTCACTGATTGTGGAAAACAATTTGACATTACCTAGTAAAGTTGCAGATGTGCGTATCCCACTAACCAGCAACTCCACTTTTAAAACCTAGAGAAAATCTTGCTGGTGAATACCAGGAGATATATATATATATAAGAATGTTTCTGATAGGCTGGAGACAACTTGGCTGTCAGTCAAAAGGGAGTAAATAGATAACTGGTGGTATATTAATTGAAATACTCTACAACAGAGAAGATTGATGAGTTACATGCACATATATAATTCTCACAAATAAAATTCTGAAAAAATAAGCAAATCAGGAAGAAAGCATAAAATATTATACTTTTCATACAAGTTAGAAAACTTGTATAGCTAACAGTATTTTATTAGGGTGATATATATATGTATGTGTGTGTGTATATATATATACACACACACACACATACATACATATATACATATATCCTTTTGCTTATAATTGTACTATATATATTTACACACAGTAAATATATACAGTACATATATTTATATAATATATTTATATATTATATTTTATATGTATTTAGAAACCATAAAAAAACTAAGGAAAAGAATGGGAGAATGACAAATTAAGAAGTCAAGATAGCGGTTACCTCTGGAGTGATGGAGAATAGAAATAATTATAGGGGGCTTCAAGAGGAGTAGAAAAGTTTTCTTTTTTTTAAAGTAGATGGTAAATACAAGGGTACAAATTTTGTTGTTATAGTTTATACTTACTTTACTTTTATTATTTTATATGTATGAAATATTGCATAATCTTTAAAAAGAAATATATATATATATATATATATATATATATATATATATATATATATATGTTGTCATTATCAAATAACTTTTGCAGAAGATAAGTTTATTTGGATAAAGATTTTAAATGTGTACCACACACTCTTTAGCCCTCTTCTGTCAACATATGGTGAAAGATGTGTCAGCCCAGCATGGGTTTAGAACATTCTGAACACTGCACAGTCAGCATAGCTGTGAAATTGTTGCATCAGTACTAATCACTGGTCTTACAGCTCTGCTTTGTGTTTAAGATTGAGTCTTTTATAAACCACCCCACCCAGAATGTTACATAGAATCTCGAAAACATGTTTTTCAAGTGCTCTGAGAGCCAAAACGTATTTGGTATAATGACAAATGATCTAATGAATACCAGGTCCAAAATATTCTGTGATATCAACAACTCAGGTGCAGGATTGAGGAAAGGGTATATCAGGTTTTCTCCCTGGAATGTGTTTATGTATAGGTATAAGGAAATAGTCAAAGGGCCGGGACGTATCTCACTCACTGATTGGGTAAGGCTCCAGACATATATTGAATAAAAGGCAATTCATTCTGTTTGGGGGAAAGGATGAGCTTTTCATTTTCTGGTATATATTACTGCAGAGACCTTTTTTTTTAAAGCCATTTCTGTTTAAAATAGAATTAGAAATGTCTTATCTCATAGATACATAGAGTATAAGTTAATTCTAATGAATCTCACTAAGAACTATCAGCACATCGAATTAACCTTACATATTTACCACTGCCATTTTGATCCCTGTCACAGAGCTATGTAAGGTGGAGAACACCTCCAAACTACTCTGAAAAAGGACTAGAACCACATTTCCATAACGAGGCTATTCTCATTTAAACGGCCGTTTTTTTTCCTGAGAATATTCAAAATCCCCCATAGAAACTCACCATTTATAGCAGACTGCTTTGTACAACTCTCCTTCCTTTTTCAGTTGTCATTTCTTACTGATGTCAGTGGATCGGTGTTCTGTTACCATTTACTCTTCACATATTGCTTGGGTGATTGAACTACGTACTGCCGTCTTCTACAAAGCAAGACTCCTGAGCTTTGTGACAGCAATTCCCCACCTAGGGCCAGTCTTAGTTCAAATCTGGGATTGTGGCTATATTCCTGGTGGCTAAGGGAACTATAACCTCTAGATAAATGAGGTAAAACAAAGCCCTGATATCATAGAATGATTAGAATAGCAGAAGTTGAAAGATGATACCTCATAATACAAAATATTTATGAAACTTTCCATGTGATGAATTGTTAACAGTCTAATTGCAAAAACAAAGGAAAATGACAACAGCATAAAATCAGAACAGGGATGTGTCATTTATACAAGTACAGTTATAGCATCAAAAATCAAATGACTATGTAGGTAATATTTGTGTGGTCACCGGTGAACATGAAGCCCAAGCCGCCCTCCTTTCTAATTTTTCTGTTAGTTAAATGGGAACAATAATTCCGTTCACCTCCTAAGAAGGTTGGGAGGGTTCATGAGGCAATACTTATGAAGCACTCAAAGTTCATTCAATGAAAGATTCAGTGTAAACACAACCTTGTACTGTTCTATCCAACTATAACCACACTCTATGTTAACAACTCAACATCTATACACCAAAAAGAAGTTTACATTTCTAGTACAACACTATTTGTAGTTATCTGATTCTGACAAATAGGATGGCATAAATAGATGATAAAATTAAAAATCTATTTTGAGGTATGTGATCTCCCATTCAATTTTATTTCTTTCGCTCTACAGATTGCCTACAAAATTATTATTTTTAAAACCAAAAGTTTATTTTTAAATAGTGCCCTGTTTTCATTGCCTCTAATTGTAGTGTTATGGGCAATATAAAATAACAATCAAGAGTGCTAAATCTCATTTGGCTAAGAAAGAGATGTTAGTGAATAAAACGAGGCTAAGATGTATAGAAAAAGAAAAGCTATATCTCAATAAGGATAAAACTGCCTGTACAGAATAAAGAAATTAAAACCAACATCACCTTAGTTGCATGATGAAAACAAGAGAGAAAGAAATTTACAGTTGGTTCCAGATTTCTGCCCCACAGCTGTGTTTTGAACTGCACCATGGATTTGATGTCACATCATCTGATTACCTGGTCTCATGGTTCTCATCTCCACCCTCAGGAGTTCCTGACAGTTCTTGCCTATGTCTAATAGGGCATGCCATTGTTATATGGGAGCACCATTCTGTCCTTGGTTTTTAAAACTGTTTTAAGGAACATTCAAGAATCTTTTCCAATGAAAATTGCACTGGGAAAGAGAATATGAGTTCATCAAAAAATCTTAGTTAAATATTGCCCTAATATGAAATCTTCCTCCCTTAAACTTGAGAAGTTGGAAAGATAAAAAGCATTCAGGCAAATGTAAAAAAAAAAAATGGCAGCTCACATTTAATTCAATTTATTAATAATTTATTGAGCTTTAGTATTAATGATTGTGCTTGTTGCTTCAAACAATACAAAAATAATATAGGTAAAACCTTGCTCTAAAGATTATATTCTGTTAGTGCAGGTGGCAGGATAGGCAGGAGAGATAAAAATGTAAAATAAACACAAAAGTAAATCCAATCAAGCAGATATCAAGGAGAAGTACAAATTGCATTGGGATGACTAATGAAGGAGATAACATTTGATTGAGGTACAAGGAAAATCTTCATGGAGAATGTGGTATTTGAAATGGACCTTGAAATACGGTTGGAACTTTGTAAAGAAGAGACAATAGTAGAAAGAAAACTTGAGACAAAGGTAGGAAGGAGAAAATTTTAAGGTAGATTTAGAGGACAATAAGCAGTCTAGTTTAAATGGAGCAGGGGATACTTATACTGGGGTAGAAGATGATAGGTGAAAATAGTGGAGACTAAATTAGGAAGGGTTTTGCAAGTCATATTAAGTATTATAACCTAAGTAAATGGCTTGGGGAGGAGCTCCCAAGGTTATTGAGCAGGAAAACATATGATGTAAGCTATGCTTTGGGGTAAATAATTTGTCTACAGTTGTGTAGATTGAATATAGATGGGGAGCCAGTGAGAAGGGGAACCAGTTATAAAGCATTCACAATATTCTAAGTAAGAAATAATGGGGCTCTACACTTGGGTGCAGCAGTAGGCGTGAAAAAGAGACATCATGGGTGGGATTCCCCAAGAAACATACTGAGAGTCTGAGATGATTATACAGGAAGTTTATTGAGGAGTTTCTCTCAGAAACATCTTTTAGGCTGTGAGAAAGTTAGGACTGGGCAGAGAGAGAAATTAAACTGAAATGTAGTTGCAGCAGAGACATGAGTCAATCCAGGTGAGCTTCTGATGTTAGGATGGCCCCTCAGAGGTCTCCAATTGAAGCAATGGATCTGGACCTTTGTACCCATCAAGAGCACCAGCCATTGGATGCAGGGAAAAGGAAGAAAGTTTGTTGAAGTGAAATCTGCATGGATTGGCAGATGATACAACGATGTAAAGGTGGAAGGAAAAAGAAAAGTTAGAGCTAAAACCAAGGTTATGGAACACTTAGGAAATACCTACAAATGCGGTAAAAGACCTAGTTTGGAAGTGCAGGTGACAACTTCAACTGGGGACATAATGGCACATTCCTTGTTTTCTGTAATGCTATCACTAGAACCATGCCTAGGGGACCAGAGAGCCTACAGTGTATCGAGCCTGTGTTCATTCCAGTGCCTTATTGAAAAACAAAAGACAAAGATAACTTGAGTTTATATTAACTGCAAGAAATCATTTCAGAGTACTAAAGGTCAGAGGGGATTCCAGATACACACAATGTAAAATTAGAAAATAAAACTTAAATTCTTCTTCTTATTAGTAAATTAATATTAGTAAATTAGTTATTATCCATTATCTATTTGTAGACGATATGATGGAATCCCTGAAAAACCTTAGCCATTCAATGATAAAAGAAAACAATAAAATAATTTTGTAAGATATCAGGATACAAAATTAACACATAAAACTTAATGGCCTTCAAATATACAAATTACAATCAACCAGAAAATATAATGTTTTGCAAGAGCCACAAAAAAAGGTAAAATAATTAGGAGTAAATTTAGCAAGTAAATTTAGCAAAATACTGTAAACAACTTAAATTTAGCAATTTTAAAGTTGTAAATTATTCCTTAAAGGCACTCAAGTAGACTTCAAAAAATAGAAAGATTTCCTTTTCTCTTGGATAGAATGACCTAACATTATAAATATATTGATCAGTTTTCCTCAACTTAATATGTAAATTTAATGCAATCCCAATAAAAATACCAATAATTTTTGCTGAAGTTAGTCAAGTGAGTTCTAAAATTCATATAAAAAACGAACATGAAAGAATAGCTAGGAAAACCCTGAAGAAGAAAAACAAAAGCAATGTGGGATGGGAGAACCAGCCACACCAGATTTAATGCACAGAATAAAACTGCTGTAATTTAAAAAGTGAGGTACTCCATTATGAATAAAGAGACAGACCATGAAATAGAAGCAAAAATAGACCCAAAAATATGATAAAGGTGATGTTACAAGTCAATGAAGAGAAGAAAGACTCTTTATTAAATGGTGTGGAGGAAAATGTGACCCTATTTGGAAAAAAGTAAAGTTAGAGCCACACCAGAATAAACTTCAAGTATATTAGATATATAAATGTAAAATATAAAATAATTCAAATAGTAGAAGGAAACATGGGTGATATGATATAATATGGGTGATATAACCTGGTGTAAGGAAAACCTGCTAATTATTCAAATCCATACATGAAAAAATACATTATCTAAATAATGCATTTAGATAATGTATTTTTTTAAAAAATACATTATCTAAACACATTATCTAAATAAATTTAAAAACAAACAGCATGGCAAAATAAAGTCTTAAGTAAAATTAAAAGACAAATGATAAATTGAGAGAAAATATTTGAAACATGTATAACAAGTTAAAACCTAATATATTAATATCTGTAAAAATGTTAGGAAATAAATAACCAAAAACCAAATGGAAAAATGAGCAAAAGATGTACAGACAGCACACACACACACACACACACACACACACACACACACACATCTAAAAGGACACAAACATGTAAAGATATTTAACATTACTCATAATAAAAGAAATACTACACTAACTTTATATTGAGGTACTTTCTCAGCTATCAGGCTGGAACAAATTTTAACACATTCTCTCACATCTTAATGGTGGGAATGGAAAATAGTATAAACCCCAGGAAGGAGAATTTAGCAATATCTAACAAAACTACATATGCATTTACCTTTTGAAACCACAAGTTTACTTCTAGGAATTTACCGAGTAAAGATGTATCTTCATAATCCAAAACAAAACATACACAAAGTTATTCATTGTGAAATTATTTGTATTATCAAAATACTGTAAACAACCTAAATGCCCATCTCTAAGAGACAGTGGAATATGTTACGGAACAGCCACACAATGGAGATCACTAAGCAGGTATAAAAAAATGAAGAAGATCTCTATGAATTGTTCTGGAGTAATATCCAAGATAATTAAGTGGAGAAATCAAGGTCCAAAAAGAATATATAGTATGATACATTTTGTGTAAGGAAGATAAACTGGAAATTAATGAAAATAATTACCTGTAGATGGTGGGTGGGAACAGAGTTGCAGGAATAGGGATGGAAATGAGACTTTACTGAATATATCTTCTTTTGTAAGTTCTTATTTTTGAATCATGTAGATGTTTTATTTATTCAGAAAATAAAATGTAATTTAAAAATGATAAAAGAAATCTTAAGATTGAACACAAAGAGAAAAAAATAAATATCAAATTGGTAATATAACTAACAGCATAATAAAATTAATTTAAGTAATTTTTGAAAAAAGCACTCAGGCTACATGTACCTCTTTATGGTTTTCAACTGAGGGTAATTTTGTCCGCCAGGAATATTTGATGATATCTGCAAACATTACTTATTGTCACCACCACAGGGGTAAAGAACGGGGGCAGTGTTGTGAAGAGGGTGTACTGGCATCCAACATCTAGAGGCCAGGGACAGTACTAAACATCCGACAAAACACAGGACAGCCACAACAAAGAATTATTAGCCCAAAATTTCAACAGTGTTGAGGTTGAGAAAACTTATTTTAGTGGGAGATAGTCTGAGGACCATAAACCAAGATTATGGAGAAACTTTTGAATTTTACTTTAGCTTTTTTTGTTGGGACAGGTATTAATGTAATAATTTTGAAAGCTTTTGGTGAATATACGGAAGAGAATGAATAAATGTATTAATGTTGTTGAGAACCAAGGTTCTCATTGTGGTAGAAGGAAGATAGAAATGTGAAGTAAGAAAAGGTGAGGGACCTTATGATTGCTGAGTATGAGCTCCTGATTTAACAAAAAGGACAAAAGATATCCTCTAGCTTTACCCACTGAAAAGGCCCAAAGTAATGACGTCTCAGCAGCAATAAGCACACTTGGCACCCAGATCACAGTTTGTACAAGACAATTATTTTGCAGAAAAGAATCAGGACTCCTTGGAGAAGTTGCTGACTCAGTACTGAAGAACAAGGTGAGCCAGAATATCTAGCTGTGCCAGAAACCAAAGAAGTGCTCAAAGACCAATGAGGATATAAAACAAAACAAAACAACGTAGAAGCTACCTTTTTTTAATTTCTTTTTTTGTTGGGGAATATTGGGGAACAGTGTGCTTCTCCAGGGCCCATCAGTTCTAAGTAGTCCTTCAACCTAGTTGTGGAGGGCACAGCTCAGCTCCAAGTCCAATCGCCATTTTCAATCTTTAGTTGCAGGGGGCGGAGCCCACCATCCCTTGTGGGAATTGAACTGGCAACCTTGTTGTTGAGAGCTCGCATTCTAACAAACTGAGCCATCCAGCCGCCCCATAGGAGCTATCTTGAAGGAGCCTATCTTGAAGGCCAAATTTTGACAATTTGAACATGAAAAAGAGTAATGACAATAATGGATTACAGAAGCAGAAAAGAATCCATGACTCCATAGTGTTCCTCAAAAAAAAATGGGGTGGGGGGTTAGAGAAGCTCTTCTTCACAGAAGAATATCATCTATAGAAGACATGTTAACATTAGAAAATCACCACTTTGCAACTACCAATGTCATAATTGATTTAGGCAAGATTATAAGTAGATGCTAAGATCTTTGGAGAGCGCAGAAGGTTCAAATTATCCAAAATACTACCCTACATATTACTTATTAGTTGTAAAAGGAAAAGTTTCCCTTTGTTGGTATGAAATCTGGCACACTTCAACTTACCAACGAATCAAGCTTTATATCACCAATGTTGGGACAAACTGACATTATATGCCTTTTGATGGGATGCAATGGAAAGTAAACAACATCACCTATGTAACATATATGCACGGGCTCCCAGGCATCATAATGGGCTTTGGGTCAGGCAAACTTTGGTTCCTACCCAAATAAGAGGAAATAACCAAAAGAATAAAAGACTAAAGGGACATGAAATATTATGCATGATCTTTCATTGGTTACTGGATTTTTAAAAAATCGTTTTAAAGGACATTATCCGGCAATTAACAGGCAATTTGAATATGGATTAATTATTAAGTACTATATTTATTTAAATTGATTTCTTATGATAATAGTTATCATAATAATGGTTATGTAGGAAAATGCCCCTGTTCCTAACAAACATATGTTGAAGTATTTAGGGATGAACTGTCATGATGTCTGTAATTTACTTTCAGGAGGTTCTACATATGTGTGTGTGTGTGTGTGTGTGTGTGTGTGTGTGTGTATGTGTGTGGAGAGCCTCCTGAGAGAGAGAGAGAGAAAGTAAATGTGGCAAAATTTTAACAACTGATGCATTTAGGTAAGGGGCATATTCTGTGAACTATTCTACAAATTTGAAGTGTTTCATTGGAAAAAAAAAATAGTGTGGGGGAAAAAAGACTTGTCTGAATCCATGAGTTGATTGGGAACCAATACATTATTTGAAAACTGGTAAAGAGAAGAAATCTAGCATTTACTCTGCCTTCCTTAAATGAACTATAATTCAGGATAACCAAATAATTAATTCAGACAGTTTCTCTACATGAAGTCGTCTGTATAATGAACGAAGTAGAGTAGGAGTGGAGTAGCATCATTCATAACCCCTAATGATTTCATGGAACTAGGCATGATTATCAATGACTACCACCATACTGAAAAGAGATATATCAGAAAGTATACCTCCTGAGGAAGTAGACAACATCATCTAAAAAGTAGTCTTAACCCCCACAAAACAACAACAACAGAAACCCGAATCTGAGTTTCTAGATCTACCAATACATAGGGAAAACAGAGGACAGAGGAATATGGTAAACATCACTGTGGAGATTCCATCATTCACACTGGGAAGAGTTCTCTGGGAAACCTACAGGATAATGGGCTCTGGTCAGCCAAACCTTAGACCCTATCTCAGTTCCATCACTTATTAAATAAAATAGTCCTTTCCTAATTAGTAGAGAAGAAATTATGGAGGAGAGCTACAAATTAAAAGAAACTTAAAAGGCATAGCAACCTATTACAATTTATGGACCTTATTTATCATCTTAATTCATACAAATTTGTGGGGGAAACTGTGTAGGAGAAGCAACTGGAAATATAAACATTGTTGGGATATTTGGTGATGCTGAGGAATTATTTTTCATTATTTTTAGATAGAGTGGTATTTTGATTATGTGTTTTTAAAGATTTCTTGTCTTTAGAGATACACCCTGAAATACTTATGGATGAAATAATATGATGTTGGAGATTTATTTCAAAATAATGTAGAAAGAAGTATAGATTAAAGCAAGAGTGTCTATTGATTTTTGTTGATACTTGTTGAAGCTGGGTGAAGAGTTCATTAGAGTAGTCTCTTTACTTTTGAAAACAGTTAAATATTTAAATTTTTTGAAATAAAAGATTAATTGAAAAAATAAACCACAGACAGCCTTGGAGGAAAAAAAAAAAATGGTATGTGCTCTGCCTTTTTTCCCTGCATTTTTGAACTCCTACAGTGGACCACCTCCTTGTGAAGCCTTTACAATATTATCCCATTTAATCCTCACAGTGTCACACCACCATTACACAGTGGGTATTGCAGAGATTAGACATATACCTTGTGGTTTCAAACCTCCTGAATTCAAATCTCCATTCTGCCACCACCTGTTGAGCCAATTAGCCTCCATTTCCTTACCTCTAAAATGGCAATGACAATAACATTATCTACCTCATAGGATTATAGTTAGGGTTAAACAATGAATTATTTTAAGTAAAGTGCTTAGGACACTCCCTGGTGCATAGTGACACAAGTAAATATTAGTGTTTGTTATTAATAAGTGATAGAACTGAGATAGGATCTAAGGTTTGGCTGACCAAACAAAGCCCATTATCCTGCAAGATGCTGCCTTGAAGATGATACGGGTATACGGATATGTACATCAGTTTTGTGGTACTCGCTGGCAAAGCTACCTCATCCACTCTGTTGGACACATTCTAAATTGTGTATAAAGATCAGCCACACAGTTTTGGACATGCCAAGAAAGAAGTATGGGTGTTAATAGAACAATACAACAACTTAAGTGAATACCCATTCATTTATTCATATTTGAATAGCAATATATATATACTAAGCTTGGCTCTGCAACAAATGCTAGGGATTTAACAGTTAGGTAAATACAGTCACTGTTCTCACAAGTTTACAAACCAGGGGCCGTGCTTAGATTTCGACCACCCAGCTGGCTGGGAAGCAGAGAATGGGGGTGCTAAGCGTATAGATCTATCCCCTTGAGGCTCACCCAGCACTGTGCACCATGCTGTGTGCCCAGGACCTCACCAACTCAAGCACAATTCTGGAAATTAGCACTAGTAGGTCCAAATCAAGAGGCAGGCTCCGGCTGTGATGATTCCAGGCAATGGTCAAATGTGTGGGGACCAGCCAGGGAGCAGAAGGATTTCTCGGAACTGTGCCCATCCCTGGGAGAATTTCCCTAAGCAGTGGAGGAATGGAGGGGAAGATTCTAATCCTAAGAAGAGTAACTGGCAAGAATAAGAAAGGATATTTGGGTTCAGTCATACCAGCAGGGTTCTAAGGGTCTGCGGTCCCAGCCAGAAGAAGTATGGAGATTGTGGCATTATCAAGGTCAGAGTCAAATTCTGAGGACGTTGCCATAAAGGATGGGGACAGGGAGTCCTGCACCACAGTAGCTGTTTGAGAGCTCAGGGTGGCCCCTTATCTTACACAGGTTTCCAGAACCAGACCCCAGGACAAGAATTCATGTGCGAGTGACGTATGAGTACAAAAAAGTTCTCCTAGGAGAAACCGAGACAGGAATGGAAGAAACAGGTAAGGGAAGAAAGAGCAGCAGCAGCAGAAGCCAGACAAAGCTGCCATTGCAGGTAAAGTCCCAGAGGGTGGCTTCAGCTGGATCCTACACAACTCCTGAAGTCTACGTTTTGCCCCAGAGTTTGTCCTAAGTAGAGGCAAGAAAGCTGGGCTTTTCTGCTCCTACACCAGTGAGACTGTTACTGGCTAAGGGCTGCCCCCGAGGAACTAAAGCTCCAAGCACTTGCAGCTTTTTGCACTTGTGGCCAAAGTGGCTCAAGTGGTCCCAGGGCTGAGCTTCTGAAAATAGTCTTAACTGTGGGCTTGTCAAAGCAGAATAACACCGAGGTAAGGAGAAGAGCACCCAGACAGTTAAAAGGATTCTGAAGAGCTCTGGCTCTAGGCCGAGTACCAGTGATGCCACTTTCATCTGTACTCCAGATTCTAGGTTGAATGGGCAGTAAAGAATAATTTGGGAGGATGTCCGTGGGTCTAATCATTGTGAGCAGACCACATATCATTAGTGTGCACCTCACAAATTACTTCCAACTTCAAAGTATGATAGAATTTAGCTGCTGGCAGACAAGGACTCTGAATATTGATTCAGAAATTGGTAACACTGGGCCCATAGGTGCAAGGGATGAGCTCTCACCTGTGCTCTGCTAGCCTCGGAGCCACTGAGAGCACAGGTGGACAGATTTTCTGCATCACTGCTATCTCTGCTTCTCTTCAATATTCCCCATCAGCATGTGAGATAAGGAAACACATCCTTTGGGTGAAATGCCCAAAACATAAACCTAAAAGTTTTCATAGAATTGGCATAAAGTTTTCCTAAATTTGACCCCAATGTCAGTAAGAAAAAGATACTTGGATTACTCAGTCATTCTTCTCTCTGTTTCTTGGATGTCTACACTCTGTTTTGGCCCAGTCACAGGTGCTAGATGAGCCCAGCCCTGTTTCCCAGATACTCAGATCGCTCCTCATTCCTTCCAGATTCATCCCTTGAAGCTGTTCCTGACATTCATTGTGTCATATTATATCAGAAGTCCCTCACATGAGACACACAAAACTTTTACACCAGCAGTTAGGGTAATCCACAGGAGCCGAAGAAAGAGAAGATGCTGGTTTGTGTGTATTTGTTGAGGGTTAGAGAGTAGGGGGTGGTGGTGTTAATCCTGGAAGGTAAAGGAGAAAAGATTATCTATTTAAGAGTTATCAACCAGAGCAGAACCATAGATGGACTGGGCAATCATATCAGAAGTGCACAGGCTGAAGGGGAGAAGAGGCTGAGGCCAAAAATTATACCCATGGAGACACCAAGGCCAAATCAGAAAGAAGATCCCATAAACACTTAAAAGGGTGAAAACACTGCTCAGAAACTTCCCTCATAGCCTTATCCGTGTTTCTTGCCATATAGCAACAGGGAAATGCAGTACCATTTCTTCTACCTTAAAAATTGAGACATCTGGAAGTAATAGCTTCAATCCCTCACCCTCAACATAGATCAGTACAAAAGACTTCAAATTGTTCCACTAGTTCACCAATGACTAGAAATGACATCATCTATTCTACCTGTACCAGCAAGATTTTAGAGTCAGAATCACTGTGGTCAGTAATAGTACTTCTTGAAAAGATTGTGGTCATAATATAACATCCCTACAAATGCAAACTAGATTTACTTGTTTTTATAGACTCATTGTTCCAGAAGAATGTTCAATAAATCATATAGAGATTTCCTTTGACTTTCAGGCTAGTACATAATAACATTTTTAAACAAGGCTGTTATACATTATGGATCTGCTGTGTGGGAATGTGTGGGATACTACCCTTGATATAGTTTGGTAAAAGAAAAAGTATCCACTCTTAATCTGATCAAGTCTCTATATCTAACTACCAGTTTACAGAAAATTCAAAGTTCAAAGAAACACGTTAATTTACATTCCTGACGTTACAGCTGTTGTATCTGAATGGTGGAAATACTCCATAATGATAAGCTACTGCACATCTTTTCCCGGCTCTGCTTTCTGTGACCTAATGCTGATTGCTTGAAATTGGCCATGGTGGGAGTACCTACACACAGAAATGACAAGTGCTATAAACTAGGGCTTTCATTTCCTGAGCGTCGAACATTTGTCAAGCATTTACCAGCATGCCACAGCCTTAGCCTTTTCCCCAAACTGCCCACAGCCAGCAATACCCAATACAATGAGAAGTACAGTAGCCCTCCCTTTTCTGTGGGGAATATGTTCCAAGATCTCCAGTGAATGCCTGAAATCACAGACAGTGCAGAATTTCATACATACTATATTTTTCCTATACATACATACCTATCATAGTTTTTCATTTATAAATTAGGCATAGTAACAGATTAACAACAGCAACTAATAATAAAATAAAACAATTATAACAATGTATTGTAATACAAGTTATGGAAATGTGGCCTCTCTCTCACTCTTACTCTCCTTCTCTCTTGCAAATTATCTTATTGTACTATACTCACCTTTTCACATAAAGGAAGCATTTTACAGCTTCTCTTTGGCATATCTAAATTACCAGCATCACTACTGTTGCACTTTGGGGTCATTAAGTAAAATAAGCGTTACTGGAACACAAACACTGCAATAACATGATAGTCGATCTGATAATCAAGATGGCTCCTAAGGAACTAATGGGTGGGGAGTGTGTACAGCATAGATATGCTGGACAAAGGGATGATTCACGTCCTGGACAGGACAGAGCAGGACAGTGAGAGATTTCATCATGCTACTCAGAATGGCGTGCAATTTAAAACTCGTGAATTGCTTATTTCTGGAATTTTCCATTAAATATTTTTAGACCTAGGTTGATTACGGGTAACTGAAATCGCAGAAAGCAAAACCATGGCTAAGGGAGACTACTGAATGCCAGAGGGGAAGTCAGAGAGGAAAGAGGCAGTAGTCTTCACTGATTGCAGTTAAAATATCTTATTTGGGGATTTTACAAAGACATAGGGCCACTGCTAGAAACCCTCCCAGAGCTACAGGGTGAAGAGCCTTAAAACATAATTTTTATTAGTTTCTTGATCTGCTTGGCTGATTCCTCCAGGTCATTCAAATATTGTTCAAATGTCACTTCATCAGAAAGGCCTTCTCTAACCACTCTCATTAGTCTTCCTCGTTGTCATGTTCTACCCCTAACACTGCTCTATTTGTCTTCAAAGCACTACCTAGCATTACATTATCTATTCATATGAACTTAAGCTCTATGGACACAGATTCTGTTCTGTTTTGTTCAGTGTATCCCAGCACTAAATACAGTGCCCGGCAGTTGCTCAACAAACATGGGGTGAATGAACTAAAGACCATACACAATAACAAGAAAGGAGGTCTATAAATTATTGTTGGAAAGAAAAACACATTGTAGAAAGATAGTCAGTTCTTATTATTCATAGATTCTCTATTTGTGAATTTTCCTCCTCATTAAAATGTATATGTAACCCCAAAATCAATACTCACAGTCCTTTGACAATCACTCACAGAAATGCACCGAACAGCGAAAAATTTGAGTCACCAATGTTCCCAGCTAAGGTGGAACAAGGTGGCTCTGCCTTCTTATGTCCGTTCTCAGAGTGTAAACAAGTGTCCTTCTCGTGGTCTATTTAGTGCCATGTTTTTCGCATTTGGTTTTGCTCTTCAAACTGGCCCCCAAACGTGGTGCTAAAGTGCTAGACTTCTTCAGCACAAGAAGTCTGTAATGCACATTACAGAGGAAATGCATGTTAGATGAGCTTCATTCAGGCATTAGTTATAGTGCTGTTGGCTATACAGCACAGAGTTCAACATGAATGAATCAGAAATATATATCGAATAAGGTCTTTAAATAGAAACACAGATCAAACAAGGTTATTCATTGATCAGTTGACAAAATGTTATGACCAGAGGCTCACGGGAACCTGACCCTATACTGCCTAAAGGAGCAATGGTTCAGTGTTCACTAATTCAGTGTTCACAGAAACTTCTTAGAACTATTAAAAATAATGAGAATAAACTGTATGTAGTATGTTCCATTTGTTTAAAACTATGATGATAGATAGATAGATAGATAGATAGATGATAGATAGATAGATAGATGATAGATAGATAGATAGATAGATAGATAGACAATAGATAGGTAATAGATAGATAGATAATAGATACATAAAGAAATAAATTTGTAGAGACATAGAAAAATATCTGGATGTACATATACCAAATTATTAATAGTGGTTGCCTTTGGGGAGTGGAATTAAGGGAATATAACAACAGTTTCACTTTGTGCCCTTTTACACCTCAGTATTTTTGACAATTTTTTTTTATAACTTTTCAAACCAATGTTTTTTAACAAAGTAAAACAATAAATTCTGATTTAAAAACACTCATAAACTTAAGCAAGAACTAGAAACAAAGCACATATAATTTTTGGACATTTTCATTCTAAAAGAAACATTAAGAAAATGCAGGCCTATAAAGAAATAAAATTAAAATAGACCAAATAAGTGATGGACGAGGAAAAAAGTTTTAGAAAATGTCAACATTTCTTAACCCAGTTGCTAAATAAATAAGTACATACATAAATAACAAGTATCTGTGAGAATGAGGCCCCCCTTAAGCCAGCAATGATGCAAGTGAAATAGGGCATGTAAGAGGAGAGTCGTCAGATTTGACATAACTTATGTCATCAGAAAACCAAGTTGGAAAAACAAAATAAATCACAAAAGCTTGAAGCAAATAAAACTATCTAATTCACAAGATCATGAAAACAAATAGATGGAGAGCAAAGGAATCTTCTTGGATTTGACTCTTTTCAGCATCCTACGTGTAAGCACCTACATTTAAAAAAAAAAAAAATAGCATCCCATTCAAACTTTTCAAAAATATTGGCCCTTTAATAAGAAATATGATTTTTATTTCTTCCAAAGAAGGAATACAGTGTCATCTTAGCTTAGTTATTCTCTACAACAGTAGGTTACCTTTTGTACAGTGTTGGACAATGAGTATACAGGATTGTTGCTAATTTATTCCAGGCATAAGAGACTCAGGGGCATGCACAGGTAGATTCTTAGCATAATTCCTGACAGGTAGATGCTGTTTGCAGAGTTGAAATCATTCTTCCTGTTTCATGAACAGAAACTCATGAGGTAAGAAGAATTAGGGTGATGTTTCTCCTCTCTTTTTCACAGACAGCAGCAATACAGAACAGCACCAGTTGGGCCGTAGAATCAGCACAAGTTTAATACTATTCTCCCCACCACCACCCCCATAGCTCCTTTCCACTGGGATCTCTGTAAAATGTCACTTTTAAAAAGAATCCTGTGGATTAAACATTTGGACTGACAGATTCCCAATTAATCCAAGTGTAAGAAAATCTAGACAATCAAAAGAGCCATCTTGGAGCTTTTCTCCTGCAAGGAAAAGAGAAATTGGAGGAGTAAATCTTCATGAAAAACCATGGTAGTGTGAGGGTTTTTCACTACCCATCACTCAGGAAGATGGCCTTGTATGTGACATTGGGTCACTGTTTTTTAACCACCATAGACTTGAATGGCATACTTTGTCATCATCAACCAAAAATGCCATACAGCTAACATTTGCCCTCTAGAGTCAAGCATTGTATAATATATTACAGAATAGAAATTAGAAATCTTCAAATGAGACGTTTCTCCAAAAGAGCCACAGGGTAGAATGAGTATATGCCAAGTCGATGGGCATAAAATTACACTATTTTTATTCCAAGTACATTTGTTTCCTTAAACAGGTAAAATTTCTCTTATTAAAAAAAGTTTCTGGGGTATTTATTGATACTTCAGCATGAACATGTATACTAATGGTTGAGAATAAAATCTGAGCATTTAAGGAGAGAAAAGAAATGCAAGCTAATCTTATGCCAAGCCTGCAGCCAATCCAATTGAATTTTAAATGTGGTGGTGAGTGCCTCCTTCTTCCCACTTCTAATGTATTTCACTGAATGAAGAAATTAATTTTTTCACTGCATATTTTAAAAACCCATAAGTAGACAACATTATGACTCACAATAGGCTAAGGAAATGCTTCTCCTGGGGGTTTTGTTCTCCATCTTTCTGTATAAGTCTTCAAGAAAGGAAAGGATGTTGACCTTAATGAAAATCTGGCCTTAACCATTTTTAGGACATGTAAATTCTGGGGAAATCTTCTAGAAGGCACTACTAATACTCTGCAAAGCAAATACATTTTAGGAGCTCAGAGTTAACTTCATCTAATGAGCCGATAATGAAAAATTTTTTTCTGGTACCATTTGCCTGAGGGATTTAGGTTTTGTTATTGGAAAATAAGAAATTCTAGACTCTGAGAAAGGCCACTTGGCTCAGCATAGTTGATATTTTCAAATTCCCTGATTCCAGCTCCCTATAGTTTCTCAATTTACAAATTCATCTATTCATCTCTCTGAAAAAATAAAATGATGCTCTAGCTTCTCCAGAGTTTTTGGCAACTGCTTATTTGTGACATTTATCTTCCAGGTAAGAGCATTTTTGGCAATAGCACCTTTTTTCTTCTACAGTCCTATTTGTATAAGGTCAGATTGGCCTCTATACTGTGAGCATGAAGTGCTTAATTGAAATAAGATTATTATTCTTCATAATTTACAGAAGTATATTTGGCCTCTGTGAAGAGTCATTTTCCTCAGAGAGAATAAGCTGCTTCCTCATTAAGCCCTTTGGAAAAACAAAAATAATTCTTCTGAACCCTCTGGTGTTGGTGAAGTATCGTATCATGTTGCTCTTAATGCAAAAGAACAGAAGACACACAATGGCTTTGAATTTTTATTCTAAAATAACCTCTAAAAAGAAAAATCTGAAAAATCACTGAATCTTGGAATTTGTAGGTTTCAGGGGAAGAATACCATTGAACCCACATAGGTAGGGATTTGGTTTATACGCAGAGAGGATTTGTCCTTCATGGGATCTCCATGTGTGAAATGATCTCGTCCCTATTCTCTGTAAACCAAATCTCACCCTTTTCTATGACTTCAGCTGCCTTTTATGCAAGGAGGGCACCAGTTCTAGGCAGCCATATTTCTTGGCTCTGTTTCCCTCAAAACTTTAGCCAGAAAAGCTACAACCAGAAATTCCACGTTCTCTAGATCAAAATTAATGGAACCATTGATTTTTAAAAATTCTTCTTCTAGTCCACTGTTCAGATTCTTCTCAGTCATTTTCATATTTATAACTTATCTTCACTTTAACATCAGAATTTATCATCATGTGTCAAAAAATTTCATCTCCCTCATTTCCCCCATTTTTTTCCTCAATGGTATTTCTTATCGTTCTCTTAGACTTTGGTCTTCAGGTCATCTGGCTGTGTTTCACAGCCTCTTCTCTTGTTTTCTATGTATAGTACCTTGTCAATTCTTCCTCTATGTTTCCACAGCAATTGCACAATTCCAGATGCTTTTTATCACATATCCTTATATTACTGGAAAATTCTAATTAGTGGTATTCAATTTACTTGCATTCAGCCCCTCCATCACATCCTTTCTTAGTCCATCATACCCTATGCAACCATTTCTATCTTCCTAGAAGTTCATTTTCAGTATTTTGCTCTCTGTTCCCATCTTTCACAGAAGTCTCCACCCAAGTTTGATAATCTACATTAAAACAACTACCATCCATTAGTTGAGTACCTTCAACAATCATACTAAGTGTATACAAATTGCTTTACAAACATTATATTTCATCCTCACTACAACTCTAAAAGTTAAGTTTTGTTATTCCCTCTTTATAATAGAGAAAATTGAGCCTTAAAATGTAAATAAGCAACTCTTCCGGTAATGATGAGAGTTGAATTAGAATGCTCATCCATTTGACTTCTAAACCCATGCTTTTCTCTGATTATGAAGTTCTCCAATTGCCTAATGAATCTATCTCAACTCTTCCAGCTGCAATTTTAACAATTTCATCTCCTGACCCACCTGAGCTACTGCATTACCACAAACCTTGTGCCCCAAAGGATTGTGGTTAAGGTCACACACTCTGGAAGCAGCTTATGTGCATTCAGGTCCTCTCTCCATGGCTCACCAATTCAGCTTGTCCCGACAAGTTACTTTACCTCTCTGCACCTCCACTTTCTCATAAATTCAGATAATAGCAACCATCTCAGAGAAATGTTGTGAAATTAAATGAGACAATGCCTCTCTTCACATGATTTTCATCTGTTTCTTCTGTCAAAAATGATCTTCCCTTCTCTTTCAACTTTGAAGACACAACACAAACTTAACACTAACCCTTTAGTAATTAATTTCATCTCACCATAATATTTTTTGTTCCCTAATTTCACCTTCACAGTCTCACAAATATATTTACAACATGTCACATCATCTTGCTCTTGATTACTTACTACCTTCTGTTATTCATTTGTTCTTCCATATAGACTGCATTTCCCCTTCCCAAAATGATTACAAATTTACAAATGATGCAGACATTGTTTCCTGTGTGCCTCTCAATAAGAACTTAATACTATACTAAGCACAAAATATTCTGCCCCCAAGCTGAGAACCTCAGATTTACATTTCATAAATTTTTATTTACTAACCACATTATCAGTCACATTTCATTCTTTCTTCTCTTTGCTGTGGTCAAATTCTTCCTCTAGATTGTAATCATCTCCAGCCTAGATCTTAACATCCCAACCCTGCTACCTGTACCCTTAGTAATTGACTCACTCATTTCTGACCAGTAAAAGGGACTGAAGGAAGACCAGTGTGACTGAAACAGGAGAAGGTGAGAGCACACAGAGCAAGATTAAGCCCAAGGGGAAGGCAGAGCCAGAACCGGCAGAGCCCATCTGTTTTTCTTGTCCTATTTTAAGACAGAGCATAGTGACTGAAAGCATTCATTCTGAAGCTAGGTTAGTGGGGTCTGAATCCTGACTGTGTAACTAAGGCTGATTACTCATTCTCTATGTTGTAGTTTCCTTATCTATAAAATGAAAATAACAATGAAGTTGGTGTAATTATTTGAGTCCCTAAGAAAGAGATTTTGAGACAGAAATTTAGGTAGGGAGTTCTCTCAGGAAAAACATCAGAAAGGCAGTGAGGAAAGCCAGCTTGAGGAAAGCATGAAGTTGAATTGTGAATAATGGCAACAGAGACTCAGCTGATCCCAAAAAGAGCTCTGGAGCCGAATGGCCCTGCAGAGATATCCTGAAATGAGACAAGTAAACCAGACCCCTGCACCCCTGCATTGACCAATCACCTGGATGCAGGCTATCCCTGAAAAGGTGTGAATCTTGGGCAAAGCAGCTCCTTCCTGCCAAGCGCAATTTCTAGGGAGGGATTTAGCTAAAAGCTGCCAGCTTTATACCACTGCAGTTGGTATAAAGATTAAATGAATTAATACCCATGAATCACTTAGGATGGTATCATGTATATTTTAGCCCAAGATAAGTGTTAGCTATTACAGCAGTTTCATTGAGTAGAAGGTCTCTTTGCTTTACCTGAAGGCTTCCTGACTTAAAATTTTAAAAGAAAGGTGACAGTATTTCTTTTTATTTCAGTGCCCTAAACAGCTAAATTCTGTAAATATTTATGCATTCACTTGGTTATTTATGAGTTTGCTTCTACCTATTACATAATCTTGGCTTGTTATACTTTCAAGTGTTTATTTCCATACTATCACTGTTTACAGCAAATAGAGAACAGTGTCTTCTTAACTAAACACGGTCATCACTAAACACACGCTAGAGCGACTGCGGGTTATTTAAAGAGTACATTAACACAGATAGTCTTGAAGAGAAAGAAGAAATTTTAAAAACAATACCAAACTTAGGGACATACTTAAATGCCCTGAGGACTAGAGCTCAGCCAATCCCTGAATGAACACTGTCCCAGCCACACTCAGGGACTTCTCCATCCTCTTGGCAATATTCCCAAGGCACTTATTTCTTCCTCCTCAGCCCTAGATACCCAGCAACCAAAGCCAGGAGACCCTGGAACTGTTAGTGCAAGGGGTCTGATAGAAGTTTGTAGCTACCCAACTTCAAATTTAACAAAAATTGATAGCATATATCTCTCACTAAGTATATATTGCTGTCGTGCAGGGAGGCCTTCTCTCCGCGCCATCTTTCAGGGGGGGCGGCCTGCAGGGTCTCTGCTCCCACTCCCCACACAAGAACGCAGGATATGGTGAGGCGGAAAAGGAACACCCACGGAGCCATAGGTAGGGGAGCCATACCACCACGGTCTCACTGGAGGCTGGGCCCACCGGACTCCGACCTGCCGTCCGCTTTTCCGTCAACCAACCGACCGACGACTCTTCTCCACTCTCTCGACTCTGTTCCTCCCTCTCGGCTCTCCTCTTCCGCTCTCCACAGCTCTCCTCTTCCGCTCTCTTCGGCTCTTCTCGGCTCCTCGGCAATCCTCTGCAGTCCTCCGTAGTCGCAGCAGTTATACCAGCGGCCAATTGGCTAACCGGCCACAGCCGACGGCCAATCAGCCACAGCCGAGGGCCATTCACCACCCGAGCCAGTACCCCTTCACGTGAGGCCGAGAGCCTGTAAACTACTCTCTGGGGCTCTGTCCCCACAATTGCTATCCCTCAAAATAATGTAATACTCTGATTCACAATGTGTAAACTTATGTAAGTGGTGAAAAGTCTGTGTGCCCAGTGCTTCAAAAGGCCAAAACTCAAAATGTCAGTTTGGAGTAAGGAAAGATTTATTGACCGAGAGGGCACCAACCGAGAAGATGGGAGCTATAGTAGTACCTCAAATCCATCTTAAGAAAGTACAGACTTCAGGCTTCTTTTCTGTCAAGGGAAGGGAAAATGGGCGGGACAAGAGGTGATTGACAACCAGACATCTGGCCACTAGCAGGGGTCTGAGGAAGACCACGAAATCTCTTTGTTCCCAGTTCATTGACCTCAGCTGATCTGAGTCCAATCTTGAGGCTCCTGCAACTCTTTGATAAACACTCATTATTTTTGTACATATTTCCCCCATCTCCTCAGAAGAGACACCTTCCAGCACGGGCCTGTTTTTGTAAAAACTCAAGCCGCAAGCAGAATTCCTCTAATGATTAGCATGTCTATCTGCAAGAACACAGCAGGCTTGAACAAGATGGAGTCAGAGGGGCTGAGCATTTCACTCTGTTACACTTATTTAGTAGCATGACTGAATAGAGACATAGTTTTCTATCATCATGAATTGTCTTAATCAATGTTTCATAAACGTAATTATATATTTTATGGTAAGTAAACATTCCCGTACTCAATCACAAGACCTTTGCATTCCTCCTCCTCATCCCCAACACAATATGTCTTTTTCAACCTGAAAGCTTCGGAGACACCAGACTCCCCCTTAAGGAAAGAGAGAATATATCATTTATCTATGTATTCCTACAGTACCTTTTATACAATAGAAAAAGCAAGTATTTATTGTGTATTTGGTTTATGCTAGGCACTGTGGTAGGTGTCAGACATATAAAACTGAACTAAATAGATACATTATCTACACACATGGAGCTTACAATCTAATAGAAGAAACAAATCATTAAAAAATCTATCATTTATACTTCTCATAAATGATATGAAGGGAAAATAAAGGGTGTGATGAGTGATTATTTTAGGGCAAGTTGTTTCCGATTGAGTGGGCAGAAGGAGAGTGGGAGATGCCAGAAAAGGAAGCGGACCTTAAGCTGAGATGGAAACTTTGAGTAGGAGTTAGCCCACAAGAGTGATGCGTAGAGGACCCCAGGCAGTAAGTGTGTCAGGAAATGGCAGAATCATCGATGTTACCACTGGCAGATGGACAGGACCATGTGCATGTAGAATGCAAATTCAGAGATAAATTTGATAGAAAACTTCACATGCAAGTGTCTAAAAGTTTACTTACTTCAGAAACAATGAGCAGAAAACACATTTTTTGGTTTGACAGTGAAATATGTATTCCACTAAGGATCAACCACCATCATGGTAAGCGTTAAGAAGACAGGGTGAAGAAGATACTGTTAGTCCTCCAGGAGCTTACAGTTCAGCCAGAAGGGAAGGTTGACAGACAGTTCTATGAAGAGGGGCAAATCCTGGGAAAGGAGCTAGTACAGAGACATGAGACAACCCAGAAGGGGCCATTAATTTCACAGAGGGCCTCCTGAGAGGAAGTAGCATTTACTTGGAGATGTGCTCTGTGGTAATGGCTACACTAGCAGGCGGAGCAAAACGCTGAGGATCCCTCGTGGGAGAGAAATAGCTTGCCTACAAATGTGGAGATACCTGAAAAGAGGCCCTGACCCAGGAGAGGAGCTTTGAAAGGAGATGGAATATGAGGGGGCATTTGAAGAGGATGGACAGCATGTGACCATTTAAACCTTAAAAGGTTTTTTGTGTTGTTTTTTTAAAGAAGTGATACAAATGGAATTATACTTAAAATTAACATATCAAAAAACAATTCCACACTACTTTAAAAGTAAGTCCAAGTGATTCAGTATTATTTCCTTTAATTGCTTACAATTCACTGGTTTTTCTCAACTCAATGATAGTGAGTTTTCTTTACATTCACTCCATTGTTTATGTTTCAGTCAAACTTCTTCAATGTAGCAGATCTCTTCTGCCAAATCACGAGAGCCCCTTGTACATGTGGCCTTTACCCTATGTACCCCATACATTTTTAAAAGAATACTAATAATGGAAACCACACTATCTCGGCATTTCCTGAGTGCTGTGGCTTTGATAGTAGACAATTTACAGTGTCTTGGCATTTTACATGGCATTTATATTGGGGGCTTGTTGTTCTTATCTCTTCAGACATGACCCTCAGCACTGGCTCTTCCCTAATCAGATAAATTGTTGAATGGCAATAGCGTCTTTTCCTTGGGGAACTAGAACATTGTAATATAATCCTTCTATCATTCCAAACAAAAGATTGTGTCACCTGACTCCCACAGCCTCTGTACATCCTAAGGAGAAGGAGGAGGGGGAGAAGAAGGAGGAAGAGGAAGAGGAAGAGGAGGAGGAGAAGTCAGAAAACCAGAGACAGGAAGCCAAAGCACTAGAAAAAACAAAAGTGAGAATAGTTTCTACAGAAAACAGGAGAAGAGAATGTCAAGGAACTTGAATACTTTGTCTTTCACATATGTCACCTGAGTTTCCAAAATCAGAAAAGTTTTCTCAGCTATTTATTTAAAAATTTGGCCACATTTTGTGATCAGGTATTCCCAGGAGTCTAAATATCTTGCTTTTTTTTTTTAATAATTCAGTTCCAATCACAAATCCAAATACACTTGTGGAGTCAGTAAATTTTACTCAGTGGGCTTGTTCTAAGAGAAGCTTTTCTTCTAAAGAACTCCATACATCGTACCATGATTAATCAACACACAAGGTAAGAAAAAATGGAGAGAAACTGCTGCTATCTGTACTGTGCATTCAGGAAAAGAGTCAGAGATATGTATTCCATTGTCTAAAGTCACACAGCCATCCGAGGTCAATGCCAATATCAGGTGCTATGCCTTGTCCTGTGAATTCAACCTGCCTCCCTCACTGTATCACAATAGGTTATTAATTTAAACACAGCCATTCTTTAGCCATCAAACAAACATAAAAGGGTTCTTTTGTGATGGATATATTTTTTCTTAAAAAAAAAACACTCTTTGGAGAAGGTATTTATTTACCCTAACATAATGGAATATAGTAAAACATTTATAACATCTCTCTAAGCCTCCTTCTCTTAATAGTGAAACTCTGAACCACATATGTGCATTGTATAGTAGAAGAACCATTAGCCTCCATTGGGGTGTTACCTAATATTTATTTGAAATACAATTTTTATTTGGCCCCATGCTTCACTCCATGCTTTCAATAGATCTGTATCTGTGAAGGCAGGGAGTTGATTTGCAGAAATTACTGCACATACAACAGATTTCGGCACTGTGTTTGCCTCTGGTAAAGTAACTCAATTTTTGTGTTTTTGGTATGGTCTCCTGGTCCCTCTAAGATGTTTTGGGGGACCCTGAACAATACATGAGCTCCTGCTACTGCTCACACAAGCACAGAGGCACAGCGGTGGCTTTCAAATGGAATCACTCCCTTAAATCCAAGCGTAACAATGGAAAGTAGAAGATCCAGTCTCCAGCTGGTGTTAAATCGGGCAAGGTATTATCAAATCCTTTCCCAAGGCATCTTCCCTTCTCGTCAGTAAATTCCACTGCAGAATCCAAATACTTCAGGGTTCAACTGTTGCGTGGTGAGTACTGACAACCCCCTATGCTTTCTGCAGGGGGTGTATATACACAGGGTAGGCAGCTCAAAGCTGTCAGTGACTTAGACAATTTCTATGAAGTCTTACTTCCCTTCAACAATCAAGTTTGATAACATATGTCACCACCCTGTTACGTAATGTGAGAGTGTTTTACTTTATATTATCGTTACGTGTAAAGGGCCAGAAAGGAATCTAGAAGCCAAAACCCAATGTTTTACAAATGAAGGAAGAGTCTCTAAGCATTAGAGTGGCTTGTCCAATGTTCCCTAAACACATGGTGACACAACCTGGACTTGAACCCTGGTGTCCTGGCTGCTGCCGGCCTCTCACTATATCCTATATCCTACCCTATAAGCTGTGGGAGTACAGGGACCGTGCTTAGTTAATTTGCCGCTGCATTGCCAGCGTCCAGCATAGCGCCTAACGTACAGCACAGAGGAAGAGGGAAAGAAAGAAGGAATATTTAATGGTTGAGTCCTGAATCTAACTGTTTTAAAGTCTTAAGTGTTCTAGCTTATGCAGCTAGGTGAGGATGGGGTTATGGTAGAGAAAAGATATTATCAGACAAAAGGACCACAACACACATGGGGTATAAGTCATGGGGTTTGCAGAGAAGGATAGGGTTGGGTGAAAATATCAGAAGCTTAAAACTGAAGAAAGAATATCAGGGCAGGATATCTGGCCCAAAAGTGTAGCTCTCACATGTCTCAAAGAAGTTGTGTGGCATGAGTATGAAGGGGATATAAGAATGCAGGACACAGCAGCTGATACACTCCATTGCCTACCAAGAGAGCAGCCCAAAGCTTGGGGCATGGATTCTTATCTGTCCAGTTTGGACCCACACCCCCTCCCATGAGTCTTTTTGGCCTCCTTGAAGCATTAGTTCTGAAAGTGACGTGTATAGTGATGAACTTGAATCCAATCTCCTGGGCCCCTTTCAGGGATGTTACTCAGAGCTCCATTTGCATCCAATTCCACTGCAGGCTGTGGAAGCAGGACAGGTAGGAGCTCACACCTCACAAGCTCTGCCATACTCTGCCAGCCCTGGCCCTGGCATCGCAACATCCACAACCTTCTTCCATCCATACACCGTGTATGTACGTCCACCATGTGCATAATCCCTTATGCCTCATACAATGTGTATAGTTCAGCTATTTAAATACCAACGTATCGCAAGTATATATTTTCTGGTTCAAAATCTCTCCTGACTTTCAACTGTGTGTCTTAAAGGCACCTCATAAGCAAAATTTTCAAATCTTAAGTGAAGGCAATCGATTCTCATTATGCACAGGTTCCCAATTGCGAATTTGCCTACTTGCTAAAATTTATTTGTAACCCCCAAATCAATACACTTGATGTTTTCATGATCATTCACAGACATGCGTGGAATGGAGAAAATGTGTGGTGTTGGAGCCACACGTTCCTCGTAAGGTAGAGCAAGGCAAAGGTCTGCCTTCTCGATAAAGCTCTCATACAGTAAACAAGTGCTCTTTCTGCAGTCTCTTTAGTGTCCCCTTTTTCACATTCTTGTGTTTTGTTGGCGAATTCACTTTTAAAATGAATACCCCAAGCGTGCTGCTGAAGGGTTGTCTAGTATTCCTAAGCACTGGAAGACTAGGCGGTGGCTTACAGAGCAAATCCACGTATTAGGTAAGTGCAGTTCAGGATGAGTTATGGTGTTATTGGCTGTGAGTTTAATGAATCAACAATATCCATATTGAATAAGGTGTCTGTGACAGTTAATTCTACGTGTCAACGTTACTGCTCCTTGGGGTGCTCAGATTAAACATTATTTGGGGATATGTGTGTGAGGGTGTTTTCTGATGAGATTAGCATTTGAATCAGTTGGTTCAGTAAAGTTGATTGTCTTCCCCAATGTGGGTGGGCATCATGCAGGCCTTTGAGGGCCTGAATAGAACAAAAGGTGGAAGAAGGAGGAATTTGCCCCTTTTTCCTTCTGCCTGCTCTTGGCCTGGGACTTACACCATCTGCTCTCTGGCCTTCAGACGCAGACTGGAATTATACCACCAGCTTTCCTGGGTCTTCAGCTTGCAAATAGCAAATTGCAAGACTTCTCAGCCCCTATAATCTAATACAGTGTCTTTAAACAGAAACATACATAAAGTAAGGGTATGTATTAATCAGTTGATGAAAACATGACCAGAGGCTCACATGAATCTAACCCTGTATTTTCCCTAGAAGCAATGGTTCAAGATTCACTAATTCAGTGTTTATGGTGACTTCATAGAACATAACTCCTGTGAATAAAGAGAATTAATTATCTTTTTACTTCATCTTAAATTTTCACTTTATCCACAAGCTCAGTAAATGTCCCATAAACCTGGGAGTTAGGCTTCTCCCTTGCCACTGTGGATGAAGCACTTCTACGAAAAGTAACCTCACAGGGAGACCCGATCATAAATTCCTAACTGGGCAGGTCATGGTGGGTAGTCATGTCCCAAGCACATAACTTCTTTAATGAAAGGCTCGTTTTGCCTTAAGTAGCCCTGTCCATTGTTTCTGTGCATCTAGGTTAACAGACCTTGGAAACACCTCTTTTGTCAAAGAAACCCACATGATCTTGTTAACTGCCCCCCTCTTGCTGTCTCCCACCTTCATGTGATCTTCCTTACATTCCCTCCTTAATTTCAAATGCATAAAAGAAACTGCGAAACTGTTAGTCTCCGGAGCATTTGAGATCTCCCTTCCCAGCAACTGTCGTCAGTTTGGCTCAAATGAAATCTTTTAAAAATTCTCTGCAGGTTTAGATGTTCTTACATCAACATCACCACACCCAATCAGTCCTCAGCTTAAATATATGCCCTGTCTCCTTCTCAGCCCCACGATTTTGGATCGGATCCTCATCATCCAGCACCAAAATGACTGGAGGGGGCTCGGCTCCTACCCTGTCTTCCTTATCCCATCTCTGTTCTTACAGCTCATGCCCTGCCCACGTGAACGGACTATGACTCTCCCCTGCTTAAAATCCTGCCATTCAGATCTCACCACACCTGAAACCACACCTCAACTCCAAATTCCAGCGGAGTCCTTGAAGCTCCTGTGATAACAAACTGTTGGAGTTCTCTGCATTTGTCACACTCCCCACCTTTGTCCCTTTGCATATGTTGATCTTCCCGCCTAGAATGCCTTTCCTTACCTTTTCAAGTTGGTGAACACCTACTTATCTTTTGAGACTCAACTCAAATGACACCTCCTCATTCTCTGCTCCAAATATAAGAGGAGGCAGGAGCTAAACCATCTGCATCTAGTACAGATTGTTCTAACTGCCTTGGTCCTAGTCAATGGCAATTGTTTAGATTTTCCTATTCCTTTGCCCAACTACACTGAGCTCCTTGAGGAAAGGAGTGATCTTTTCATGGTTGATCCCATAGGAAGTGTCCTAGACTGCTCAGAATATGGCATTCAATAAGTAACGATGAAAAATGAATGAGTGAGTGAATAAAAGACGTTCCCATGATCTCACTTTGACTTACTCTCCTGTACCTTACGTAAATCTCATCTTGATCTCAGTTTTCTACCTGATTAAATTATAATTTGGTAACTGCGCACTCAGAGAAGGAGCAGAGGTTTCTAAGCAAAACTGTAATTGCCAGGTGTTGACTATTTTAAAGCTTATGGCTGAAACCAGAAAAATAGCTGGATTCCTGCCTAAACTTTGCTTTGGCCTAGAAACCTCCTACCCCCTTTGTCTGTTACTACAATTTATCCATCCTTTAAAGTTTAGCTTTTTCCTTCTCCAAAAAGCCTTCCCAGCTACCCGGCTATCCACCCTCAATCTCTGGCTGTCTCATGTTCTGAGCTCCTTGAGAGGTTCTTATCAAGTGCTACCTAGGACTTTTAGTTATCCTTCTATGGCTCCTGACCTTTTTCTAGAGCAATAATGAAAGGTTATTGAGAGCAGGTATGGATGCTTGCCTGACACACAGAAGATGAGAAATAGATGTTTGCTAAATAAGAGAATCACAGTAACTCGCTGAGGTACGTGTTATAATAGCATATGAGCAGTACAGCGTAATGACTGAGAACTATTGCATAGTGATCCAACTGCCTGGGTTGTAATCCTGATCACATTCTATCTGGGAAAACATAAGTGGTTCAATATCCTTGTGCCTCAGCTTCCCCATCTGTAAAATGGGATTAATAATAGTACATACCCTATAAGTCTCTACAATGATTAAAAGAGATAATACATATTAATCACTTATGCCCATAATGCATACTCAGTATGTCCTTGGCTACAATTAATTTATTTTGTATACGTAAGAAAACAATAATTTATCCAAGATCACTGAAGGAGAAATTAAGAGATGGGGTTGAAGCACGTAGTGGAAAGTTAAGGAGGTTTCAAATGGTAAAAAGACAAAGCTGAACGGAGAGTAACAAGGATGTGCTGACTCAAAAAGGAGTGTCTCAGAAACACAGCCCTGGTGGATCTTATCTGTGCAAGGGGAAAACTGCATAGATAGGGGCCTCAATGAATGAAGTGATCTTGAATGTGCAAGGTTTGGGACGAATAGATAAGCGGTGCAAAAAAGGAGAGTGCATTCTAGAACCGAGTCCAAGGGGTTATTGGCTCAGATAAGGCACACTGGGCTAAAGACAGAGGCCAACAAGGGCTAGAAAGGAATTCAACAGTATGGTAAACTAGGGATAGAGGACAGGATAAGGGTGGTCTCTCCTAGGTGGGCCCCCCAAAAACAGCTGGACTCAGCAAGAGAATCCATGACAAAGGAGTGTCTGGAATGAGCTGTGAATGCTTTAACCTGAGGTAAGGAGACGACATGTGTGGTGTTTCTCAAGTGTACTTGGTTTATTCACCCAAGTTGTCTTCCCCTTGGGTGAGGATCAGTTGTGTTCTTGTGCTCAGGGTCCATGATACTTTTACTGGTCCACAGAAATGTTTTCATTTTTCTTTCTTTTAAAATCAGAAAGGAAAAAGGGTGTAATAATAGTGAATACATAAAAACGAATCCAGCCTGGATTATACTCATCACTCATCTTCATACCTACACAGTCATAAAATATGATTATCAATATGAAGGAAGGGGCCCTCGAAGGCAGAAGTCCTCAGATGAGAGAGTGAACCACTTTCCAGATAAAGCACAAATGTGAGCTGGAATCAGTGAGCAAGGAAAAAGTTGGGAAGAAGTAGAGAATGTCCAGAATAGTAGGGCCTTATGTTTGGGGAAGAAATCTCTTTCTTTTGGGTGAGGACAAAGAAGGTCCTATAGCCTGTCCATTGCCCCACCCCCGTCCCCACCCCCACCCCAGCGACAATGCAATCCATAGAACACTCTCTGTCCTACCACATCAATTACACCAGTGGGACCCATTCACTCGTTTTCATGCGGCATCAAAGATCACCCAAATACTTCTGCATCCTCATTTCTGTCATTTGGTCAGGCTCTTCCATACTTTCAGCCTGTACAATACCCAGCCCATTGATGGTGCCTCAAAATATTTAAAGAATGACAGTATCAATTTCCCCTATGTTTTCAGCTCTTGGCTCATAAATTTAGAAGAATGGAATTTTCATGCTGCTTTCTATAACCCATAAACATCTATTCTTATGATATATTAGGATCGATTAAGAACAGCTCTCATCAGTGAAATATTGTAAATGAGTAAGGAAGAAAAGGAATTATTTCTTCCTTATTTTACACTGAACACAGTCCATTGGGATTTACAAATATACTTGATCAAATCCCTCTGTGCAAGTAGTCCAGAGTGCCACCCCCCCCAACCCCGCACCATGAGAGAATGAATAAATGAATATCTAACAGGACCCACACAATACCCACGAGATAATCGGCATTCTGAAAGTGTCTGAAGATATCATGTATGATAGACACCAAAGAGTGACCCTGTGCATTTTACCCCTGAATTACTGGTTGGCAGAAATGGCTGAGCAATATAAACAGATCTGAGGACACAACAGATAAATTCAGAAAACAGGGTCAGCATGATTAGTAGATATCAGAAATGATACTTTTCTGTCCCCCACCCCCTTCTGATTTATGCAGGACACAGTTTCTGGTTTCCTTTGTTTTTCGATCCCAATATATTCTAGCTCTAGTTATTCACTACAAATGGCCACACTGTTTACTGAAAGCTGGTGTGTCAGTTGTTGAAGGAAGAAGGGACCCAAGCAGGCCCAGCCCCAAAAGCCCAATTCTCAGAGCCTCTGATGGCTCTTGGGCTTCCAGCCACCTAGGGAGTAAATGAAGACAGCCAAAGGTTGATCGCCACCACAAGTTTCTGCAAGGCCAGCTTGCAGGGACCTTACAATTGGAAGGGGACACTGAGGTACCATCCCCACAATAGCTGCGCTGAAAATAATTATTCTCAACCATGAACACCAGCCCAACTAGGAGAATTCTCCTGTAAGCAAGGTCTGCTTTAATAGAAACATAAGTATTATGCATTGCAGTCTATTATAAATTGGTTGTAATTTTCTCCTGACACTTTCTGAATTAAACTAGTTAGTATACAAATAATAATAATAATAATAATAATAATAACAAATGCCACAAAGCAAAAAGCAAACTCGGTGTCTGAAGGTTAATGATTGCTCATGAAAGCCACAGAAATAAATTATCTGCCTAGGGACACTGTCACATGATCAGCACAAAAGCTGCAAGAGCCAAAAATGTTTATGTAGAGGAAAAAAACACAGTCAGCGTCACAGAACCCTTCCCCCACAGCTAAATTCGAGTCCTGAGCCAGCCAGCTGCTCCTGACTGCTTACATTAAACTAATTTGTGCTGCTACATTGCAGCTGCTTAATTTTTAGTCTGAACTTTATCACCAATAAGTGTTACAATAACAAGCGATATGATGGTATCTCCAAAGAAATATCCATCAGCCCCCAAACAATGACAGCTTCACAAGAGTAGACTGCAGAAAAACAAATGTTAAAAAAAGAAAATTACCCCCATACTGCCTCTTTAAAATGGGGGAGGGGCGAACTTTTAGTGGGAAAGGCTTTAAAACGCTGCTTTGTTCTGAAGGCCATTCTGAAATGAAGACGGGGGATGATTGAAAAGGTTAGCGAGCAGGGGAGGAGTTAACAAGTAAGATGTGCTTTTGCTAAGAGAGGGTGATTTGCAAGGTGAGAGGCATAGAAGGGAGAAGGCCATTCCCCTACAACAATGCAATCCATACTCTTTCTCTTGCTCACTGTCCCCCAAAATGTTATGCAAACCCAACTGCAGCTTGGGCGGTAATTCCCAAGTTGCTCTAAACATTATCCTTTGGCCACCGGGCACTGGACCTTACTTGTCATTCGCCATGTTTTCCTGTTATTTTCCTAGCCCAGTGTAAACGCACAGACTCTTCTTTGGGCAGAAAAAGACACTGACCTGAACTGCTGAAAATTCCTGCCAAATATGCAGGCACTGTTTTTGCTACATTTTGGAATTTGGCTGAGACCATATGTCAGACATTTATTTGTACTCGGAACTGGAACAGAGACCTAACAACTTAAAAAATAAATGATTTAAAAAAAGCATTAGGAATGCACTGAAACTTTTCCATTATTAATTAATCTGAAGATGATGAATGTTTTTAGTTGAGATATCTCATTACACTCTCCTGTTTACTGCAGGAGGGACAATTCAACTTCACCCCGCTCAGTAATTACAAAAACAATTCCTTTGAAAGCAGAGAAAGAACACCCATGTCAGCTATTTACAGCATATTTTAAATTCTGTGGCTTTCGGAATTAAGGTTCAAAGTGAGTGTTATTAATGTTGAGTAATAAAGTAGTTTTTCTTGCACAAAGATGTCCTAAATTTAAAAAGAAATGTTTACGCTGGAATAATTTTCTCAGGGCAGGAAGGGGGCAGGGGGTGGGAGGAGATTTAGTCCCACCCTTGTTTTTTCAACTTGACACCTTTACACCCTGTGGTCCCAGCCCAGGTCCTAGCAGTATTTTCTTTTTTCAGACAGCTGGCAAATCACACTACAAGACTGACTCAGAGTGCCGTGGGGCAGAGCCCTGTTTCCGTGGGTTTCTTTTGATGACCCTCCACTGTGGCAGGGTGACTGTGTTTGTGAGCGTCTTGCACCGGACGGTCCCAGAGGACTCAGATGAGGGCTCCCAGGAGCCCATCAGGATTGCTCTGCCCCGGTGCCAAGTGGGTCACTGTTGCACAATGCAAGGCTTTCTCTCCACCCAGGCCTCTGTGGGATGCCTCCGTCTGCTGTTGGCAAGGCTTTAAGACTGCTGGGAACTCAGACGAAAGCATCCTGGGGCCTGGAGGTGTGGCAGGGTGTAACTTGAATAAGGGCAACTTTTCAAAAGGCACCTAAACATAGGAAAGCAGGGAGGGACTCAAGATGGAAGGACAATGGAAGGGAGGATCTCTGAAAGGCAACTCGCTTTTCTTAATGATAGAATTGGCAGCTGCATTTGGTTGCCCTGGAACAGAGTAAAAGACCTTCTTGCAATGGGAGGCCAGACATCCTGTCAAAACTTCCATTGTGAAATGAGGGATTAATTTGATGGAACATATCAGTCTACCTTACCTATGTTTTTTCAGAGTTGGACTAAACTGGTCGAACTAGGACACTTGAAGGCTTATAAATAAATTCACACAGTAGGGTGAGAGGCAGGTATAAAGTGGTGGTTTGCACGTGTGAACACAAGCACACGTGGAGACCATACATATGAATGCACAAGCAGTAGGTATGATGATTTTCTTCACTCCCAGATGACAGAAAGAACTTGCTAGCAGCCAGGAACGATCACACAGAATTGAGTCGTTTGAATTAGTTATTTTCCTGAAAATCTCTAGAAACAAATCCTTTCCAATGTAGCATTTTCCAGAACAGTGCCATATTAAAACAAACTCTGCAAATCCTGAATTAGGATCATAATTCAGGAAGGGGGTTATTTTTATCCTTGCGAACTCCATAAGCAACAAGGCCCTGTAGTCACAGGTTCCTTTATATCACGTCTCTGAACTTCCCTTAACCTAACTTTGCTTTTTAGCTAGAAATTATGCCTTTCTGGCTTCTAATTGTCAGAGAAGTGGAAACAGTTAACGAGGTATGTTGTAATTTCCACTTCACAGCATTAACGTTTCTAGTCATAAGCCTGAAACGCATTATTTTTGACAAAGGCAGAGTGTAGAAAGTAATATATATAACTAAGGAGTACAAATTCTGTCCTGCACTTTTGCCGCCCTGTGAGACCATAGGCCAAAGTATAAAGTGACAAAAGTCAGATATATAACTTTTCACTTTTAGTATTATAAATGACAAATAACTTGCCTAAAATTAAAACCACTGTTACTATAAATATTTTGTATGAGTAGATTACAAAATATTTTCCTCCTAAGATCGTGAATGACTTTACAGGTCATCAAAAGAATTGATGTATGGAAAAGTGTTTTTGCAAACTGTGGATGCTACGTAAACATAAGAAATATTAATATTATTATATTTGTCTTCAAATTTTAAGCATAATCCATTCTAACTTTCATTTGCAACATAGGTAAATAAAAGTATATTGATCCGGCAAAATATTTCAGGAAACAGGAATTTATTATGTGTTTATTGTGTGTACAGTGAAGGGGCTATACTGTTGTCGTGTGACTTGAAAGACACTTTGAATAATTTCTCCCTGCTCAAAATATGTATCCTCACCAATGTAAAACGTCTCCCATTCAAATACTAAGAGGTTAGACAACAAAACAAGAAGCTAGTAACACTGAAATCCCAAAGTTGGGGTGCACTTAGCTGTACTGAATCCCAAATGGTGAACAATAGGAAATCTGGATAGAAATGCCCGTAGTCAGCTCTGACCTGTCCATCAGGCACACTTGGCCCCATTCACAAAAGGGACAATACTTTTCGGTACCCAAGATAATATTCTCTTTCTTTTAAAAATCAGAAAAAAAAAGGAGAATTTTAGGTCAAAGAAGTTTTAAATATATAATATTAATACATTCATCTTTGTATCAACATAATCATAAAATGTAATCTTGAATGGAGGAAAGAGCCCATGAAGGCAAAATGTACCTGTATTAGTTTCTTCAAGCTGCTATAACAAATTAGAACAAACTTGGTGACATCATTATCTTACAGTTCTGGTGGTCAGAAGTCCAAAACTGGTCTGACAGCGCTAGAATCAAGGTGACACAGGGTTGCTTGTTCTTCATACAGAGGAAGAATCAAGGGCCCTACGTTCTGTTAGGGCATGGTGAGAGTCCTGATTAAGTTCAAGGCCAGCTCTTATGGGAACCTCTAGTACTGTACCATTTGATGGAGGGGTATAGGAATCGCTCCCACCTGCTGCCCATGAATACACACTGATCCCATCAGCCTATTCACTTTAGAATAAATTTTCTAAAGCCAATGCTATTGGCCATAGGCAAATGGAACAGGATGGTCAAGATGCCTCCACTCAGTTCACTGGAATTTTTCTATAGATAGACTCTTTCAAACCTGGTTCTCTGAGGTCACAGCTGAATGATCTTGAGATAACCATTCAGAATCTGATAGACACATTTTCAGGACTGGAATTATAATTACAAAAAGATTGTGGATGCAGCTATTCCTGTCAGTGTAATGGATAGGATAGTGATGTTTACAAAAACAAACTCAAGTGCAGCCATGATCTGGTGCATTTCATCCGGCCAAGGAAGACCATTGAGTCAACAAGACCCACAGCGTCTTTACTACACGGGACTTTTCTCTCCATAATGCAATATAACTGATTCACAGCTTCTTATTTTTTTTCTTTACAAACCCAGATACAGCCCCAGAGATGCTAACTCCCCAGATATTTCACGCTTGACACACACAGGCATGATCGCAGCCTCCAGTCTAAATGAAGGTCTGGGAAACTTTTGTGATTGTAGGTTCTAATTTCAACTCCCCTGTATCCATTCCTCTGTGTTCCTGTCTTTACAATGGATAATAGAGTAATAATAAACCAAGTCATGAAATTATTTATGGGAATAATCACTGATGGAATTATATAGCACTTTACACATATAAAATTCGAAACAGTCCAAGCAATTAAAAGTAACATTTCCCAATGACATCTCCATGAAAACCACTTTCTTCTGAACAGTTCCAGAGATGCCCAACGTTCCAGAGATGCCCAACCTACAGTACTGCACAGATAGACATGAAATGCCAACCCAATAGAAAACAGAGAAATGTAACTAAATCTGAATTTGAAAATTGGAATTTTATCATAATCGGAATACATCTAACAGTCTTCTTTTTTTTCAGTTACCCCATATTGTTTTGCTTCCCATCATAAAAAAAAAAAAAAAAAAAATCATAGAAAACTATTTTACAGAATGGCCTACCAAACCTTCTGGTGAAGATTAGGTTTCAAAAAACTTCTCCAAGGGAAACACTCTTCAAAGTATTTTTACTGCCATTTGATCACTGGAGATTCTTTATTATTTGCATTATTTTAAAATGTCTTCATCCTCTAAAGCCTGGTAATAGGAAGCATAATTGTGGGAGACACTTTCATAAAGTAGAGAAAACTAACAAATAACAATGCAAAACACAAGTGGAATTTCTGGCTGATGAGAATTGAATGGGAGAGGGTGGTTAAAATGAAAAGTTAACAACTGAAATTTGGCGCAGTTTCATTTTTAAGGGAAGAAATAATTCTCTACCACTGATGTGTAATTTGTACAAAGACAAGGTTTAAAAAAAAGTGAAAGAGCGAAGTCAGGAAGGTCGGGTGTTAAGTGGGATTTCTGCAGAGAAATTATATAATAACAGTTTGGAAAGAAGACTTAGGTGAAACTAGAATAATGACATCCTGAATACTGTTTGGCCACAAACAGTAGAAATTTCTCCCTTTGTAATGCCTCCCACTTTATTTCTGCAAGATAGGATAGGGAATAGAGCGAACTCTGAACATCAGAGAACTACATTCAATCTGCAATAGCAAAGAAAGAAGAAACCATGAATGTGGGATGCGATTTATTCCAAAATATTCTTTGACATTCCCTAGACTTTTTTTTTTTTTTTTTTTTTCTATTTTGCTACTGTACTTGCCAAACCATGTTAGGGTGTTATGCTATTTTAGACATGAGTTAACAGGTCTGTTACATACACACATTTCCACATTCCAATGAGACCTATTATATTTTTTTCTCCCTCCTTTGCCCTCCACCCCCCACCACCACACCGCTCTCTCTCCTTCTCCACCCAAATGGTGCCCTCTCCCTCCATGCATTTTCCCTTGTTATTTAACACTGTCCAATTACTGAATGTTTCCAAGGCCATGCAAACCCACAGGACTGAGAAATACCACGTGTCATGGTTGAGTCTGCAAAATGAAGTGGCTGCAGCCAGATGCCAGGTAAAACAGAGCAAATGGCAAGGAAAAGGAAGAGCTTTGACTCAGCTGATAATTGAGGGGTGGGAACAGGCCTCAAGGGGTCTAGCAGCCCTTGTTCCTCACCCTGAGATGTGTGGACCAACAGCATCAGCTGAGATCTTGTCAGAAATGCAACACTTGGGGCCCACTCTGAATCAACCCTCCTGCACTAGAATCTACGTTTTGACAAGATGCCTAGACAATTCAGAGGCACAGTAAAGACCGAGAAACACTTCACTGTGTCAGTCTCCTACCACCAGGAAACTCAGAAAATGTATCAGGAATTTAAACATTTAGATCCAACGGAGGAACATTTAGAACTTCTCTTGATAACGTATTTCAGGAACTGTCACTAGCCGTAGCAATCAGGATGCAGTCACACATCTCCTCACCCTTTCTGTTACTACCTTTCTCATCATTTACTAGGATTTCTTTGCTCTACATAGAGGTCTGCTTTCTCCCAATAATTTCATGGCAAAATATGAAAACTGCAGTGTAAAATGTGGGCTTTGGAACAGAGACCTAAGGCCTGCATACCCTCTACTCAGTCAGCTATTTAATGCTGTATGGGGTTCTCCACCAGCCACCATTCCCAGTGAAATGTACTCACAGAGGGGGAAAAATGGGGGGGGGGTTGCCCCTCCCAGAGGCATTTTCACTCAACTCAAAAGAAATTACTGAGTATATAGCATTTGACAAAGGAGATGAACATTTATTTTTTTCCTTTTTATGCTAAGGAGTTGGGCTCGAGGATGTTCGCGACTCCCTGTGTCACGTTTTATAGGCATCAACCCCCTTGATAAGGCCAGTCCTGCACTCACTACAGAGGGAAAGAATAGGGTTTTTCTTGGGTGGTGGGGAGAAGAGGGGATTCACATCACTTGGGTTTTTTGTTGGAAAGTGCCTTCTAAGACTTGGAAAGGATGGAAAATTACAAGTGAAGGATCAAGGCAGAGTTATTCAAAGTCACCTTAAAAAAGGGGAGAAGTGGAAAGCTCTATGGAAAGACGAGTCAATCTGCAAAGGGGCTCATTGCCATGGAAGCCTCGTAAAGGAAGAGTCCCAGAGACAACCAGTGGCAGGGCCCATCTGAGCACTCTGGTGAAGGCACAGCCCACTATCAGAATCTGAGTGTGAGCATTTCCTGTCCCACTAAAAATCCATCCTTATGATGGAGAGGGATGCAGAACATGTGACCACAGACTATTGCTGATCCTATTATTAGATGATTTCTATTATGGTTTGAATGGTTTAAGCTAACTTAACCTGATGTTACTACACGTCCAGTTTATCTCAGTCCTACTATTCAGATTCCACCCGACCAAAAAAAAAAAAAAAGAATTAAGATTTGACTTTCCTTAAAGCTTGATTATAGCAAGGAAAGGGTTAATCATGTGGATTCCACTATTCTGGTTCTTAATGCCATAACTTCTTACAGTGAATGAATGGTCCGACTTTCTAAATAATACATCAGTCTAAAACCTGGGTTAATGTGAATCTTCCCATATGAAAGGGATACTCAGTCAAGATGCTCACAAATCATCTTTCTGGTCCTACAAGCCCGGGAGCTAAAGACAGAACAGGATAACTTTATCAAGGCCCAAATGGCTGCTCTAATAAAATCTAGTAAGCTTCTCTAGTAAGAGACAATCCTGGGCCCTTGCCCTCTGGTAACCACATTATTGTTAACATGGGATTATAATTAATCTCTAAGGTCTGTGGTCCATGAAACTGTAGGACTCTTTAGAACTATTTGCTCTTCATATGGTCCTGGGAATGCCACGGGGATATCAAAAACCAATCCTAAAGTTGTCCAGGAGGGGTCCTTTATCTAGTTCTCAATAAATATTTTCTGTGTTTCTCCATGTGCCTGGCACTGTGAGCCATGTTGGGAATACTTTGAGTTGGGAAATAGACAAACAAGAATCTACAATGTAATGTGTTAGTGCCATAATAGAGGCATGCAAGAAATGCAGCGTGCACAGCAGAGGAGGTGCCCACCTCTTCCTGGAGGGTTCAGGGCAGTTTTCTAAATGAAAGTTGTATTTGAGCTGAGACTTCAAGGTAAGAAGGACTGATTGGTCAAATTGGGGATTTGGAGAGAGAAACTGACTGGTCCTGCAAAATAAAATGGCTGACGCTATAAAGCAGTTGAATGGCAAGGAAAACAAACAACAACGACTGTTGGTAATTAAGGAATAGGATAGGAATAGGTCCTGTAGCCTTGCTACTAAAGTGTGCTCTGTGGATCAGCAGCGTCTGCTGGGATCTTATTAGAAACACAATCTCAGGCTCCATCTGAATCACATCGTCTGAATCAGACTCCGTATTTTGGCGTGTTTGGAGAACTATATGTATTTCCATATGGGTCGATGGTAAAGTCATTAGGAATAGTAGGAGATGAGCCTAAAAAGTACTGCAGGGCTACTAGTCATATTTGCCATACAAAAGGGCAACTTTAAGAACTTGAGACTGGAGAGATATTAGATGTGCATGTTGAATGTGTTTCTAATAATAGTAGCATGGAGAATGGATTGGATCTAAGTTCACTAGTTCTGGCAAAAAAAACAAAAACACGCAAAAGAAAAACAAAAACAAAATGGCTAAATTAAGGTTGGGCACTGGAAGAGGAGAGACACATTGAGAGGCTTGTAAGAGGCAGACAGAACAGAAATTGATGATTGATGAGTGTGAGAAGCATGGTTCCCAAGTCTGTGACTTGGATCCCTAATTGGACGATGATGCCCATGCACATCGAAGAAGACAATGAAAGCAAAGCAGGTTTGAGGGGTCAGAACAATCTCTTCCAGGTGTGTGGCATATAGAGGACTTGGTGCACAGGGATGCAGAAATATCTACTGTGAATTGTATATTTGAACCTGAGCTAAGGAGCGTCATACAGAAATATGGATCTGGAAGTCATCAACATAGGGAATTATTGACGCCAAGAACAGAGAGATGATTTTCCAAGGAGGTGTGTAAAGTGAGAAGGGAATTCTTCCTCTGCATATTTCTCCACAAAAATCTTCCCCTCCTTCCCCCACTGCCCCACTGCAGAAGTTAGTTCTAGGACACTGTTGCCATTCCTGAGAAGAGCAAGTTCTGGGTTCTGGAATTTTTTGTGACACCCTTAATTATCTCTAAAATATTTCTGTCCAAAACCCCACTTCATTATGGTTCTACCTGGAATTGGATGAATGTACAGGAACCTGATTTTCAAATGCATACTAAAAAAAATTAACATGTTTCCCATCTTAAGAAGTACATGTGCATTTTACAAGATAGTTTACCTAGTGCCTAAATTTAGAACCATACACCGAAGGACATGTAATTCCCTGGTAATTTCCAACACCACAACCCACCAATAACAGGAATTCTTGGGAAACAAATTTTGTGTTGATTGTCCTACTGCACTAGTAAAGGGAAAGCTACCAGGACCCCCTCAATAAAAGGCTCATTAAAATGAGGAATGAAGTGATATTATGTCTGGGATTGTCTTTAAAATAATCCAGTGGAGTTCAGGAGAGAGGAAAGGGAATAAATATGAAAGCAAGACTGGTCCTGAGTTGATAATTGTCAAAGCTGAGTGAATAGTACTTGGATTTACTCTTGCATATGTTTGAAACTTCCAAAATAAAAAGGTTTTGTAAAAAAATACAAGGAATAACAATCACAAATTGGACTTAACTTGTTGCTCTGAACCAGATTTCTAAGGACAGGGCAGGACATGAAGTAAATAACAGTTTTATCTTTGGATTTGCCAATAGTCTCAAACTATCACTCTTTGCTTACGGCGTTTTTGTCATTCCAATTAATCCAACATCATTCAACACATTCATTAACATTATACTTACTACATCTTCCAAATCATAATTAATACAAATAAGACCAAGTATTTTATGGTGGTATAAATCACTGGGAAAATCTTCTCAATTATGTAGTTGATGAAAGCAATAAGTGATAATAATTCTGCAAATTCACCTCAAGATGATCCTCAAAAGATCCATAAGGTGCATTCATTTCATTTAATTCCTACATAGCACACTGAAATAGCTCCAATATTTCAAAAGTCAAAGTTAAAAAGTGAAAATATAATGGAAGTTATGTCTAATTTGGCTTTTAAGTTATTGGGTGGTGGGGAGAGATTTTTCATGAGAAATACTTATAAACATAACCTCTAGGTCTCTCTCTTAGTTTGCCATTTAGAAAAAATCAGGAAACATTTTTTAAAACATTGAAATTTTTTGGTCACAATTACAAAAATTCCAAACATAAAGGGAACAAAAAAAGGTGTGTTTATTTTTGATGCCATAATACACCATTAAAATAATATAGGAATAAAGAATCAATAACGTGATTGCCAATATTATCTATTGCTGTAAACAGGATTACTGAGTCTAAAAAGGTTGAGAAATAATGAATGCTGTTCTCCAATCCACACTGATATTCTTACCCAAATATACCTGAATACATGTTGCATAAAATAATTAGTATGACTAAATATACCTAAAAAAATATTGTATCTAGAATTTGACTACAGGAGTAGAATATATTTTTCCCTTTATTATACAATTTGTTCACATCAGTTGCCTGTTTGCTTCCAAAACCATTACTGGTTCTTCCCCAATCTGCACTGTATTTCAAGGGCCAATCCCTGAAACAACATTTCCCAGGAACCCTTTCAAACTAACTTCCTGTTAGGGTTAGCCAATGGAAGGCACTAGTGGGAGATTTGAGGGCGTAGAGCAGGGAGAAGCTAGAGTATTTTTTCTCCTCTTTCTACTTTGACTAATGACTGTGTCTCCTAAATAGATCAGTTTCCATCAGAGAGCCGCACCCTTTATCCTTCTAGCCTTCAGGAAACAGGCCCTCCCGTTGTGACTCTGGGCAGTCCCAGTTCCCACCTAGTGGTGCTAGCCTCAAGGCCCAGGTAACACTACCTTCTGCCTTGGTTCCTCCAGCTCTAAATGTGATAGAGGCTTCCTGCTCTTGCTAACCTCTGGGTTGCCATCCTTCCTGTCTTACTTTCAAGCTTTCCTAACACTTTTGTAATTATTTCCCCATAAAAAATGTGTTCAAGGAAATACATCAGGTACAGGCTCTGTTTTCCTGACTGGACCCTGATTATACTCCTCATCTTTAATTTTGCAATTTTCTGGTCTTTTTTAAAATGCCATTATTTGTGTTGGCACAATTTTTGCTCTTACAAAATGATTCTATTTACTGTTTATGATCAACTGCTTCTTAAAAAGTGGCAAGTATTCTTACAAGCAATTTAATTATTTTGCTGTGTTAATAATCTTTCATTACTGATGAAAGATTGTTTCCAAACATTTGAAAGACATTTTTATTTTTAAAATTGGTATCAGTGTTGTTCTGTTTTGCCCAGAGGATCAGTCAATAAACTACATATTAATTTCTTACCACATATAGAATACTAAGAACAGATTTTAAAATATGAGCCCTCCCTGAGAAGGGACTTACCACCTTTCTATAAAACATTGGACATATTAATTTTAAAAGACTATAGGATATTAGTAAACATGTTTGCATTACAACATAAATATTACATGTACCTCTACTTGTCTGTGCAACAGGTACATTCCTAAAAAGTTAAATGTAAATCAAGTCAAATATCATTTTGTTAAGTAATGCAAAACATAAACAATATAGAGGTTTATAAAGTAAAAATCCACCATTCTGCCTTCTTCCCCCTTCAATTCTTTCCCAGCTTTACTAATTGTATTCCGCAGAGGTGAGTATTAGTAAATATTTGGTGTGTACTCTTCCAGACACTGTTCAATACACATATTAATTAATGCAATCATTCAACAAATATTTATAAGCATCTACCACAGGTTAGGAACTTTCTAGGCACAGGAGATACAGCAGTGGATGAAAGAGACCAAGCTGCTACACGGAGCAGATATTTCAGCAGGGAGACAATGATAAACAAACACATGGATACACAGTATGCAGGTAGTAATAGAGGCTAAGAAGGAAAATAAATGGGAAGAGGGAAGGAGCAATCCTTCTATTTTAGTGTCTTGTCAAGAGTGGGTTGCTCTCCAGAGTTGGGGAGGTTACCTTTCGATACAAATGTTTAACTGGTTGACAACCACATCTTTTAGTCTCTTGCAGTAGGAAAATGATCCAGACAATCTCCTGAGGTTCCTTCTTCCCTATCACTTTGCTATCAACAACTTCACCATTAAACATACAATTAACAACTCTATGTCAGCCATTTCTTCAAAATTTAATATTTGTAAAATTCTAACAGTTTCATGGTTCTTCTCCGTCATTCACTTTCTATGCTAACACACAGGTACTTTCTCTGTTCCCTGGCCCACAGCCACACAAATTGGGTCACATGGGTCAGGTAGAAATGAATCAATAATATATTTGTGCTGCAAAAGCAAGGCAACTTGTCTGACAATTTCACTACACCCTTCTGAGTCTCAGAGTGCTTGACACACCCAGGACTTCCTGCAGAAAGCTCCTGATACATCAAATGCTAAGTACCATCACAGCCTGGCCGCAAATTAATGGGCAGGGCGTAGCTCCTGAGTCAAGGGCAAGAGGTTCTAGACAGGTCATCAGCTCTTGAGGGACTAATACCAACCCCCTGCCCTATACCAGGTGCTCTAAACCAGGTCTCACTGGATGCTATCTCCAGGGGATATAACTCTGATGCTTGCAACTATGTCAGAAGCATAGAGCGCAATGGAAGTAAATGTGCAATAGATGTCACGAAGTAATGGAAGCAGGGTATACTAAGAAGGGCTGTGCAATCAAGAAAAATGTGGACAGAGAACTGAACGATGGAGAATGGCAGGCAAAGGAGTGCTGACCCAAGAACAGCCTTTTCTGAGAGATGCTGTTGGATCACCAGGTATCCTGTCAGCCTCTTGGAGCATCACTACATCCCAAATGCCGAAAACTTTCTGGTCTGTGTGTAAGCTAAGATAGTCTTGGGCCCTCCTTACTTCCCCCAGGTTTATCCTTACTTCAAATCCTGTTAACTAACGTCACCTCATAGCAATAAAGCAAGATTAAAACTGCATTTAAGGAAATTTGCCAATGTCATTTATACAACAAGATGACCCTCTCTGCCTGGTTAGTGAGGTCAGTTATCAATAACTCATTCCAAAGGTCCATTGTACACAGAGCACTTCAGAAAATATCAGCGACAGGGTGCATAGGGACATTATGACCCAATGAAAGTGAAATGTATAAATACCAATGCCTGGACAAAGTTTTACAGGGAAGTTTAACACAAAGAATTGCATCATTGCAATACAGTCATGACGAAGACTGCAGAGACTAGACCTACACTGCCAGGGTTCAGTTCCCAGCTCCCCAGCTTAGAAGCAGTTTAACCCTGGGTCAGTTATGTCCATCTTTCTATGCTTTAGATTTTTTTCACTTGTAAAATGGGAATATTAATAGTTTACCTGTCACAGAGTGGTGTGAATATTAAATGAGTTAATATATGTAAAACGCTTACTGTTATATTACTATTTATAGTTGGAAAACGGAGTATACAAACATTGAGAATGGTAGAAAGAAAAATATTGTTTCAATTATATTTTTATCTTTTATACCCTGTTTCCCCAAAAATGAGACCTAGCTGGACCATCAGTTCTCATGTGTCTTTTGGAGCAAAACTTAATATAAGACCCGGTCTTATATTATCTTATATTATATAAGACCAGGTCTTATAGTAAAATAAGACCCTGCCTTATATTAATTTTTGCTCCAAAAGATGTGTTAGAGCTGATGGTCTAGCTAGGTCTTATTTTGGGGAAAACACGGTACTTGCACTAGTATTTTGCTGTGCATAAAGTTTCCCTCACAAGACTGTAAGATCTGGGAAGTCAGAAGCCATGTTTAAATTGTATATCATTGTTTCCCACCAACTGTCATAGTTTCTAGCACATAATAGGTGCTCAATAATATTTGTTAAATTAATAAATGGATAATCTATGCCTATGTTTCTGCCCTATTATCAATACACTCAATTAATAGTAAGTACTGCCGCATTTTTTTCCTTTTCATCTTCCCAGTACAGGTTTTATCTATTTACCTTGCTGCTTCATTTATCTGACATATAAGTTTCCTCTGTAACAGTGCAAGGGGATTTCAATTTGCTGTGACTATATTTCCACACGATAAAGCACTTTTCACACTTGTACATCTTTTCATTCTGTTCTTTAAGTACAACCAAATTATCACATCTATTCTTCATGCTGGAATCTACTAAACACAGAGTAGGAAAACTCCAGAACATCCAGTACCCAGTGTATCCCTGGATCGCCCCCACCCCCCATAGATTGACTCTGAATCTGTTATAATTGATTTACCACGACCTGCCTGTGCACAAGAGTAGTGCTGGAATTCCTCATGGCATCCTTAGATCTTTTTTTGCCACATTCTTTTCGCTGATTCTAAGAGGAAGCCAACCATCTCGGCTCTGGCTTGGGCCACAGATGTCTTCCACATCAATCCCATCTGTGATCCTGATGGAAACGATAGTTAAAATTTGTTGCATCTGTTATTGGACCTATCTTTGTAGTAGGAGTAATGAAATTTGGCTTCCAAACTAATTCATCCTAATGCAGAAGTCCAAAAATAATCCTGCAATTAAAATACTAAAGGTAGAAATAACTGGGAGATTTAAAAAAAAAAAAAAATGAATGTGGGAAACATTTCTTTTTCAATGAAGAAGCATGACAATTTTGAAAAATATCAACTCCAAGAACTATTTATAATCTAACCTAGAAAATAAAATTATGCAAAGATAAAAGTAAAAAGCATTTATTGGTAGACCTGAAACTGGGAAATGGGGAGCGCATTTGATAACTTGAAATTTGCTCTTTCTAAAGCACTGTTTTTTATAGTGAACTGGGAAGTGGCTATTGTTTGATTTTTTAAAATTATCTGTGAACATATGGGGTAAAGAGAAGGACCATAAATGTAATTACAGTTCAAGTATATCTAGAAGAGTCAATTAAATTTATTTTCTACAGGAAAAATAAAAGTATAATTCTATCACTCAAAATTAAAGAAGTTTAATTCATATGTTAAGTGGTACTTTTTAAGATTTTCAAATAATGTGTTTTATATCGATTAAGTAAGATGGTGGGTATTTCCAAATGGCAAAAATGTTTGATAGTTTTGATGCTGTGGTGTTTATCAAAAATATATTTTTGCAATTTCTGAATTATGTTCCTCATTATCATGTTGACATGAACTTCTAGCCCTAGAAGAAAACTTAATTGCATTTTACTTAGTTTTACATACTCTTTTCATGGATAAGAACACTTCCCTCGTTTTCCAGAGGCCTCACATGTGACTGCTGGACTGGAGTCCTGTTTTCCCACTCTTCACTGAGGCTCTTGTGAGTACATCCTGACCTGAGCAGAATACAGACAGTTTACCCAGTTAATTAACCAGCAAACCCTGGGAAAACTATCTGAGGTTGGGACTATCCAAAGTACATGTGTGTCATCTTCATAACTTTACTAATGGTGAATATTGATTCTGCCATAAGGGATAAAATAATATTTGTTTTCAACAAAAAGAAAGAATTTGGTAAAACAAAGATTTAAGCGATAACCAAAGTTTTGCTGGTTAGGAAAAGCTATGAAGTTTACTGAATAAAACATTCTTAGGACTGTTTCACATAGAAGAATCAGAAGTTCAATTTTGAGAAGTAAAAACAAAACCAGAACTTAGATGCTATTCCAGAGAAACCCATTCTGAGTCTTACCTCACTCTGTTGGTTGCACCAGTTCTCACAGTTATAAAGTAGGATTAAAATTTCATTTAAAGAAATTTATCAGCATGACTTACACAATAACATGACCATCTGTGCATAGGAACCTAGCTCTGGGATTAGGATGCCTGGATTCCAATCTAGACCCTGTCATTTCCTAGGTGTTCACGTGGGGCAATCTGCTTAATCTAGCTCAGTGCCTCAGTTTCTCGACATGGAAAAAAAAGGTATAGTAATAATAACAACCTTAAAGGATTGTTGTATGGATTAAAAAGGTAGCATATAAAGTTCTTAGGATTGCTGGGGTACATAATAAGTACTCAATAAATATTAGGTCACTATACTGTTGTTATGATCAGTGCTAGACCAACAACAAGAAATATCCAAGGAATGTGAACACTTTAGAAGACAGTGTAGGATGTTGCAAGGGAATATTATGCTTCCTTATGAAGATTATGATGCAGTAGAAGAAAAAAGAAAAAAATGAAAATCCTGTATTTTGCCATATATAATGCACACTTTTTTGCCCAAATTTGTGAGGGAAAAAGTAAGGATGTGCATTATACATGGGTAGTACTAATTCCGTATATATATAAATGTTTTTAATTATTTTTATTTATGCTTATGAGTTAAAAGTGTAACTGTAGAAATCAATAATGATATCTGTATGCAAAATAATATTCTGGAATATGATAATCAGTTTTGTTGACCTTACAACGAACTTGCAACTACGAAGGTTTCTTGGCCTTCTATGATGTGTAAATATGGTAAATTTGTTACCGGTACATAGAATTTCTTGTACCTTGTAACTGTTCTTGTGTTTTGTAATTATTTGTTACATAAAATTTCTTGTACCATAGTATGCTACAAAATAAATGCTAAAATCCCTTTAGAATACAAAAAACAAATCCCTAAATGTAATCAAATAAAATTTTGAATTAAAAACTTAAAATGAAAGATTTTTTTCCTGAAAGTTTGGGTCAAAAACGTGAGTGCGTATTATACACAGGAGCATATTATACATGGCAAAATACAGCATAACCAATAATAACAAAAATATTGATGGGATAATAAAAGTTAACTAGGTTAAGTGGAATAATGTAAATAAACATTACACATGTTAATTATTATTACAATTACCCTACTACTACCCATTAATGATCAATAAATTAGCAAGTTATGCACATGGTTACACTTTTACTCTGGACACAATAGTTTTTTAAATAGGTGGCTACAAAATTCTTAAAGTCTCATTCAAAAACATTTTTTTAAAGTGACTATTAATTACTTAGCATGAAAAGTAACATCTACCTCAAAACAGCAACTAACAACATATATCTATAAAACATTGGAGGTAATCTCTTTAAAATAGAGATATCAACATTGTTAATCTTTTTCCTGAATTCTAGTCAATATAGTAAGACATGAAATTGAAAGAAAAGGTATAGCTATTATTATTTACCGATGGTGCTGTGATCTACTAAAAATATCAAAGAAACAAACTGAAACTGACATAACTAATAAGAACATTTACGAATATAGTTGAAGACAAAGTAAATACAAAACAGTAACTTTCTTAACTAGTAGCACTAATAACAGTAAATGTAAGGAGAAAAAGATTTTTTTCACAATTGCAATGGAAAAAGTTAAACACCTAGAATAACTTAGAAAAGGGTAGAATTTCTGTACCCCCTTTCCTCCAGAAAATTTTACCAAGAGACATTAGAAACATTTTACCAAGAGACAAAAGAAAATTTGAATAAAGGTTATATATCATATTCTTAGATGGGAGACTTGAATATTATAAAAATACCTACTTTTAATGGATTTATAATTTTCAGTCAAATATAATAAAATATCAGTGACATTTCCTCAAATTTGGGAAGTTAAATGTAATATCCTCTGGAAGGATGGCTGAAAGATAGGTCAGATTTCATTTGAATTTACGAAAATAAGAAAACATGTCATATATCCAAGCTTGTGGCATGAGGGTCATGCACATACATATGCATCGGAAAAGTTTGGAAGGAAATTACTTTTAAAATGTTCACCTCTGGGTGATGGGATTATGGGTGGATTTAATTTTCTTGTTGTCCTTTTGTATTTGCCAAAATCTTTACAATAACTACTAACTGATTTTAGAATCTGAGGAAATACCATTTTTAAGAGAAAAGAATTTAAAAAAATAAAGAAATAGCTCGGACTTTGGAAGCAAGGATGAACTCCAACAAAAATGATCATTTTGTTGGGGCAGCCGGATGGCTCAGTTGGTTAGAGCACGAGCTCTGAACAACAAGGTTGCCAGTTCAATTCCCTCGTGGGATGGTAGGCTGAGCCCCGTTGCAACTAAAGATTGAAAATGGCGACTGGACTTAGACTGAGCTGCACCTTCCACAATGAGATTGAAAGACAATTACTTTGAGCTGATGGGCCCTTGGAGAAACACACTGTTCCCCAATAAAATTTATTTTTTAAAAAATGATAATTTTGTCATACTCAATAAAAACTGAACCAATATACTGAAAAGCCATTATGCAAGGCCTGTAAACATATTCTGTGCTAAGACTAGGCAACCACACAGGTATAACCTATTAACTTCTTAATTGTTGGCAAACACAAACACACACACACACACACTTAATGCCATATACCTAGGTTTGGCACTCCAGCAGTAAAGGGACTACACATGAGAAGAACCTAGAAATTTTCCAAAAATGAAGATGCCTTTTGAGGAGAAGGACCAATGTAGGTGGTTGGCCCAGGAGAGTACTAGCAGAGAAACGAGATGCAAACTGGCCGCCAACGAGGACAAGTATATTTTGTAGATGATGTCCTGGCCCTGGGTCAAGATTACCAAGGCGACTTACTGAATTTGGTTCCACTTCTTAAGGACTGAGGGAAATGTCCTGGGGACTCAGCACATGATTAGATGCTGTGATGGTCACAAAAGCAGTGTACGACATGGCCCTTGATCTCCAGACCTTTCAGGCTGGTTATGGATGCGAGATAACACATGAACAACGTGAAAACAAGACAAAAGACTAAATAGACTAAGTGCCCATATGAGAAGTTCAGAGAATTGGTGTCATAGAGGGCCACTGAAGGATGATATTTAGGGGCCAGAGTAGAAAGGAGAATGTTCGTGCTCCAGGAAACGTTACGTGGAAGTTCATCCTTGCATCCTCTATTCCCTCTTTGACGTGGCACAAGAACACAAGTCCCATGGGCCAGCCAGTCTCCAGTCTCCAGTCGGTCCTTAGAAATTTAGCCCACTTCTCAAACAATAGCTTTTTCTCAAATCACATTTTTTAAATCATATCAAGTCTTAATTCATACCACTTTTCTCTGTCAAAACCCTTACTTTTCCTAAATTCGTGAAGTGATATGCCAAGATGTTTTCCACTAAAGTCAATTTATCCAAGCTGTGATAATGTAAGAGACTCGAGAGAAACCTTGTTTTAAACAGCTTTGAATCAGATACAAAAAAAAAACCCAATGTGGGCAATGATCCAGCAGGAAAGCATGCTTTTTACATAGACTAGTCTTAAGATCAATGTCAACATCAGATTGCATCAAAAATTTCAAAGGGAATTGGATTATTCAGTTTTCTTTGATTGGAATTCAGAGACGAGCGGAATTCAGGGTGAGATCTGAAGAGATAAGGCCTTTGTTTTTGAAGGGATACCAAGGTCTTAAAGTGGTCAGAGATCACGCCAGTGGACAGGGCTTCAGGTTACAGAAGGAATTCAGTCTCGCATACACAACTGCTTTGGCTCCCACAGATAAACATGACATAGCACTCATAGCAGGTTGACTTAATAAAATCACAGCATAACTCATTATAGAATGTTTTTCGTTATGTCATATGGAAAGGAGCTCTGTAGGAATTGGTGCATTATTTTACAGGGAATTAATTTAATCATCCAGGATATTTCTAGCACATTATGAAACTGGACCCAGAGTTGGAATTTAAGCATTCCCTGGGTGAAGATATTTGGTCTCACTTCTGTCCTTGTGTCAGGCAATAACACTGAACAGAAAACACACTCAAAATGCCCTTTAGCCTCTTTGGGAGAACTTCTTTGACACCTGTTAAATTTTAAAGAGCTCTGTGAAAAGCATTTTCTTAACTATTCAACTGGCTCTTGATTCATTTGTGTGCATAGAAATGCTCTGAAAGCTTAAAATTGAAAGTACTCTACTTACTAACATTGTTTCTTGGGTGTTCATTCTCACTCATCCTTGATATGGACCTACTCGTAAGTGTGGATAGCCTATTTAAAATTCTTAGAGGCCCAAATCATGCAGATTTGATACTGTTGTCCTCAACTTTACAGTCAATTATTTTGATGAGTCAATACAATTAGACGACATTGTGCCTTTATGATAAATTTTATCTGAAATCCTTGGTAATTTAAGCCCCAATTCTAAATAGATGAAATGAAATTATAAAGCTATATATATGATTGAAATAACCAGATCTTCACCACTTTCACCACTGATGTGGATGGCTAACTGGACAATTATGTAAACATATCATATCGATAAGGCCAAAAGTACCAAATATACCATGTCACACAAAGTTGACAGTCACACAGAGATATTTATATCCATATACCATAGCCTACAACTTTCCCCAATGGACCAAACACTCTTCTGTGTCATTGGAAAATGTGTTCTCTCCTGAAATACCTTTCTCCTCTTTGCCTGGCTAATCCCTTCAGGAATTACCACCACCAGAATGTCTTCTCTGGTTTGAGGTGCAGCGAACAGGCTCCCCAACACTTTCCTTACATGATGCACCTGAAGCAAACACTCCTGAGGAATCAGGCCACTTGGATTCCAATCCTGGCTTGGTCATTTGCTAGTTGTGTGGACCTACCCACAAGCTCTCTCAACTTAGTTTCCCCCTTTGGAAAATAAGGGTCATGACAGTGCTTGCCTCATAAGGCTGATTTGAGAATTAAGGAAGGATGCTTCTACAAAAAGTAGAGAGGAGCCTAGCACACAGCATGTTTGATAAAGATTAGCCCATGTACATTCACTCAGTCAGAACCACTGTTTTTCCCTTAATACATTTAAACTATTTATTTAAGCTAGGGAAATTTTTTTGATATTTTGCATGTTATGTTATATATTAACACATTTTCCAGAAATTCGTACAATCTGAATATGTAATCTAAATTCACTTGTTAAACTGTTGAAAATGATTTTATAATGAATGGGACCAAATTATTATTCAGGAAAAGCCCATTTCCAATTTTATTAAGAAAATGAGTGAAAAGATAGGCTTTAGGCACAAAAAGCAGATCCCCCCCACCCCTCAGGAATACATCAATTCTATAATCTGAGTTTCTTGGGTCTGTAAACAACTGTATAGCCCCCATAATGAGAAAGAATGATTGCATTATCTTTAAATATTGAAATCTATTCAGTAGGAAGAAATAGAATACTTGGCCACGATAAAACAATGATCAAATAACTGTTGAGATTTTTTTTTAATTATGAACCTGCAAATGCTCTTTCTCCTTCTCTGTCTATTGTTTTGTTTTGTTTTTTTTTTTTTGCACAGCCTGTTAGTTATTTTCTTTTAAAGATATCAAACTAGAAATAATGATAAAAGAAAATTCAGAATCTCCTTGTTATGAGAGTTTTAAGAACTGAGAATCTGAATGACCTTTCTGAAAATGGCTGACAAAGTGCTGAGTCAAAATTCTAAAAAGCAAACAAACAAAAACAGAAAGGAATCCTAGTGAGATTATTAAATTCCAAGGACAAAGAGAAACCCTAAAAATTTTCCAAGGAGAAAAGTAAATGGGTTACTTAAAAGACCAAAAATCAGTTTACCATCATATTTTATATTAACAATTGAGTACTAAAGGATAATGGAGAAATGCTTTCAAAAGAACTAAGAAAAAATTATCTTGAATGTAGATTCCCATAACCAAATAAAATAATTCAGTATGAGGGAAAAAAATATATTGTTACACATGTTACAAGAGGATGAGGGAAAAAAGACATTAGCACTTATAGTTAAGGCTAAGTTATTTTTGACAATGTGGTTATGAATCTTAATGCAATTAGGAAATATCAAGAAAATGAGGAATAGCATTTTAAAAATTAGTAATATAGAAAATTCTAAGTGATGTAATAAAAAATATAAAGTAGAGGAGAAAAGGGAAACGTAAAAGCTTTCTACCAGTCTTGTCATTTTCGGGGGAAGGAGGAATGTATAGATTCAGATTAATTCTCAATGTTGATTGAAATATATAGATTTAACTGTTTAGTAAAATTGTAAGCATTGTTAGCTCAGATTTAATGCGAGAAGGTTCTATCTAAGGATGTGAATATAGGAGGTGGAGTCCAGTGAGGGCCATCATTGGAGAGCAGCTACCATAAGGAGAGCCTATCAAAGTGGAATTGGTTTATAAGGTATGTATTCCTTAACATGGAGTACTATGTGGCCATTAAAAATATTGGAGTAGATTTATTAAAACACATGGAAGGATATTATTTCATGAAAAATGTGCTGAAGATAGTATGTATGATATGATCTCAGATTATAAAACTGAAAACTCAGTGTGTGTATATTAACACACATTTGTGTTTATAATACATAGAAAAAACTGTTGCAAGCAAAATAAGTAGGACTAAAATTGGAAATACATAGCCAAAAAGGATTCTTAGATTTTATTATATGTTACTTTGTGTTCTGGATATTTTCTATGATAAACATGTACTACTTTTGCAATTTTATAAACAAACAAAACAAGAAAAATGAATACATATATTATGCTTTATTGGTGCAAAGTATTGTATTTTATGGTTTAAAGACTATAGAACCAATCTGTTTTAGAGAGAGCGGAGAGATGAAGAATCTATTGTTAGATATGGGATGCATATTAGACTTTATGTGACATCATCAGCAAGCAGTGAAATCCAGCTATTGGAGTATTGGAGAGAGGAAGAGAGGGAAGGAGGGAGGAAGAGAAGGAGGGAGGGAGGGATGGAGGGAGGGAAGGAAGAAGGGAAGGAGAGTAATAGAGCTAACAAATACCTGAGCAGATACTGCCTCACTCAATAGAAAATGACCTCTTTCAAACCATGACATGACTTAAATATGTTGTCGGCTTATACTATGTGAAATGTGGTATTTATCTCTAAATAGATTACGAGTCTCTTCACCTACACCTTCCATCTGGACACAACAGCTAAAAACCGCTAAAAGGAGAGGGAAGCAGATACAGACTGTCAGGGCAGCAATTATTTTACCTTTGGGAACTGAAACTATTTTTACTCAAAAAGGAAGTTTGCAGAGACAGCATTTTCATATTTGGCTTCATAATGCTACACACACAAAAAAATGATTTGCTAGGAAAAACATATAAGAAAGTGGTGCATATCAGTTGTCCTAAAAAAAAGACCCAAAGATAGCAATAGCCAATATTTTTATCAGTCTCTCTCTCCACTTTTATTGAACTTCCATTTTGTGACTAGATATAGAGGACAAAAAGTTAAAAGAGACATTATATGGGCTCTCAAGGAGTTGATGCAAGAGTGGAAGATGACCTAAGTAGTTAATTATAGAGCAGTTTGGGAAGTTCTATAATAGAGACAAATAAAGTACATCCTGACTTGGCTACTTTGGGAACTACGCAGTTTTGAGCAAGATGCTTAATCCAAGTATGCCTCAGTTTCCTCATTCATAAAGTAGATATAACAAGTGTACTACCTCACATGAGAGTTCTGGGGACTAAATGAGATAACACACAGAATCCTACACAAAGTAAGCAGTCAATCAAAGTGAACCACTATTATTTGGGGAGACCAGATAAGGACTCTGGACTTAGACGGCCTGGGTTTGAAATTTTATTGTGGGAACATATAAGTGGTTATGTTGAGTCAGGTTTCTCATCCAAAATGTGTGCGTCCCAATATCAGAGTTTGCTGTGCAGATTGAATGAGATCATCCATGAGAAGGATTTAGATCAGAGATTGGCACCCAAGAATTCGATTAATGTTACTCATGATCACTGTCAAGATGCTACAAAAGGAAATAACAAACTCCTCTTCGGGGTGACAGAGAATGTTCTGAAGAAGACGTAGCAGCAGAAGGACTGGTCTCAAATAATTAGCAGGAGTGCTCCAAGCAGGAAATATGAGGGAGGATCACGATAGGCCAAGAAAACAGCAAGAAAACATAGAGAATTTAATGATGATGATGATGATATGATACAGCACGTTCAGAGAAAATGTGTGAAAATGTCCTAGAGGCTCTAGGAAATATGAACTGGAGTTCAGCAAAGAAATGATAAGCCAGAGAACTTTATTAATGTACTTGGGGTTATTGAAGAAATTAGGACAAAGCAAGGGTGTGTGGGGTGAGCAAACTATAAATAGATCCCCTAGAAAAACAACTTCAAAAGGCAGGAGGAACCAGCAAAGCAAGCCCAAGAAGAAAGCTTAGAGAGGGAGAGCTGACAAAATAAAAGAGACTGAGAAGGGTAAGAGTTTCAATAATGAGCAACTGGTCAACCATGTCAAATGTTGCATAGATGTCAAGTAGGGTGACAATGAAAAGTGAGGCCATTGAACTAGCCAATTGGAAGGAGGCTGGTGAGAGAGCACTTTTAATTGTGTGGTGTTGGTGGAAACCAGACTGTAATGGGTTGAGGAATTAATGAGATGTGAAGACACTAAGTATTGACTAAGTATAGACCTCTTTCAAGAAGTTTAGTGATTTAAAAGTGAGAGAAACCAGCCTCATAGAAACTAGAAGGCATTAACTTCTAAAAATTCAAGTAAGCACAATTCACATGAGGTAAAAAGGGTAAACTTCCCGAGGCATCCAAAAAAACAAAAAACAACAACAACAAAACAAAACAAAAACTACAGGGAGAAAATAAAGAAGAAAAAGGAATCCTATACTTTGCTTAAATGGGACAAGGGGATGAGGGCAAAGGTGTGAGGTGGGGCAGAAAATTGAAAAACAGGAAACTTTAAAATGACTAGGAAATTAAGATTCCTTGTAGAAAGGGCAAGAAGCAAGCTTAAACCTCTACAAAAGAAGTGATCAAAACAGAAAAGCAGTCCCTTTTCTCCCTCAGATTGAGTCAGGGACATGGTCACTTTAGACAACATGGTCCTTGTTAGAATTCTGACTCCTGTGCACCAAATGGCCCTCCGTTCTAAGTCATGGGGAAATGGCTAAACGTGGACACCTGCATTGGCAGCTACAGAGGTTTGTCTCTGGCTGAGTAAGGGTCCCCTTTAGCCAGGGTCAGACTCTAGCTCCTGTCGTGAAATGTTCATCTACCTGAGAGGCTGTTTGCTAAAAAGTAAACCTGTCCTGAACAAGCCAGCATAAGAAATTTCGGGAAAACACAGGAAAGGACTGCCAGACAATATGAATGATTGAATTTAGGATGAAAGAGAATATTGGATGGTTTATTTATTTATTTATTCATTTGGAATATCTAGAAAAATCTGCCTTGGAATACTTCAATCAAGTCTTGGATTATAGGCCAAGTGTTTTTAGAAAATGTGATTAGTCGCTTTGCTCTGCTGGTTCTCAGTTCCCACCCACATCAGTAGAATTAGAAAGATTAGTTCTAAGTCCCTCCAACTCTGAACTTTATGAAATTTAAAAACTCCTTTGCACTGCCTTCATTTTCACAGGAGTATGTGTCCCTGAAATAATGCTGAAGCCCTATCTTCCTAACCATATTGTTAGCCCCAATTTTGTTTCGGTTTCCTTCTTTTGTCTAAAAGAAGGTAGAAAATGTGTTAAAAGATAAGACAGTTTTAGGACACCCTGGGTGAGGCCAGTTGTTATCCAATCCGGAGGCTTTTATGTGGAAAACGCCCCTTAACTAGGCTAGCCTAGCTTGAAATAAACATTTTGATGAAACATTCTGCAGAGAAGAACTGGTTCTTACATGAAGAAATTAATGCCTACACCCCAGTGCAATAGTGAATTCCTTCCGGAAACATTTTCTTGTTGTGATGTAAACATAACCTAAGTGGGTCTGTTAGAGATAATTGTTAATATTCTCCTAACCTAGTGACTTGGAGAAGAAGAAAAGGAGATGGGAATTATTAAGAGGGAATGTAGAGGCAATGAGGGAAGGGCCAGTTTACTTGTTAACAACCAACTGTATCTTTTGTAGACCAAAGACTGTGAGAAATTATTTTTATACTCCTGATTTGTATTTCTTTTTCTATTCTGGTTACTAAGTATGATTACAGATCATACTGGTTCCTGACAATTTCTCAGGTACTCTTTCCTTTGTGTATGCGAATACACTTTTCAGAATACCCTTTGCATCTTGAAAATAATTATGGACAAAACTCATATCTAAGTCATAACATTTACATTGTAAATAAATTATTTTTAGAGATGAGAGCATTTTGTTTTTTTAGTACATTTTAATCTGTTCTCACCATAGTCTATTGCTAACTTATTTCATAGAAAAAGAACTAAGGACTTGGCTTCTGATTGATCTCATAGCAAAGAGGTCGAAGGCCTTATGAGTATATGTAGGAACTCGCAATTTGGCAAATTCCATCTGATATCAGTGTTTATGGAATGGCTGAAACATGTGCAGGCCCCACATGAGACTTGGTGTCTCCAACCAGAAGAATGAGATGAACCCTTCAGGTTAAAAAGGGTCTGGTCTGGCAGGGGTTGCCATGTTTCTGCTGCCCTTTTAACCTCCTGAGACACTCAGAGATCACCACACCCATGTTTGAAGTTCTCTTGGAGTTCCATCAACCAGCAGTCTTTGAAGGAAAGATTCCCAGACATAAGATGGGGCATTCCTCTGTAGAGCTGGCTCTTTTCTAAACCATTTGGGCTACTCTGTCTTTCACTGCCCTTCCTGAAAAATTTCATAACAAGCACCCAAAAAAAAAAAAAAAAAAAAGTTTAAAAAAAAAACCCTGGAAGAGGGCAGTAGTCTAACACTAACCTGCAGAATTTAAAATTCTGGCCAAGATCCTAGTGTTTGTTTTATCTCTGGCTTGCCAGGAGACCTTAAACCACCAGCAAACATCTTGGTGACTTAGTTTACCATGAAACATTTGCCTACTCCTGGGTGTTGTGAAATAAAACGTTCTCTGAGTGTTATAAACTTCCACGTTTGCATAATCTCTCCAGCATTTAAACTGTGTTGAGCTAATCCAGATGGGGACATGCAGCAAAATCAGAATTCAAATGAACCAGGTGGAAGCGAGTTACTATTATTGTGTTATGAATGAGGCTGCACCAAACTGCGTTATCTGAGCAAAGAACAGCCGCCTGCACCACCTCTGTGAGATGCTGCAGTTTCTGGTGGGAGTTTTTGTTTGTTATTCTTGTTGAGTGGATCCTTAACAGAATACACTTGGGAGACCGGTGTGAGACAACCCAGGTTTAGGCTTTAATTTTCCTGATATTCTGTTTAGGGGAAATAGTTTGAATCCAAAAGGATGTCATTGAGTGCAAACATAAATCTGGAGCTGGGCCCATTGGGCGTGACTCTCAGGGGCTATTAATCTACAACCTTCAATTTGTAAATATGCAGGAGACTGAGTCAGTAGGAAAAAAAATAATTTTAAACATCTGTGGTATTCTTTCTGTTCCAGATTAATTACACTGCTTGTTTGTTGATGCTGACCAGAATTTTCAATCTTCTGATGCTATGCTTGGAACGTCATAAGTATTTTTCTATGTGTTTATCACTTATGTCCCATGAAACTTTGTCTCTGCCACAGTCTGTCTTTCATAATTTATTTTAGGTTCCAATTTTGTTATTTTACTCACCTGCTCCAGACTTCTTGTTTTTCCTTTTATGCTGAACAACATGCAACTCTTCCTCATCAAGTATTTATTATTACTTTGAAGAGACACCTTGTTAATACACAGTCCCACACTCATACCCATCATTCAATCAAAATGATGATATAAATGAAAATCCAAACACGCTGTTTAATCATTTGGAGAGGTTGATAATTATTTTCAATCAGCTAGGATTGCTCTGCTAGTTCAAAGAATTATTAATGAGAGCCAGATTTGTTAACAGATTGTGAGTAACCCTTTTCTTTGAGTGCGGGAAGATGTCAGACAGGAAGTTCTAGAAGTTGCTATTTAGCCTTCACGTCATACCCTCAGGAAGCCCATACTCTGCCTCTGAGTTAGCCAAGAGTTCAGCTGCTGAAACATCCAATGTACAATCCATAAAGTGAACTGTCAGGAGCTGAATCCTTGGCAGCTCCAAATAGAGAATCACAAAGGGTTTTGTTGTTGTTTTCTAAAGTAGCCCAATTTGGAAATGAGAAATGAGCCTGTCCTTTGCAACAGGTGAAGCATCCATCATCCCACTTCCTTCTACAGTTTGCTTTGAGACTCATTCTCTCTTCTCCTTCCCCCACCCCACCGAGCGATGTCTTGTGCATTCTGTGGCCCCAAGACGACAAAAGAGCTCCTGTTTGGAGACTCAAGCTCCCTTCCCTTGCCAAGAGTTTCTCCTCGCCCCCAGCCAGCTCCCATGATCTTCTTTTCCTTTTGACTGAACACTCGAGATCTTGCCCAGCTTTGGGTTTCTCTTTAACCTTGCTACAATGGACTTTGTTCCCCGGAGTTTTCACTCTTCAGGCAGAGGCTAAGTCTATGCAGCTCACTTCCTTCCTCCTCCTAATGATAAGCCCACACGCCCTTTTTGTTCTGTGGGTTTTACTGAGAATCACCAAGAAGAAAAAGAAAATAACAAAAGAACCCACGTGGAAGAGATGTGACAGTATAAGAATGCTTATATAACTGCTTAATTCAGCAATCGCCATGGGTTGATCACTTTCTGCATGTCAAGCCCTGCCCTCTAGGATCTAGTAATTATTGTTTCTAAGCTAGGCTTCCAGGATGATCTTGGAAGCCCCATTGGCCGCTCACTTCCCTTGGCAAGTAGCTTACTAACCTCTTCTCTCAACAAGGAGGGCAAAATAAAAAGTGGGCAGCACTTTCTTCTTGAATAATTTTTATTTCTCTACATCTCTTCAGATGGATAGTACATGTATCATTAGTCTCCTGCCCATATAGATATTAAGATCATAACAAATTAAACTAAATCAAATGATGTGTGTACACACACACACACACACACACACACACACACACAAGCTGTAACTCCAATAGTAGAATTAATTGACATTGAGACTATTTTGAAAACTTTAGAATATCTGCTCATTTTCTCTTACTCACCCTACCTGATCCCCTCCTACTATTGTGTTTTGACCAATGAGGGCTTTCTGCTGGAGTCCAATAATTTAGCATCTATCTAGTGATATGCCTGTAAACTGGCTCTCTCAAAAAGACAAACAAAAGTCCTGATTTATAGTGTTTGCTGATTTCTCTGATGTAAACACTTTCACGATGGTCAATTCCAAGTTACCAATGATTTAACAACCCACTGGCAAGAGCTCTTGTAAGCCAGTCAGAACCAGTTTGAGCACACCACTTATCCTTCCAGTCTTCTCCCTATCAAAACGTGTTCTGTGCCTCATCTCCAAAGCAGTTTTAAAACTGCCTTTCATGTGGAAAAGCAGTATAATAAGTGAATCCCAGCAGCATGTCAGTGGTTGAATGAAAAAGGCTTTATGTGTTAACCATGCTAGAAGGGCTCTTGGAAGAGGGCCTCAACCCAATGGATGAAATCCACTGTCAACACTGGTGGGACCTTTGGCCAAGGGTGCACGCCTCAGTGGCCGTGCAAGGAGGGACGGGGAAGCCACAATAAATACCAGCAAAGGAACGTGGTAGCAAAGCACAGACTCCTGAGCCAGAATGCCAAGGTTTGTGGTATTAGTCAAGTTATCTGACCTCCGTGGGCCTTACTTCTTCATTTGTAAAATGGGGATAATAGTAATGTATTTCATGGAATCTAAGCTGCTCTCTATTGGAAAACATACCATTATTTTATGTTCCATTAAGAAATTCTAAAATGCTGCCAAAACACTATGACATGCCATCAAAAGACACATTCCACTTTCACAGATGCTAAAATGTGAGAGAAAAACATGTTTTAGAATTGATGAATTGGGGTAGTACCTTCCTCAGAGGGTTGTTGGAAAGAGTAAATGAGTCGATATGTAAAGTGCTTAAAACAGGACCTGGCACATTGCGGAAGCAGTAATTTTGTAATTATAGATTTTGTTATTTATAGTATCATCATTATTACAAAGAGATTAGTGAAAATAAAAAGATACAAAACATCTGACTCAAACTTTAAATTTGAGTCTCAAATTTCCTCATAAGACTAAGTATGACCTAACGTGGATCTAAAATAGCAGTTTTCAAGCCATTTTTCTTAGAACCACATGGGCCTCAGGGACGGCAGTTGAAAAGTAGAGGTGAGGTTACGGGGGAGGTAAAGGCCAAGCAAGTGAAATTCTCAGTCAACTAATTCAACTAAAGCAGCTCCATTTTTATCAACTGAATGCATTGGATGGAGTTCAATGTAAGGTTTCGTTTTAATTGTGCCTATGTTTAAATACATACAGGTTGTGTCAAGCCAGCTAACAAAATACTTGCTCCCTGGTAGGTAGGGACCTTGGCGGCTGCACAGGGATGATCTTTCCCAATAGTAAGCGAATTCTCACTCAGATTCCCAGATTCCTAAGGCCCAAAATTGCTCTCCTTGGTGAGTGGACGTGAGCAGCTCCCCTCCTTTCTCTCCAGCAGTCGTCACTGCTCCTTCTGACAGTGCCCTCTGCCAGACCTACCTCTCACCCCGAGGACATTTCTGTCTTAACTGGAGCTATTTACATTCTCAAGTCCAGTAAGCAAGGACAGTAGCAAGAAATTTAAATACCATAGCAAAGTTTATACCCTAAAGGCCTCTCTAGTGGTTCCCTTAGCAACAGCTCTTACTTTTTAGGGCTCACCTTGGCTACACACTGCTTTAGCGATTGTTTGTCAGACTGATCTGCAAAACAGCTCATATCCTTCTCAGAACCAAACATTCTAAGCAGAAGTTGAAGTAGAAAACAACACATTTTTGAACGGAGGTTTAAAATCTCCTTGAAAGTACTCAGAGCCTCCCTGGAGATCCAGGTCAATGGGAAAATGCATATAGATATATGTAAATATATGTATATATATACACACAAACATACACACATATGTGAAAAGCAAGTGGGGGGGACACATAACGCAATTGCTTTGTGATTCCAACTATGTCACAAATGTACATAGCTACGGAGAATAATATCTGAAAATGAAAATAGTTGTTTTGAGGTATTGTGAAAGTGGGAGATTAAAAACTAATTTTATATTCTTGTTTGATATTATTATATTTGCTTTTTATTAAAAATGTCAAAATACTTCTCATACATTCATTCAATAAATATTAGTTGTACATATAACTTGTGTTTACCTTAGTTTACTCCCCCCACCCTCATCTTTTCTTTACTTCTTGTATGTCCTCATGTGTTTGATATGTGCTAATATCTGTGCCTTGTATGTATATGCTTGGCCAATCAAACTCTTGTCTGGCAAATGATCATCTATTTTTTTCCCTGTAAACCTTAGCTACTTCTCTCCTATGGATAGTATAATACTTGAGTTACATAAAATAAGTTCAAGTTTACAAGTTCAGCTAACATACCAGATGAATTACAGGAAAAAAAATCATCAATGCCTTGCCTAAGACAGTATAAAGAACATCTGAACTCCAGGGCCACTATTTTAAAAGGGATGCTGGTATTCATTTAGAAAAAGAATAGTGTATCCATCAAGGTTCAGTTAACATTTTTCAAGCTATTTTTCTTAGAACCGCATGGGCCTCAGGGACAGCAGTTGAAAAGTAGAGGTGGGGTTAAGGGGGAGGTGAAAACGAAGCAAGAGAAATTCTCAGTCACCTAATTCAAAACTCAACCAAAGCAGCTCTACAATGAGTGATGCAGAAAAGGAATTTATTATAGGGGCTAAATTTTACAGCAGTATGGAAGCTGGTGGAAAAGTAAGCCTACGCAAGTTGCTGTGACTAGTGTTGGGGATGAAGTTGCTGTATTCCTGGGCCAGCAATCAGGAAGGAAAGCTGGACGTGAAGTAGGGGAGAGCAAAGACAAACTAGAACTTGAGACAATAAACTGGAACCTCTGAGGACAAACTGGAACTCACATCTGTCTTTTATCACCCTCCGTCTCCAGGATGAGATCTGCATGACAAAACCAGCATGATTTATCATGGAGTTGCATACACATCGGGGTCTGGACTCAGAGAAGCTGAAAGAGAATCTGGGAGTTGCTGGAGGAGCTGTGGCCTGATCCACGGTGAGCTAGCACATCAGCACCAACCTGCATGACCCCCATCGTCCCTGGAATTCCACAAGTGCCTTCAGTGGATAAACAATGGCTGCTGCTTCACTTTCACCTTCCAAATCTTGTTTACATGTGTTTTGTGCTCAGTAGTAACCTGGACCTACATAGGAAAAGGGACTATGGGGACATTTTTCCAGTTTAAAGAACTGAACAAAGCTACACACGAGACCTCTCCACTTTCCTCCCTAGAATGACTTTGTAAAAACAACTGCTATAATAATTCTAAATTCAGTTTAACCCTAGGCTTGGCACCAATCTCAAAGCCCTGGATTTCCAGAAGACATGCTTCAAAGTCTCATCCTCCTGCCTAAATCTGGGGATGGAGAAGTCAACACAATGGGAGATCCTTATAGGAAATGGATAGAAATCAAGAATCCAAACTGGGAGCTATTCGAAATTATACTAGTGGTCATGTCTTCTATAGCATAAAAACAACTACTATACGAGTAATGGACTAAGGAATTTTCCAAATGCCTTAATCCTCCCCATCCCCCACTGAGGGAGAGGGAGAGGGAGAGGGAGAGGGAGAGGGAGAGGGAGAGAGAGAGAGAGAGAGAGAGAGAGAGAGAGAGAGAATCAGGGGGAGGAGGAGGTTGTTCTTCACATTAAACCATTTGTGTATTCATTACAAGCAGCAGTAGTGAAATATTTACCGAGTACCTACCTAGTTCCACTCATGGGCTAGATATTCCACTGATACAGCGTCCTACATGGCTATGTCTTAAGGGAGAATTGGGACAAGGGTCAGAATCCGCTCTCAACATGTTTGAGCAGAGCGCTTCTATTAACAGCCTCTCAGCTAAACAGAATGCTGGCCACTGGCCCTGAGCCTGAGCATGGCCAAGGGCAGGTGCAGGCAACTGGCACAAGGCGCGTTCATTCTCTCAGAGACGAGCCCCACTCCCAGAGGACACCTGGGACTTTTAGATTAAAAATGATGTACAAATATCCAACAAAAAGCTAAAGTACCCAACGAAAAGCATCATCACCCCCATCATCACTGTCGTGACCACTGTTATGACTACTGCTACCTTCACACGCTACCACCCTTGTCCTTCTACACACACGTGGAGACCCACCAAACACCTGTGTGGGCAGAGCAACTGACCCAGTCAACAGAGGGTGAGTGACTGGATGAGGGCCAGAAACGTCTGTACTTTTATTTCTACCGCTTCGGAGAACAAGCACACTGTGTGGCATTGGTAAAAGACCACTTCTGCGCTCTTGCCTTTCCACAAGGCAGGCTAACATCGTTATTTTGGAAACATGACATTTTTTACATTCGTGAGCTGGGTTGGGCTTTGTTTTGCTGGGGCTGTGTCCTGATAATGATTATTCACATACACCTGAGTAACCACCTGTCAAATTAAAAGCAAGCGCCTCCCATCAGGGATTTTGAGGATTTATGTTCTCCACCGTGAGGGCCTCATTGGGAATTACCTGTTAGAACCAGCTGGATGGCCACAGCTGATTGCATGCTCACGATTGCCCCACAGTCCTTTCTGCCACTTCTAAGAGCCCAGGCAGGTTCCTGGGGAGTCTGATTCCATTGTGGGATATCTAGCTGAAATAAGTAGAGAAAATTGTGTAACCTGTCTCCCATTTGGAGGCAGAGTGTCACTATAACATCGATTAGTGTCAGTAAGGTTGATTGGACTGTATCTGCTTTTATTCTAAAACAGCTAGTCAGAAGTTTGACCTGCTGTGGATCACATTGTTTTATGCAATTGGTGATGCCAAAAATGTGCCTAATAATGGGTTTTGACTAGGCATTAAATAAATATAATCAAGTAAAAGCACCTACATCGAAACATTCATATAAACTCTAGTCAGTGCATTTGGTGTCTCCTGGCAAACCAATAGGTATTAAATGTGCGTATGTTAAGTACTAACAATTCTTCAAGTTAAATGAAATTTCCAGTCATTTTAACATTTCACTAATCTACAAGCAGCTGACTTTTAAATTCATCTAATTTTTTTTGAATGATTATGGTGATAGATAAACTTACACTCATCAGTATAAAATAGATCCAGTTAGCTCATTCGTATTTTATACATTTATATGAGTATTCATTTATGAGTATTCATTAGTAGCATTTTTTGCGTGCTGCACTAGAGAATAAATATTTTACTTTTGAAAAATTATATTTTTTTTTTTTGTCCTTCCCTCTCGTCTCATAATGCTCTGGCAAAATTTTGCCCTCAATAATAAAACACGACATTTGGAAATATATGACAATGAAGAAATGATCACACTTATATATATTAAGTATACTAAAAAAGTACTATATACCATCACTAAGAATTTGCTATAAGCCAGGAGTTGTGCTAAGCTAATTATGTCTATTATCTCTTTTAATCCTAACACTACTATATGTAAGTACTGTTGGTATTAGTCCCATTTCATGCATGCATCACATAACATGTTGAGGTAAAGCAAACATTCAAGTCTACCCCAATGGTAAGTGGTACAGCTGGGATTTCAGTCACAGTTCCGATGCTCGAGTCTGAGCTCTTAGCAGCCCAGCTATGCTGGTGATAAACTAGTGGTACATAATTTATAGGAGATTATAGATCACTCTGAGAATCTGATTAAAGTGATGGAAACTGTCCTCAGAAAAATGCAACACACACACACACTTGCACTACATACAATTTCAGATGGTTTCTAGACCTCCTTGAAGACCACCCAGAGTTTCCTTTGGGTTCACAAGAGCCAATTTATGGAACTCTAATTTAAATATTTCTTTAAGTATCAATATGTGTTAATTTGTTTGTTGTCTACTTAAGGAGCTATGCTGTGCAAATGAAAATGATAGGTGCATGTAGAGAAAGAGAGACCTAGATGCTCAGACACCTGAAAGCCCCACTAATGGCCAGAGCAGTTGACTCATAATTAAGGAGTCCTGCCCTAAGGGTCTCTGTGTTGGGCTCTTTCATTTATCAAAAATTAAAATTAAAAAACGAGGAATGGGTGGTTGATGTGAAGATATACACTGGAGAAAGAACCTCACAGAAACAGACCTCTCTGAGCATGAAATTGGACCAGAAGATTGCACAGATTCAAGACAGCATCCAGACCACAGCAGCAGGAACATATACAGGTTTGATCCCCGTGGTCTTTCTCTCCTTATTCACTCTGCTCTCTTCTTTCTGACCTGCTTCTTCTTTACTTCAGAATGTATAACTGATCCGTCAGGGACTCCTATGTGTATCACCTCTTAATTTTTGCAAACTCCAGTCTCTGCTTCTCCAAACTTCAGGTTACCATGATACCTCATGGTTCTGACTTTACCTCACAGTTTCTCTCTTGTGTCCTTTCAGCTGTTTCCACCACTAGAATGAATTGGGGTTAGTGACCCCATCCTTTCAGTATTTTCCTGTTCAAGACTCTGATTGCAGCTAATGATTTTTGCATGCCACCCGATCCAATCAGGTATAGCTGGTAGCAGAGAGGGTAGGTACTCCTCTCTGGAACAGAATCTGCCCCTACCTGGGCATGCTTTCCCACATTTAAAAAGATGTGTGTCAGGGAACTTCCTGCAGACAGGTATAATAATGAACTGACCGTTAGGATAGGCTGGCTGTGGGAGACATCAGTGCAATTTTCCACATTTTGAACTAGGCCCACCTACTATTGGATCCTCCATACCATCAGGTGAGTGTATGTTTAGAAAGGGATTAAAGGGCAACAGGAGTCCTCGCTATTGACGAAAGGCCAGTGATTGGGGAAAACATCTGGATCTGAGGCCAGCCAGGCATGCCGCCCAGGATACCTGTGCCAAGAGATGTTTATATCAAGCTTCAAGACACATCGTATTTCCTGGTACATTTGACTTATTGCTCACTGAGATTTTTTAAGGAGGAAGTAGCTAAAAGGGGACTATGACACATGCATTATAATAGTTACAGAGTTAAAACTTTAAAGATTATCTAATCTACTCACACATACTACAGAGAAGGAGGCTGAGACACAGAGAAGCTAAGTGCTAAAAGAGAAGAACCTGGAGAGCTGGTAGGGGGCCCCCAATTTCTAGTCCACTTCTTCCTGTATCATGCCTATATTGTCAGCTGTATTGGCTCCCCATTCCCTTGCTGTCATTGAGTGCTACCATTCCGTAGCAAATGAGAAAAAGAGAAAAGCCTGTAAAACAACATCTCATGCTATAAATTTTTAATTCCAATGGGCATATATCTATAGGGTCTCTCTCTAACCATAGATATATGACTTATTAGAAATAATCCTAGATTAGAAGACTCACTGTGTCACTGTCAGACATGCGAATTAACCTCTATTTCTTCTTCTTAGAAATAGCAATTCACTATGTACTCATCATTTATCTAATAAACATTAACAGGGTATCTGCTACAGTGTAGGCTCTGAGTGTAAGATGATGCAGAACAATTGTCTTGTTCCTCCAGCACTTTAGTAGGGGAGTGTGATAGAACTGCTACGTAAGGAAGGGGTGACAAACTCATTGCTGGAAGCGGGTCAGGAAAAGCTTTCCAGATGGACACTTGAAATGCGGAGGCATAGGTTTAGGAGGACTTAGGCAAGCAGGGACCGAAGCTGGGCAGGCAGATGAGGGAGAACACTGCACATTAGGGGGAAGATGCAGTATGAGTTCAGACTTCCACGGGGAAGACAGGGAGGGAATGGCAAGAGATAAGGCAGGCAAGTAAGCAGGAGCCTGGTGACAAAGAATTTCACATACCATCCTCAGTGTTTACCTATTGGCCAAGAGTTACATGCCAGGTTTTTATTTTAGAACAATATTGTAATGGTAGTATGAAGAATGTGTATCAGAAGCTTAAGACCGGAAACATGAAAATGAGTTAGCAGCCTGTTGCAGTAATTTGGGAAAGTGATGATGGTATCCTGACTTATGGCAGTGGCAATGACACCAGAGAGAAGTGGGCATATTCTAGAGATTTTTTAAAAGATATAATATAATTTAAAGGGCTTAGAGATAGGTGGTTAGAAGTGCGTCACTGCATTCCATGAGGGATGTGGGGGGGGGAGGGAGGAGCAGAGGAGAGGAGGCAGCCAGGTTCCTAACCTGGGTGGGGGTGTAACAGAGCGAAATGCTAGGTCTCTCTGACTTTATCTTGTTCAAGCCTGTGTTGTTCCCATGGCCTTCAGGCTCATAGCTCCTGCTTTAGACATGCTAATCATTAGAGGAATTCTGCTTGGGGCTCCAGTTTTTACAAAAACAGCCCCTCCCATTTTTCCTTCCCCTGACATAAAAGAAGCCTGAACTCTGTACTTTCTTAAGATGGATTTGAGGATTAAGTCTCCCCCCTCTCCTGCCTTCTTGGGAGGTGCCTTCTGGATCAATAAACCGTTCCTTACTCTAAACTCTGACATTTTGAGTTTTGGCCTTTCGAAACTTCAGGCACACGGACTTTGGACCAGTCATAGAGGGAGTAGGCACTAGTAGGTTTGGTCTGGGACATCGGAGTGAGGTGCTGGTGAAACGGCCAAGCATAAAGTTCCTGTCGAAAACCGGACAGGAGATCCAGAGTTCAACAGAGGTTGGCTGGAAACACAAGCACCGGCATGTATAGATAACTGGTGCTCAAAACAGAGAAGGGAGGGCTGTCAGAATTACTCGGGGAGCTTTCTCCAGCTGCAGGTACCATTCCCTTGAAATTCTCCCATGCCTTTCCTCCCCCCCACTAAATTCTCCCATGCTTTTACTCCATTCCTATCTTGAGTATGTCAACCTTGAGTCGAGTAAATCATTACCACTGGTGCATGAAGTGAAGGAGAGAAGCGCAGGAGACGATGCCCTTAGGGACACCGACATTTAAGGGATGAGCTAAAAGGAAAAGAGTGGAATTAGAACCTGAGTTGCATCCAGGGAGATGGAAAGAAAATGATTAGTGCGAAGCCTCACAGAAGCCCAGAGAGGAGAGGCTGCCCAAAAGGAAGGTGTGTCCAATCGTGTTCAACATGGTAGAGAGGTGATGTGAAATAGATCCCCGAAGCATTAACAGTCTCTGCACCTCCACCCCCAGAACTGTGACAAGGGCCAAATAAGGTCCTGTATGTGAAGGTGCTTTCTAAAATATAAAATGTTATACAACATGAGCGGTTATTATAACTTAAGACTGAACTCAGTTCCCATCAACTCTTGGAGTCCCTCTGGACCCTCCAGGCCCCTCTCCTGAGGTTCCCTCAACCTGCACCTCGCACTAGAACAGTGCCCAGCCTACAGGAGGCATGGAATGTGGAACGTGTGCTCGTGGAATGAATGAGGGGTTTGAATTGCGTCACTGTATTCCATGATTCTCTTCAACACAAAAGATCCAGATACAGATTGCTGTTTTAAAAAATATCATCTAACATGCTTATTTCTTTTTCTTGGCACACCCTTATTTCTGTTTTATTTTATGCCCTCACAGTTTAGGAAAAACGAATCAGCTCCTTATAGTTATCGAAAAAGATGCCTGCAAAGATTATTTCCTACAGAAAAAAAAAATACATAAAAAATTATTTCCTCCTCTTCATATCCCCTTTTCTGCTGGGAGCCTTGCATCTCTCCAGAGCTCATGTTTGTTGTTTGGTTTCCAGCATGTTCATATGCAAATCAATCTGAACTAATTTTGCAAGTAAAATGTTTGAGAGCTCACCCTAAGTGCTTTCCTAAATTTCAAGCATTTAACACCTGCTTGGCTGAAGTCAACTCCTAGTCTTGGAAGTTCCCTCCAATCCACCAATTGGACTTGTCATAATTTATCACTTCAAAATCTATATTATTTATTGCCCTTCATTACATTATCACAGGTGGTCTGTACTATTGATGTTTCCCTCAATTTTTCTTACATTCTCTTCTGAAATCATCCTACCTAATTTACCAGGAGTTCATTTCCACTTTTTCCAGCTTTTGCAAAGTTATTCCTGAATCGCCTCCTAGCTCTAGTATACATTTTTAAGGGTGATAAACTCAGAAAGTTTATCTTCCAGACTTGCAGACTTTCAGGGCATTTCCGTTTCAGAGACCTACTTTCCATGAGCAGATATTTGTACAAGGTGCTTCTACTAATCATCTATTCTTTATTCTCAGGTGCTCATTCAGTTTTTCCAAGGCTGAGAATAGCTGTACTTACAGCATGCACCCCACCCCCCTCCAGGCTCCTATGTGCATACTCTCTCCTGAAGTGTACTGGCCTTCCTCTTCCTCCTTTCACACCCCACAGGCAGGAGTGAAGAGAACAGCCGCACCCTGCAACCTTTGGTCGGAATCTGCTCTGCGTTCAACCTCCCTACCCACCCCTTTCAACCTCAGGCCTGGATACTAGCAGATAGGGAAGGGGGGGTATGTGGTTGCTGAGCAAATATAGTAACATACACAAGTTTAGGAGACTCTCGTGGGCCTCTGAGCCCACCCCACAACCCACAAAGATGGAATGGATTTCTGCCTCTTCCTGCAGACATGGAGTTCAAGGCAAAAGAAAGATCAAAACGGCCGAGCTGCACATGCCTCGCCCATGTGACATACAGATGCCTGTTAGTTTACTCCCGGCCCAGCTCAGTTGTTAAATACCAGAAGTACAAAGCGTCCACACAGGTGGAGAGATAGATACCTATAAGAATTTGAGGAGCACACAGTTTAGGACCAACCCCTTCCTGTGCTCAGTTTATTCAGTACCCGGGACTTCTAGTTTCATATCTCTGGATGCCACACTGACAGGAGAGAGAAGCCTACTTACCAGGCATGGGTCAAGAATTTCTGGACCAGTCAGCTACTGGTCAGGAGCAAAGAGTTAGTATAGATATGAACATTGGGGAAATTACTGTCAACCATGGAGCCAACCTCACTTGTACCTATTGCATCCTGAAATATCGGCTCTTACTTAGAGAAAATCATTTATTGCTTATACTCCTGCAGCTTTGCCAAAGGGTCTCAGTCCTCCCCGCTGATATGCGTTTCTCTAGCAAACCTCTTAAACATTCTTGTCCTTGGTCAACAGTAGAAATAAAAACTGTTGAGCTGCTTCATTTCTTCCAGTCGCTGGGAAAACAAAGGAAAAAGAACCACTTGGAAAAGCCCCCAGTTAAAATTTCAGTATGCAGATAAGATAAGATCGGTAACATCCTTCAGCCTCATTTTGTTTATTTAAAATGTGGAGATAATTACATCTATCTCTTACATTTATTGTGAAGACTAAGCAACATATCTAATGTAAAGCACGAAGCATCTTACCTAGAAAGACCTCAATAAGTACAAACTATAATTATGTATGTATGTATGTATGTATGTAAGCTTCCTTTAAGATGTATTGCTTTGCTGGGAGTACACCAACAAGATCTCCCTATCTTCAGTAGCTAAAAATCTGGGATGTCAGTGAACTCACATTCCTTCATATTATGAATTACACCATTAGTAGGTATAGTAACCATGGGGCCCTGGGTGTTGCTGAAGTATCTTACTGGTTGGAAGCCTGGTTTCATCAATCTCCCTGGGTTCTTCAGCACCCCCAAGGTCTTCAGCTGTAACCTGAGCTCCCACCCCTCTTCTATGGCTGGTACCCGAAGGTCCACAATGGGTCAACTATGTATTTGTGCCTAAATCTTATCGGAAGGCATTCTACCAACCTAAGGGAAACTACCCATCTGGCAGAAGCGCTCTAACTGTGGAAAATTACTGATCCACACAGAACTCTACAAATATCCATTCGCCAAAAACCTAAGAACAAACACTTCCCCTGGCAAGTTCTCCAGCAGGGTCTTTGGCTGGCAGGAGCAACCACCCTCATGAGGTACCAACCAAAAGGCCAATCCTGAGTGGTGACCAATCTGGAATCCTCTGGCAGACGCCAGTCCAGGGCCCACTGCACAAAGAGGGCCCTTCTTATTAACTCAGCACGGAATCTGAACACAGCGTGAATTAGTTTTGGCTGTAAGGCGAAAGCTAATGTGGAAAATAGAATCTGATTGACAGGATTTGAAATGAAAGACACAATATGGCCCAAGCCTCCAGGGCTGAAGCTCTTACAACACAGAAGCATAAACACTTTTAGGAAGCTGAGGCCAGGACACAATACGATACCTCATCAAAAACTCAAGAGTAGCGAGGGATTTGACCATGAAAAGACTAACTCCAATTTTCACACTGTGAATCGCCAGGATCAAAATAGACAGGAAAAGGTGTATCAGCCAGCATTTACCTTGCCTGGCCTGTGCTGGAACGCTCTCCCAGTGCCCGCGGAACTCCTCACAGAGACGAATAAGACAAGTCCTGGCCCTTGTGGAGTTTGTACCTGGTGGGCATGGCTGGCAGGTACTGAAGGATAAACCTGAGTAGGGAAAGTGCCAAAAGCTGAATAAAAGCCCAGAGCAGCAGGAGAGCTCTAGTCTCCACGGGCGCGTGAGATTCCACCCAGAAGATGGGTAGTCCCATCTGGGTCTTGGGGGCACAGAAGGATTTTGGGAGAGCTGTCCAGGCAGAGGGAGCAGCACAGAGGCAGCTCAGAGGGGAAGGAAAGGGTAGGGCAAGGAACTGGGCTCAGTTTGGCTGTGGCAGCAGCTGAGCCAAGTGGGGGTGGGGGCCTGGGGATGGCTTTGGACATCCAGGAAGATGGGCCTGGACTCCCTAGGCCTTTCGAACATTTCAGATCTGCTTTTAAAAGGAAAGCCTCTGCCATGGGTGTCAAGAACGAATTGGATCTTAAAGAAATAGAATGACTTGGAGTCGGGGAGAGTTGAAATGTGTATTTTTGCCTATGTATCTTTTTTCTTTTCTGCTATCTCAAAAACGGATCACTATTGGTCAGCCATTGCATGCAGTGAGTACTTGTTCCTGAACATACGTTTACTCTCCACAGTCATGATTCTCCACTGTAGGGGATCCCTCCATTCCTGCTGGACTCATTCCACTAGACTTAGAGGCGAAGGGTGACACCTCTGTGCCCAAGAGCACCCTGATAACGGAGTTATCTCACCTCTAATCCAAGGCAGCTCACGCTTGTTGCTGAGTGTGGAGTAGAGAGATTCCTTCTAATGTGTTGGAAAGGTGATGGGATGAAGGTGATGAAAACAAAAACCTTCCACTGCTTTATAGGTCCCGATCAGCTTCTGTCTTAGAGATCTTGCCTCTCCTGCGTTCAGGAGACATGCAATGCTAACTTTCAATGCAAAGTGTCATTATTATCACTGCGAGTGCACAAGTCCTCACAGTTATTTATGATTTTGTTTCTGCTTTGTTTTTGTTTGGCTTACTGGGTTTCCTCAGTGTATTCTGGATACAAATAGAATTTAAGAAATAATTCTAAGGGAATGTTATTAAGTAATGGGATATACATGTGTGTATCTATATATCATAAAAACACAATCTCATGCCTTGTGGCTAAAATGGAAATTTTTGATGACAATTTAAACGAAATATCCAGCAGAGACAAACCATGATTATTTATGAAAGGCTCTATCGAGAAATTATTTACTTCTGTGGGCAATTTCCACTTTGCCTGTGATTTAAGTCCTAAGAGTATATTCATCTAGTTATTCACACCAAGTTAATGGAGCTGTTTCTTATTACGCTTTTGATAGACGGCATGGTTGAATCTGACTCCCATCTTACATCTTACTTTCCCTAATTATTTGTAAGCTTTCCTCACCCCTGTTTTATTTCTTTTGTAGAGCCGTTTTTCATCTCATAAGGGAGGCAACGTGTGCAGTATTCGATGTGGCTGGAGTTTTGGAATGTTCTCTCCTGCCGGAGCCCTTGTTCTGGACCAGCTGCTGACCGCTCAGGTTACAAGTATAAGAAGAGCAATTTGTACTTGTCACTTGGAGAAGCTCTTGTCTAGCGATATCAAGTATTACCCTTTTCCCCTGATTCAGAGCACAGAGAGGGAATCTTGGTGGGACTGTCACGCTTTCCCAAAGTCCCCCTCATCCTCCAGACTGTGGCTTTGTCTCCCCAGCGCAGAAGTCACTGTACCATTCCCAGCCATCAAGTTAAGGAAGAAGTGGTTGGCTACAGGACAGGTCATGGGCCAGAAACCCACCCCTGTGGTTGGGATGGCACAGCCTTTCAGCCCAAGGAGAGATTTATGAGAGAAGAAGCCAGGAGATGACCAGTTATTTCTCCAGCACACTATCAAGTTAGACAAGCAGAACTGATCTCCTAATTCCCAAACCCCTGGATTTCAAAGGGCCAACAGTCACACCACAAACCTGGAAGAGCTCAGCCCCAAGGCAGCCTCTGTCATTTTCAGCCACAGGCTTAGATAACTGTGTTTTAATCAACACAGTGGTGAAGAGAATCCATTTCCCACCACACCACACAAGGGGAGCCGACACCTCCACAAAGCACCACAAACTGCTCCAACTGTATAAAGTCCTAATGGAGAAATAAATCTGTCACATAAAAACTTCATTCTCTAGAAAGCTTTATTACTAAACTAAGGGGGAGATGGTGAAAAAAAGAAATGAAAATTCACATTTTCTAAGGACATACAATCTAAATGCTAGGCACATTCTCCCTTATCCCTTTTAATCCTTAAAAGCCTTGTAAGAAGCACTTTTCTTCCCATTTTACAGAAAAAGAAACTAAGTTTTAGAGAAGTAAAGAAAATAGGCCAGAGTCACAGAGCTAATAAAACATCATGTCAGGAATCCAAGACTCCCTATTTGAAAGGCCCTCTTCTCTCCAAGGCATGACACTGCCTAATGTCAACCTGCTGTAACTAATTCAACAGTAGATATATATATTCAAAAAGAGAATAAGATGGTAAAGACATGAACTAGAAATGCCCCCATTTTCACATTATTGGTAAGAGCAGAATTCTAAATTATTAAGAATAGGGTACAACAAAAAAAATCATTTATATTTGGTGTTAGAACACATTACATAGTCACATTTTTGAGAAAGTAAATTTATCTTCCTTAATATGTTCTGCTTGTACTAATACTGAAATTAGACTGTAAGCACTGAGCATATAGCAACTGACAAAAAGGTACTCAAGAGCTTTTACAGAGAAACAATCTGGGGACAAAGATTTTGCCACAGATTCCTGTGGTAGGAGAAAAATGCCCTGTGCAGAAGTGGGGGGCTTGGAAGGTGGGAGAAGAAAGCAAAGGAATTCACAGATAAAACTTTTACCTTTATAGTTTATCACATTATATGCATATATATTCTGAATGTACACGCAAATTGCATACTTATGTATTCTGAACGTACACAGGCAAATTCCCCAGGGACTATGGGAAGTCGTGTGTGTGTGTGTGTGTGTGTGTGTGTGTGTGTGTGTGTGGGCACGTGTCCCATTTGTCCTCTAAAGAAGACTTGCCCAGATTACACTGAAGGATGTGACCCATTTTCAGAAGTTGCATCTGATGATAAATCCCAGAAGGTAGGCAACAAGAGAGTGGAACAGAGTATGCTAATATTCACCAGCATCATTAGAGTCTATGGAAGAATGAAAAAAGATTTTGCACTTCACCAATTTTATGCTGTGGGAAAAACAAACAAACAAACAAACAACTGCCCCCACCATCATAGGTGGGGCAGATGACCAGCTCATGACGGGAATCTCATGGCCTCTGAGGATAACCCTGGTATCAGCAACCACAGCAATGACCATCAAGAGCACACAGAAGTCAATTGACTTTTAGCCATCATCTCTCTAGAATGGCAAATATTCCGTCATCTGTGTATCTACTGGAAGTAATCACCATATTACAAGTTCCCAAGAAATAGGCAGGCTTGTTCCAAATATTTGCATGAAGTTAATTGTTTGAAATTTCTAAAACCTTTTCCCCACAGAGAAAATGCCCCAAATATTTCCAATGTAAGTCTACAAAAGAATGCTGTGAAAAAGTCAAGATACTGAACTTTGTGAATCTTCTTTTAACCTCAGACTCCTCATTTGTAAAATGGGGCTAATGCCCTCTCTAGCCAACTCACGGAAGTATTGAAAGGAAAACTTGGAAAATATGTCAGATACTAGGCATTTTAACATCAACGTAGAAAATCGTTAAAATATAGTATGAAATTAGTCTCAAATAATAGTCATGTCAACAATAAAAAAACTGAAGAATAAGAAATTGTAAGAAGGAAGAAAATATTTGAGGGTATTCTGAATGTTGGAGCAAGAGGAAAAGTAAAGGAAGGTGAAATAAATGGCACCTTTTCTTTCTTTTTTATTTCTTGGCTCCATCACCTTCTAACATGGTGTTTAAGTTACTTATTATCTTTATTTTGCATCATCTGTCTTCCCTGCTAGACTGTACGCTCCCTGAGGGCAGGGATGTGGGGCAGTTTGTTCATTGATGTAACTCAAGCATCTAGCACATTGCCTGGTGCATAATAATGATTCAGTAGATATCCTTTAACAAATGAGTTTATAATGTGATAATGATACAAGGCTCCCAGTGCACCTGCAAGAAAGATGGATGGAATTAATTTCTTTGGGCCATTTCTTTAACAAACATTCCCAGGAAAACATGGTGGTAGCTTTCTTTCAGGCAGAGCTTTGTGATCCTGGAGGAATTCTGGGTTGCCCTGGTCCGGGGCAGATCTTCAGGAGCTGGGATTTGACTTTCTGAATGATTCCTTGTGCGACTCTTTAGAGTGAGGGCACTTCAGTCACCCCTTGTTCACCCCACCTGCTCCTTTCCCACTCAGGAAGTGCATGCTAAGAGCTCCCTGATAACACCCCTCTATGCTCCCTGATTAGAAGAATGCTTGACTCTTTCTTCCTCTTTCTTCACCTGGGCTTGTTGATGCATTTTCCTTAGCAGTCTCCCACCAGTTTTCTGAGAACTGCTGCCTTTTACCAGCAGCACTGAGCTGGGGGCGTGGGGAGCAGGTTGTTGTGTGCACCCCTCCAGCCATCTCAACAAAGGGAGGGAGTCCCCACCCACCTCTCCCTTCAAGGAAGATGAGCTCAGGGTTTTCCCATTCAGAAGGAGCCATTTCTCACTGGACCCAGCTCTTTAGCCCTGCTAAAGAAGTTAGCGTTCCAAAGCCTTGTTTTTTCTGATTTATTCAACGAGCTTTTCTTCTTTTATTCAACCAGATTTATCTCATACAATTTTAGAGCTATAAGAGATCTTAGAAATCAGATTCAACTCCCTCATTTAGAAAGGAAGAAATTGAAGCCTGGAGAAGGGAAAGTGACTTGCCTGAGGTCACACAACCAGCAGGTGCCCAAGCAGGGAAATTTTCCCACTTCAATCATGCCTTCTTCTGAAAATCACACCCGGGACTTCCTCAGAGTAAACACTAGCAGTAGCATAAGAGCAGCAGCAAAAGTTTGCATGCATGTGGAGAAATGAATCAGATTTTAATGAGTTTTGAAATGCCTATATCCAGATAAAGCCAGTCGTAGTTACTTAGTTTATTCTTTTTAAAGTACTCTTTTTTTTTTTCAAGTCTTTCCCAGCACTTTGCTTTAAATAACCCGTTCTCCCTAATGCATGTGAAATATGGTTTTCATTCACATACTTTGCTGATATAATCTTAATGCACAGTGTAGTCTTATAAGGTGTGATTGAACTTAAAACTTCTTGATGTGATCATTATAATAATGAGTGTCTACTTCAAGAGATGTGACTAAGTTTCCCAAAATTTTCCTTATGGATTAATAAAGTTAGGCTCTGGGGGGGGGGGGGAGTATATATGAAATAAAGCGAGTAGAGAAACTCAACTCCAAACATTTTTGCAAAGATAGGTTTATATGTTGGCGTCATTGAGGAAAGTAGAGATTGCTTCTAAAGTCTGAATTGGTAGATTATAGAAGCCAAGAAAAATAAGAACAATAGGACCATAATATTCTAGGGCTGAAAGGCCACAGAGATATATTATCTAATCCAACTGCTTCCAAGTGTGGATAAGAAAACAAAAGCCCAGAGCAGGGACTGGCTCATCCAAGGTCACTGAGGTCTGCTGCTTCGCAGTTGGGTTCTCATTTTATCATAGCCTTTGCTCTGAGTGGGAAAAGAGAGGAATAATAGGCTAACACCAGAGAGGAGCATGGAATTTTCAGGAAATGTCATGACTCCCTCCCAACCAATAGGGAAGCTCTCAAAGTGTTTTTGTCAAGTCTAGCTAGTTCTGGCAAAAGAGAATAAATGGATCTTTCAGAATCACTAGACAAAAAGCATACACAAAGGCTGAGTAAGCAAGCAGGCCTCATTGGAAGCAAATTTATTTCCAGGGATCAAGACCAGCCTGTGTCTGGATGGGGAGAGGTTGCCCATGGGAAGGAGTGGGAGGTCTGCCAAAGCCCCCATCAGAATCCTGTAGTGCATTCCTAAGAACCTGCCTCTAAGTCAGGGGTCTAAACCTGGAGACTTTGGACAATGTCTGAAGATATTCTGGGTTGTCAGAGCTGGGGAGGGGAGGGGTGCTACTGGCATCTAGTGCATAGAGGTCAAGGATGCTGCAAAACATCTTACAACATACTGGACAGCCCTCAACTCTACAAAAAAGTATCTGGCCCCAAAGGGCTATAATGGTACAGAGGCTGAGAAGGCTTGTTCTGACTGCTACCTGTCAATCAGTGTTCTGCTCAAATTCGGTATTACTTCACCAAATGCTCCCTTCTAAACCCTAGAAATCAGATAACATTTCTAAAAGCTCATCTCTCTTCTGAGATCGTTAGATTTTTTTAACTCCCTCCCCCCAAAACCTGATGAATAGGAGGTAAGCAGGAGAACAGGAAGCAGCAATTTCAATAAAAATACTAAGTGTTGAAAATACATGCGTAGGAGAGACTATTTTCCATGTACTTATATTTTTCTTGCTCTTTGTTGTCGTTCCACCATCCTTGGTAAATTTGTTTTCATTTTAAGTGTTACAAGCAGTTATTATGTATTCCAGGCAGGGCTCCCAAGCTGTGACAATTTAAATGAGGGAGACTTTTTTTTTAGGGGAAGAAATGATAAAAGTATAAATGTTTTGTTGAAACACTGAAGAAAAGCCTACCTCAGAGAGCAAAATGGTTTTTTATGTAGCCTTAATATTAATCTAAAATGGAAATGTCCTTCACTTCAAAGGGGGAAGATTTGGCAGGTGGATGATGTAAGAGGGCAAGGATATGTCCCCTGCACAGTTTAGAACTACACATCTCCTGAAAAGACTTTGAAATAAATAGTATGTAAAATGCTACAAATGATTTTCAAAATGGCTTCAGTCTTTTGCACATTCAACTCAGAGGAACAGAAGTGCACACAATGGCAGCATAGAGGGGACTTTGGATGAAGGACCTGAAAAGTTGGGTAGGAGTCCAGGGTCATTTACATGTTCTGTGGCCTTGGGGGAGTAATGTACCTTTATGTGTGAGCTTACTCTACAACTGAACAATGATGATGATAATAATAATAATAATAACAACAATTGCCGTAGCCACCTCATAAGGTCTGTAGCTGTAAATGCCAGCAGGTAGTCTCCTCACTGTTTCCCACACTGCACCAGCACCATCCAGATGAGGAGCAGCAACCGCTGGCAAACATCACCTGGGTCAGACCCACGGCTGTGCCAAAAAGAGCTTTTGATGGATTACGTATTACACCATTTTACATGTCTTTTTTTTTTTCATTCCTAAAAGAATTTTTTTTTCCTGTAAAGTGAGGAATTATTGGAGTAGGGTGAATATAGCCCAAATAAATAACTTTACAGAAAAAGTCCTCACGAGGTGTCATGCTACTGAAATCAAAATATTGGAATGTTAACTACCAAACAGAAAACTTGCTTTCTTGAAATTTCTGACAAGCTGGTGAATGAGTGAACGAGCTAGCAAGGCATGCTTCTTAGCGTGCTGAAGGCGCCAACCCAGGGAATTTAGTTACTTTGTCAAGTAGCTCAAAATCTTGTTGGTTGTATCACAGAATTAACATGAGTTTGGGAGTATGTCTTTGGTTTGCAAAGGTTCAGTGGAAATGATAAAACAGAAAATTAGTATTAAGGGGAAAAAGAAAACACAACAGTAGATGATTAACAGACCTATTCAAAAAAGGGGAAAAGAGGTTTCTAGAACACTTGGAAGTTGTTATTTTGTTTATGTGCCTTTGGGATGTTTAATGAAGAAATTTATGGAGGCAACAAAATGGTGGATAAAAGAAAACTAGAGGATGTAATTTATTTAGACTCTCAAAGGGCTTTGATGAAGTCCTACACAAGAGACTATTAAGGAAACTTGCCAACCACTGGGCAAGAGGTAAAGGGCTGTCAATCATGGGTTAAAAGTGAGTTAAGATAGAGGGGGAATGAAAGAATAAAGGACCAGCTCTCAGCATAGAATAGAGTTAATAGTGGGGTGTCAGCAATCAGTACAAGAGTAGTGTCCTCCAGGATATTTAACACCCTTGAAAATGGACTAAATAATGAGGTGCTGAAATTTGCTGACGAAACAAAACTATTTTGGTTCCCTAAGTCTATACAGATGGATGTGAGAAACAGAATCCAAACTCCGTAATTGGGCAAAACAGTGGCAGATGAAACTCAGAGCAGACAAATGCAAAGTAATGCATGTTGGAAAGAGCAATTTAAATTACTCATCCACTTGGGTGAATTCTGAATTAGTTCTAAGCTTACAGGGAAAAGATTTAGGGTCATGGAAGACATCTTAATGAAGATGAATGCATGATGCTTAGGAGAGTTTTTTAAAAAAAGAAAGCAAATATACTGTTAAATTGCAGTAAGAATGAGAGAGAATATATTCCAATGCTGTTACAGAAATCAATGACACACACTTGTTCTACATTCAGTAAAAATCACCTTATTTCCAAAGGAAGATGGTAAAAATAGAAAGAAACATCTCATGACACCCTAGAAACTCATTAGAAGTAGTGGGAAAGACTGGCACAATTTCACACGGAAGTTTTTAAAATTAGCAATTACTTAGTAATGTGAGTGAAGGAAAAATGAACATAAGTGGCATATAGGTTTTCATAAAGGTAAAAACCTATATTAGTACTTTTGCAACTTAGACTATAATTAGACTAGAAACTGTAAGTTCCAGGGTACACAAATCATTGCACACTCTCCTTTTTCCCTCGTCCCCAGGACATAATTTATCCAGGGATCTGACCACCAAGAACAGTAAGACTGCCTACCCCTCTGCCCTCTCCCTTCTCCTCAAATATTTAACTGAGATTGGCAACTGTAGTTACAGGAAATAATCAATCCCCCGGCGTCTAGGGATCAAGCATCCGTTGACGGAGGTCAGAAAGAAATGCTCTCCCACAATGCCCAAGTACTTTATAATTGAACAAGTGCTAGTTGAGAAAATGACACCCTCACACTTATGCTAATGACTACACAATTGGGCAGGTGCATGGAGGCCAGGGTACCATGGAGGGGAACAGTTATTGGCTAATTCCCTTCCCACAGCTTTTAGACCTCACTGGAAGATTGAGGCTGAGCTATTGGCATCTCAGTATTTCTTCGCCTGTATTTACAATGTTGAGGCAATTGATGTGGCATGGAAATTCAGAAGTACTTTTCCTTGTCTGTTTGTCTTCCTGAAATCTAATCCCTGAGTACTGTGATAAACAAAAATAAATTAAAAGTGACTAGCAATAAAACATGAGCAAGAACAAACCAAATATTAGTGTAAAAATAGCATTAATAGAAGATAAAAATTTAATTTCACCACTGAAGAGTCGCAACATGCATTAAAAAAAATTTTTTTTCTAACTCTTGCAAGTGGAGTTTTAGAGATCAGCTTATCCTTAAGGAATGACATTTTTTTTCAGACAGGCATTTGAATGCTTAATAAAACATTTTAAATGACATAGATATTTTTCTCTTCAAATATGTACATTCTTTCTAAAAGAGGGTATCAGGTAACATTTCACAGCAATTCTGCAAAGTATGAAAGCCGAATTTTGTTGGATTTTGGCATAATGCAAGAACAAGATATCAAATGGAAAGTTACTGGCATGGATGGGTGTTTACATAAATAACTCCACCTCTATGCTTTTTGCACCAAAATATCTTACAAACTTCTTTTCAAAAGGACACAAATACACACGCGCGCGCACACACACACACACACACAGTTGAATAGTTTGCTATTTTTAGGCTAAATGTACTCATCAGTTATCCTTGTTCTACCAATGATAACTCGTAGATATCAATATTGCCATTCCTATCCCTCCCTTGACCTTTCTCCAGTCTCTGCAGAGGCCAAAGATTAAACTATCTTTTGTGAACTGCACTATCAGTACCACTGCCAACCAAAAATATTAAACTTAAACACAGATACAAATGAAGAGAGACACTTATTCACGCCCCTCAGTACTGGTCTCCTAAATGGTCATAAACTTTTGTACGGTCAACAACTCCTTCCTATAGTTGGACATTACTTATTTAAGATAGTAACTCTCCAGAATATAGCCAAAGAGAAAAAAGTTCCTTCACAGTTAAAATAGATGTCAAAAATCCACACACTTCCTTTCAGGTGAGCCCAGGTTGTGTCTCTCAAAGCCCAGTTTGCTTTTTTAAAAAGTTAATTAATGTATTAATTGCATAAGATATTTTCTTAGGTTTAGATTATGCTAACAGACTAAGACTCAAACCTTACTTAATAATAATATATTTTTGAAAAATTTTATCAGCTTTATTGAGATATAATTCACATCGCATGCAATTTATCCATTTAAAGTATACAATTCAACGTTTTTAGTATATTCACAGATATGCACAATCATCACCACAAACAATTTTAGAACATTTTCATCACCTCAGAAAGAAACCCCATGACCTTTAGCTGTCACTCCCCTAGTCCCCTGCCCCCATCCCTACCCTAGCCCTAAGCAATCACTAATCTTTTTTTCTATCTCTATAGATTTCTCTATTCTGAGCTTTCGTATAAGTGGAATCATCTAATATATGGTCTTTGTCTTGCAACTAGCTTCTTTCACTTTGCATAATGTTTTCAAGGTTTGTCCATATTATAGAAGGTATTAGTACTGCATTCCCTTTTTTATGACCATATAATATTCTACTATGTGGATATACCACATTTTATTCATCCATTTGTCAGTTGATGGATGTTTAGGTTATTTCCCCATTTTGACTATTATGAACTACGCTTCTGAAAACATTCTTCTATAAGTTTTTGTGGGGACATATGTTTTCATTTCTCTTGGACATACACCTAGGAGTGGAACTGCTGGATCACGTGGTATGGGTCTACGTGTAATCATTTGGAAAACTGCCAGACTGTTTTCCAACACAGCTGCACTGTTTTACATTTCCACCAAGTGTATGCGGGTTCCAATTTATCCACAGTCTTATCAACACTTATTATTGACTTTTTGGTTGTAGCCATTCTGATGGTTGTGAAGTGGTATCTCATTTTGATTTTCATTTTCGTGATGACTAAGGATGTCAAACTTTTTTGTTTAAGTGCTTATTCCCCATTTGTATATCTTCCTCGCAGAAATGTCAATTTGGATTCTTTGCCCATTTTTTAATGGGGAGCCAGTTTACTTTTACTTTACACATTATTTTAACAGCTTATTTTTCAACTAATAAATGAGAAATAACAAATAGTGTGTGGGGGGGCTATCAGAGATAGACACATGAGCTCATTTACTATAACAGGAGAAGGAAAAAAATACATAAAAAACAAACATAAAACCTCAAAAAGCAGAACATTCTTCAGTCCTATAGGATGGGGAGAGTTTCAATGGCCCTGACAGTATCTGTGTTACAATACGGAAAATGACTGAGGTTTGCTGTGATTACCTTCAATCCTCTTTCCAGGCTCGATTCTATATGGACTAGTTGCAAAGGTTGGTGGGTTTTATAACATAATTTGAAGCTGTGGTGAAGGGGGATTAATACTTATTATCAATGGTGTGCTCTTAAATGTTTAATAATCAACTCTCTAGGGAGAAGTAAAAGTACTCCCGTAGCTGATTTCAAGCTACCAAAGTGACGTCACCCAGCACAAGAATGTCCAGAAAATGTAACTGGCTCTCAAGCCAGCAGAAGCTGACGTGGACACGCCACCGCTTCCGGTATGACTGATAGAAGCTAGCCACTGTGTTAGTCTCTTTCCATGCATTACCTCAGTGATTGTGCTCAACAACCTTTAAGAAGAAATAAGTGTCTTCATCCCCAAAGTGAACTGAGGCTCTGAAAGATCTTACAAATTCACCCCGGGACACACAGCTAGGAAGCACCACTCTGGTCTTTCCAAAGACTGTTCTTCCTGTTACATTAAACTGATCCCTCATTTTTAGAAGTTAGTCAAAAACAATTCTTATGCTGGGTTAAAAGGCATTTCTGAAGGAGAGTCACCCAATATTCTGAACTGTTACTCATTTGAAACACCACAGGCCTTGACATCGATGGGCCAGGGAGGTGTGATGCACAGATATTTAGAATCAGAAACGGCTAACAGCAGTTTCACCGGAGACAAATGGGCAGAGAGGCCTGTTCAGTGATAAACCCATGTCAAGCAGGAATTTGCAAACAAAACTTCCCAGCACCCAAGCAGTGCAGAAAGTGGCTCTGAGTAATTAAAGAGAGTCCTTTCCAGCTTTACATTCAGCGGTAACTCCTGCCAAGACCAGCTCCTGCCAGGGCCAAGCCTGGGACTCTCACCACACCAGTCCTACATGCCCCGAGTCGGTGCGTTCACACACATGCAGTCAGCGCATTCACACACCTTGACAAACAGCCTTATGGCAAACTTCAGGAAATTCCGTTTCAGTAAATGTCAGGTGACAATATTCCCCCCGATTTGCACGGTGCATGAAAAAACTGAGGTAGCACCTAACCACACTTTTTTGGAAGCAGAGTAAGTGTATCTTGGGACTGAACACTACCAGGATTCTATTCAAATAAAATGCCAGATTCTCCACCCAGAAGCTAATGATCACTATACTTAAAAATTTGTAATTAGACAAATTGTACAGAAGGATTCGCTTATGCAATCAGTGGCAAGTTTCAACTTCTGTTTCTAGCCAGTATCAAAGAAGTGGGTTGATCTACCACAGGATAACACCTTCCCTTTGCCCTCCCTGGCTATGGAATATATTACTCTATTATGGAAGCTGCTATTGTGCGCCTCTTAGGTAAGTAATTCAGCAGCCGAGCTTTGGTAATTATCTCTATACCAGCCAGGCTTCCAACCTAACCACATACCAGTGTCCAAAAGCTTCAGTGCTACAAAGAACCTAAGAAAGTTATCAGTCAAGGCTTTGGAAGGTCTACTTTTAACTTATGGCAAGAACATAGAATTATATTGTCTCAATATCTTCACGAAACTGAGACGATTAATGTACAATACTCTTCATTGTACTTTGCTCTGCTCTATATTAAAACCTGAATCAACTGGATTAAAAAAAGTACATGCACTTTTTTTTTAACCTTTCACCCAACAAAGAATACAATAAACAGTAGCCTCATTCAGAGGTCTTTGGTACAAAGCAGAATGCTTTGACACTTAATATTGCCATTATTATAGGCTTAGTAGTAGGCATGGTGGAAAATAAGAGGAGAAAAGAGAAGAAGAAAGCCATGATGGGCAGAGTTTGGGTGCCCCCGCCCCAGCCACCCCTTTCCACAGGCCACATCATTGGCACCCATGCCCACCCTCTACAGATGGCCCATTAATAACTCGGATTGCTTTCCTGGGCATCGCAGCATTCTAACCTAACCTTCAGCATGCTTTTTTCATCTTCCCTCTTTGCAGGTTAGCCATCTGGAATCTCATGTCTACAGAGCCAGGCTTTTGGATGATAGAAATACAATAAACTAGTCCTATGAGCTAATAGGAAAAGAGTCAAGTAGATGATACCACTCATTCCCCTGCCCCCTAAGGCACATTCAAACTGTTACCTCGGGCTTCCTGGAGGCGATAGCTCTTTTATTGACTCACCCCAAGAGTATCCCAGTAGTAAGGATCTAAACCCAGGCTGGAACACAGATAATCCCATGTCAGGCTTGTCCTTAGCCACGAGGGTGGAGATGACTAAAGTGAGGGACAGGTGAGGTGAGGTCACAGGGCTGGGCCTGGCCTCACTGGTATGTACCGTCCTTAACAGTATACAGATGGTCAACCAGAAATCCAGCCAGCCTTCCCTGAGGGAATCAATTCCAGTCCTACCTCTGTGTAGATGAACCACAATCAACATTTGAGTCACAACACCCTACAAAGTGGATGGCTTGTAGAAAACAACCTTTTAGAACCCAAGCACCAGAAACACCAGTCTCTGGGAACAGCCCTTATCATAACCAAGATGTTGTGAGTTGTGCAACCAATTTCATGTGGCTGGAAGGTTCTTTTATTTGGCATCCAGGTAAAACAAGGGTTGACTCCTGTAAATAATCTCCCTTCCCCTACATACCCTTCATACACAGAATTCCTTTTGTAGCCACTGAAAATCCCTTTCACAGAACAGAGGGATGAGAATAATTTGTTTGTTTTTATACGAACCTATCTATGCTCTCCCTCCAACTAGCCTAGCTAGTTCCCTTTTCTTTTTCAGACCTCTTGTCAAAATTCTCACATTCCAGGAAGGCTTTTCCTACAATGGGTCTCCTCTAAATCAAAATGGCTGCAGTCCAAAGATTGTGCCAAAGAAAAATTCAGCAAGCTGCCAGCCATGTCCTGGCAGTATGATTGACCTTTCCTTCCTCTATGTTTTTATTTCTTAATTGTCATGTCTATCCCAATAAAGTGACAAACATATGAGATAGGAATTGCTTTTGTCCTTGTGTTTTTACAGTGTTTCAGATGATGACTCTACTCAATAAATTGAAAATCATTATTATATACAAATGCATATGCTAATGCATGACCTGCAAGCTCAGATGGCAGAATGAATAAACAATTACTGGCAAACACCATGGTATGGCATTTCAATGAAGTCATCACAGAATCACTAGCAATTATCTTTGCAAACTTGAGGTGAGGTGTCTATGAACAGAAAGAGAGAAATGCACACTTGTATTTTAAAAAGAGAAATTGAAAAACTCAAAAAGTTAGACTCAATGCCTTAACATTTAGATCCAGGAATATATTACAGTCTTAGACACACACACACACACACACACACACACACACACACACACACACTACCATGTTGGATAATATCAAGGTAGGTTTGTTTTAGAAAAAATCCTATCACATTAGTCAAATGTTATATTCCTCAGAAGCATGACAACTCTAGCAAAACCAAGTAGAAGGCAAAGATATGAAATAGTTTTGACTATTGTACAGCTTTAAGTCTTGTCTTCCTTGACATTGGGCAATTAAAGAATTACATCCTGAAATCACATCTCATTAGGCAGGTTCATAAGTGATTAGAAGGCCTTTCTAAGTAAGTAATTATTAATGGTCCAGTGTCAGCCCGGAGAAGCATACCTCATGGGATTCCAAAGTGATTGGTCTTAACTTGATGCTATTTTTAGTAGTGAGTTAGATGATGGCAAAGAATATGGTTATTAAGTTTGGAGATGACATCAAACCGGGTGTGGTACATTCCCCTTTGGAAAACTGGATAGAAGTGCAAATGATCTTGATGAGCTGGAGAAGTGGGTGGATATAAACAGATTGAGGTTCTATAGTGTAATTCACATGGGAAGAAAAACAAACAATTGCAGGATTCATTTTGTGATGTCAGGAAAATGAGCTGGAGGTCATAGTCGACACAAACTATTGGTGTTCGTGCTTCAGCCTTGAAAGCATGATTGATTAAGTAAAATGCAAACAGGAGGCCTTTCCTTGATGCTCAGTACAGATACAGGCTATCCTAGAATACTCCATACTGTCTTTAGCCCCACATTTTAAAGTGGGATATGGAGAATGTGGAGGCGTTTAAGAAGAAATCAATTTTTTTTCTTATTGATTACAGGTTTGAGTAACAGCCCTTAGAGAAAACAACTATAAGGATATTGGCCTAGAAAAAGTTGACTGAGAGATTTAACCATTTTCAAGTCCAGAAAGAGGAAGAAAGATGGAAGGAAAACAGTTTGCGCAATATTTTAAAAATCTTCCTAGCAAAACAAGCTGTGGAAAAACCAGAGTGCACTGCAAATGGAAACAGACATCCCTCACTGACAACTTCACGGAATGAGACTGTCTCCAAATTTCAGAACAGCGTGTTGTAGAGATAGAAGATTAGACTACACATGTGAGAGTAAAACCAAAACAAAAGCTTTGTGTCCTGTTTATCTGGTCCCCCCCCCCCCTCTTTTATTTAAAAGAAAAGTGACGGGAGGGAAGGAAGGGGGAGAAATGTCCACTGTGTTTTGGGGCCCTCCCTCCTCCATATGAGACAATAAGGCACCTCACTCCTCCTCACCCATCCATGTTTTCTCTGGTCCAGACACTGCATTGTTCAGGTACTTTGCTATGTTGTTTCAGGATAACTCTTTGCAAATAAAGTTGAGTTCTGAAGAAACTACAAAACCCAAGCCCTTTGCCACCTCTCAGGGGGATGCAGCCCAATTCCCTAAAATTACACATTGCACATCACTGGGCTTCCAGTCAAACCTTGGGCCCTGGTCTGGAATGCATAATATGTCCTTTCATCAACCTCCTAGGAACTTCCTACCTTTCAAGGCCAGATACCATCCCACCTCTCATGGAGCCTGTCTAACCTCTCCTTGCCACAGCAATTTCTCCTTCTTAGGAACTCAGCGCGTGTATGCACTATCAATGGCATTCACTTGACACATAGTCACACACAGCCTTGTGACATCTCAGGTACTGTTGAACCACCACGTAACATTTCCTGCCTGTCTGCACTCTATTTTCTAAACTGTAAGCTCTTTGAAGGTGAGGATTATTTGTTAAACTGTTTTGTATCTTCCTGTAGCACCCAACTGAGCAAGTGTTATGCTCAGAGTAGGGGATAAGTTAACAGTAGCTTAATGAATGAAGCAATGATTAAGAGGAATGTTTCAAGCAAATTTGATCTTCACCTAGAAAGTTGCTTTCTACCTTGGAAACCTATTTCTAAGGAGAGATTATTTCGTGAGAAAGTAAAAACCAAGTAAGGGGAAAAACAAGAGTTTACAAATTCTTCGTGGGGAAAGTAGGTGTTAACTTTATAAAACCCAATAAAAGCATCACAGTGCTTCTTTACATGTAGAAAATATTAAATTACAGTCCTCAAGTGGTATAGATTATAAAAGTTATACAATTGTTTATATTTTAATCTGAGTAAAACACTCTTATCAGCACATGTAATCATTAAAGCAAAAAGAAACCAATGTGTTTATGCGTATGTGTGTGTACACATGTGTGTGTTTCTTTTAAGAGGATTTCACCTAACAAAATTTGAACACTTCTCTTTTTTCTTTTTTTTCCTTTTTTTTTTTTTTTTGGTAAAGATTCATGTTTTATGTGCTTTCTACCCCAGCTCACTGCAAACAGTATTTCTGCTGTGACCATCAACAAGGTATCAGCAATGGGGGCTATATTTAAAGAGTATCTAACCACATCTTAGATTTCAAGTTAGAACACTGGTTCATTTTACAAAGATAAACATCCCATGACACTCACTAATCTGGGTGGCATTTGAACCAATGACCTGGAACCTAAAAGTGCTATATTTATAGCACCTTTTAAAAAAATCTCAATCAGAAGCCTTGTCTGAGACGAGCAGATATTGCTATTGTAAGCACAGTTCAGTTGTTTGTTTTCTAAATACTGAAGGTGGTTAGCTGTTTAGATCTTTGAAAAATACCAAGCAGGCATTATGATGTGCACTGGTCGAGGCAATTGTTTGACATCCAAGTAAAACTTGTTCTTTGCTTGAGTTACATTTTGGAGCAATTTCCTAGGAACTTGTTGCACACAGTGACACAGAATATCCCCCAAATTTCCCAAATAATTCAGGGTATCCAAAGTTCTTGTAAAAGCAAGTGGAATAGGTTGGGGGCAGGGAAATGAATTTTGGCATAAACTGTGGGTTTGAGAATCAGTCAAAAATAATAATTTCCTGCCAAAATCTACATTACCTCGTTTCTATCTGAGACTGCATAATAGAAGTCTGTTTCGATATGAACTCTTAAGGGATTTCCGTTGAAGGCTGACTCCCACCCCCCATAATTCAGTCACGTGTGTCTGTCCAGTTGCCCTGGGGGGAGCTGTGGTTTTGACTATCTTTAGGACAGTGACCAGGGCAGTCCAGTGTATAATGGAACACCTGCGTTAAGCCAACTACAGCAGGACAACAGAGGGAGAGCACAGGGACCTGAGAGCAGAATGCGCCCCTGAGAAACAATATTCTCGTTGCTTTTGGTTGTTGGCGGCACGTCACCTACTCAGAGTGTTCAGAAAGGGGTCTTCACTCTCCAGATTCCTCATTTGAGAGTTTCAGTAAAGGACACAATATAGATTCAGGGACATGGGGACAGGGAAGGTTTTAAACACTTTCTGCTGAAGGCAGGCAGGCAAAGATGCAGGTCGAATCGGGTAACGGCTGAGAAATTGGCTTCAGAGCCCCACCAATCCCAGCTCTGCCATCACCACTTTTATTAGTGGGGTGACTTTACACAAGTCATTTAGCCTCTTTCAACTTTAGTTTCTTCATCTAAAAATAATCTTTACCTCGGTGGATATGAGGATTAAATGAAAGAATATTTGTACAGTGTTTAGCACAGCACCTAGGACATACTAATCTCCCAATGAATTGGGCCTTGTGGAATTATCACTGTTATTTAGGAGAAAGGAGCTCATAAAACATCCAGGATAACCTGTACTGGAACCACTTACACCAAGGCAACGCCCGTAATGGAAGGTATCACTAACCAGGTGTCTGCACAAACAGAATGTAGGCTCTCGAGTGGCAGGGGGCCTTTCTTTCTTCTATTTTCCCAGTGTCTCTGGCAATACCCTAGGCACAATAAGCACTTTTCAAGTATTTCCAGAATAAATTGAACAAAAGAACAAAGTGCAAGGGGCAGGAGCAGAAGCAACATCTTGAAGAATCTGAGGGACTATATGAAAGCAATTAAAAATGAAAATTCTGGAAATTTCTTTCAAAGTCAGTATTCATTCTCTTTGGGTGCTTTATCCTGACACATTTTTTTCTTCTCTCTCCTCTTATTCTGCTCACCTTTTGGCCAAGATTTGTGAACTTCAAAAACCTCAACTAGATATAATTCATCACCAAAATTGCCAAGTATGATTTCATTCCCTTTTCATGCAATATTTGTGGGCAGGTCACAATATGACAGACAGTGCTAAGTGCTCAAAGATTGTGACCGATTTCAGTAATTTCACTCATGCCATAGGAGTGTTTCCATGGATGAGAGAAACCACAGGCTGTGAGGAGGAAATGGGAAAAGCCCATCAACCTCTCTCTAAATATCCTTTTTCTGGACCTGGTACCACATCAGACCTGTTTTTACTATTTGTCTATGCCAAAGGGGTCACTTCTTGGCCTTGGATTGAAGTGAGAGAAGAGGAGGAAGTGAGAGGAAAGAAATGTGCCTTTTCCCCAGAAAAGTGCATGGAGGGGATTCCTAAGTTCTTCTGATAGGAAACAGGTCTCTTCTTTTTCTATTCCACTTCAAAGCCTCTTTCTGAAATTTCAATCACTCAAGTGCTCAGGATGTAGGAAACCTGGCTGAAATTAAGCCAAGAAGATACAGAATAATTATGAGGTCAGGAGAAATTCATTGTTTTCTAGTTGAGTCACATAATACACAGAATTTCCCCCCAAATTTCCAACATTTTTCATGTGGAATTGACACTCTTCAAAAAAACTTGATCCTGGATATCCCCTCAAAATTTTTTAAAGCCAGAATGCCATTTAGAAGATTATAGATCCAGGAGCTATTAGAAAAAAAGTTGCAAAAGACCAAAAGATCAGTTACATTTCAAATACAATCAGAATTTGGTATTTAGTATCAGAGGTATTAATTTCCACAAATACTAATGTAACTTTTATTAAAATGTGAAAACAATTTCAATCCCAGAAATGTGTGTTAAATAGTAAAGGGGGATGTTACAAAAAATTTAATAGTTTGCCACCTAAAAGCTATAGCAATTCCAAAGTTATGCTTAATTCAACTGACATTCATTAAAACAGTACTGGGTGATTGGAAGCCAGAGGTGAATAAGAGGCAATCATTGCCTCCCGGAGCTCCAACTCACCCTAGCAGTGCAAGACAAGAAAGCAAGCAAACTGGTGTAAACAAAGCAGTGCATGCTTATTGCTGGCAAGCATCCCAGAATGAACTCCTAATCCAAACTGGAGAAAATCAGGGCAAGCTTCTCTGAAGAATTATGCACAAGAGAATCCTGAAAGATGAAGAAGAATTTTCCAGGTGGACATGCCAGAGAGATAGCAACAGCAGAAAAACCTTCATGGAACTTAAGGCAGTTTGATGAGGCCAGTGTGAAGCATTCATATTGGGTGGGTGACAGGGAAGACTGGGTAAAGATAAAACTGAAAAGTAGGTGAAAGCAGGCACATTGAAAGGCTTGGAGTGATTGGTAGGGTGACAATACATCCTATATTGCCTAAGTAAATCCGTTTTACACCTGTGGCCCCAATGTAATTATTCACAGTGCCCCCTTTCACTCTCAAAAGTGTCTCAAATTGATGGATAAGTTTTATGGTCTTCCAAGTGATTGTAAGCCATTGGCCCTGGAGAGCCAAATATAAACAAAACCTGGCCCCTGCTTTCAAAGACCTCACAGGAATTAATGAGACAAACACAGAAACAACTAATTATAATACAAACCAAAAGATATGTGCTGTAGTATAAGAATAAATAAACACTCCCAGAAGTGATGACATTTGAGTAGAGCTTTGAAGGATGAATTTGAATTGAACAGGACTGCAAAACCACTCTAGGCCTGGAAGACCATGACATGTTGGAAAAAAGCAAGAATCCAAGGTGTTTGGCGGGGAAAGAACCTCAGTTGCTCTGGTGGCGATTGAAGCTGAAAAGTTAGCCTTGAAGACACGTTGTCATGGGTCTTAAACACCACATCAAGGAATTTGCAGTCAGAAACATCAGCAATGAGGAGCCCTCAAAGATTTCTAATCAGCGGCCTTGATGGGATCCAATTTGGCTTTTGAATAAGAAACTCCAGCTTCTCTTTGGACAATGAACTAGAGCAAGGGGACAGATAATGGCTACATTTCAGATGGAATGGAATTTGGTGTTGCAACTATCACAGCCTGAGTGCTAACTTTTATGAAGCTTGATTACTATGATTTTGGAAGTCCAGAAATGAAGAAAAGAGTTTTACCTATAAATGATGGTAAGCAAGAAATGGAAGACTATTTACAATCCTAGGAAGCTATGTCAGCCAACCAACACAAGGGACTGAGGAGATATTACAAAAGGTTTGATGAGTTTACTACTCCAAAGGTTATGGCAATGTTTACACACTATAAATTTTATAATAAATCATAAGACCAAATGAGCCCATGGAAAGGTTTGTGACAAAGCCAGAACTACTAATGAAGGAACTTTTGCTTTCACTGACAAGGATGGAATAATTTATAATAATGGTGTGTTATAGACCAAGTCAGTAAAAATCGGACAAATTGAGGACTTGGATTTTATTTCAATAATGAAGCCTGCTGGCTGTTTCCGTAACCAAAATAGACTGGCCAGAAGCCATAGGAAAGAGAGAAAAACTCATTTGTCTCCTTTGCTGTCTTATCTTCTATTTTTTTTCTTTCTCTTATTCTGGAAGACAGTAATGATAAAATTTTTGAAAAGAACATAAATTCAACTCAATAAACTATATTAAATTTGATGATCAATAGATGGCAGATAAGGAAACCAGATCACTCTCACATCCAACTGTCCATGGAGAAGTTAAAAAAAAAAAAAAGTTCAATAGAGAAGCCATATTTGCCCAATCATAATTTCCTCAGCTTTCTGAAAAGAAGATTCTGTGCAGATAAGAAGGTTGTGGACTACATGAGTCCATTAACGAGAGAAGAGACTTTCCCATATTTGTACCATGAAGGATCGCTTTTATTAGTTTTCCCCTATGATTCCAATCTTTGAAAACAATGTTTCCCCTAAATGAGCAGTACTTAAGTAACAGATCATTTTTCTTATTGTGTTCTTAATCACACATAGCCTTTTCTGCCAATTGGACTTTCTGATTATTAGGAGAAAATCTCTGTTACTATACAAAATTGATATGATTTTAGCCAAAAGCAAAGAAACGTGACATTTTATTTAGCCTGTACGAACTTATCTCAGGTCAATGTAATGGTTTCTATTAGCCTTTTTGAAATACTGAAAATAGCTCAAGGAGTCCATTACAATCCTCAAGGACCCTGAAGGATGTAGACACCTTTGATTGAAACTTTTGCACCAGAAACTGGACTTTCAAAGGGTGATTAAGAACAAGCAAACCTTGTATGCGTTATATTCCCCCAACTCTCATCCACTCATTTTTACACCCATTCCATTTGACAAGAATTTATTGAGGACCAACTTGTCATGTGTTACGCACTAAAGTAGAATTTAGGAATACAAAGATAAAACCTTGCCCTCAAAAAGCTCCCAGTCTAATCAGAGAAATAGAGATGTAAACAGCCCTATAAAATTTCATAAGGGCTTAACTCTGCACACACGAATTTGAAGCTACGGCTGCAGAGATGTCATTCCCTAACTGCCTTGGGGAGCCTGGGCAGGATTCCAGAGAAGTTAATAACTGAGCCGAGACACCACGGTGGAGAAAGAGCCAGCCAACTGAACAAATGGAATAGACCTTTCCAAGAAGTGGAAACAGAACATGAAAGGCTACACATCATGAGGAAGAATGAATGGGGTGTGCAAAAATAAGTAGCAATGCAGAGGGAGAGGCAGTGTAGTACAGTGGATAAACTCACAGACTTTGACAGCAGACCCTAGGAGGACTCCAGGTTTCACCACTTAGAAGTTGATCACTTAACCTCTGTAAGCCTCCATCTTTCCCATGTAAAGGGGGACATTGGCTTCTTGGAGTCATTGGAAGGATCAACGTGCATATAAAACACTGGTACTTGGTAACTAGCACTGACACATGTTGGTCCTCTACTGCGCTTAGAACGTACACTGACTGTGGGAGAGTGAAGATGGGCAAGATGGCAGGAGCCAGGGCCTGAAGAATTTCACTGCCATGCTAAAAAGGTGGCTTTGCCCTCTGTGGGTCCTTGAATAATTTTAAGTGGGAAATAAGGCATAACATGATGTGATTTTTATGTTAGAAAGATCAGGTTACCAGTGGTGTGTAAGATGGGTTGGAGAAATGGGAGCCGGGAGGCGCAGGACTAACTCAGAGACCATGGCAATGGCACCAAACAAGTTCAGTGTCACTAAACGATAACAATTATAACTGTGATTTCCAATATGAATCCACTAAAGGAAGAAAAATATTAGTTTCATTCACTCACACCAGGTCTACAATATTCTGTGAAAACTCCTTTTTCTAAAGTGTTTGTTTTTCTCCTTAGAGCAACAAAGCATCTTTTGAAATCGTATACTAGCAACGAATGGGGGAATTTTGTTGTCAGCTCTACACAGGGCAATGCATAGAAAGACCTTTCTAAAGAGATCCACACCTGTAAAAAGTCTCTGCCTTAAACAAGCGGACTTAACTAGTGGGATAAATAAACCCTCTTTGAAATGTAGAAGAAGCTTAGTAGGAGCCTCTACAAAGTATTTGATATGCACAAGCATCTTGAAAAATAGTTTCCCACTCCAGGCCCCACTTGGGCATTGGCAGAAGACAATTCTTCACACCAGGCAAGAACGCCAACAGAGCAGGGTCTTCACAGCTTCGTCTCCACCCCCCAGCAGCTGGGCTTTGAGAAAAGTACATATTGCAAATTGCCTTTTGCCAGAAATCTCTGACTTCAGGCTAACACAAGGCCGCTAAGGGAGATGGGGAGCCTGAGAACTGCAAACCAGAAAAAGAAGTGGACCAAAGCTAAGGAATCTTGAGAAGATGATGTAAGACGAATTCTACCCACCAGGAATACAACTTTCTCATTAGTCCTCCCCTTCCTCTAAAAGAATGTGCCCTGAAAAATAAAATTGTATTGGCTGGATACCTAGAAAGGGAAAGTCCCAACAGCTTTAAATAAAAGTTCTTAGGCAAATGGGTAGGGAAATGAGGAGGTATTTAGAGGGAAGGAGAGGACACTTAGAGTGGAAAGCAAAGTGTCATATTTGAAGATAGTACGTTTTGCCCAAATGGTTTTTTCACAGCCTATTAACTAACAGCCGAGGCTCTTTCCCACACTGAAGACCACCCAGACGTGATCATTTGGTGTTGGACTCATCTTATTGGCATGCAGAAATGCAGCTGCCTGCAGCCCAAGGAGTTAGAAGGAACCCACAGAGCAATTCCAGTCAAATGCAAGTTCAAGGTACATGGCTTTGCTGGAGAGAGTTGTGTATTTTCACCCCAACCTCCTCTAGAGTCCTTGGAAAGCCCTTCTGAAAAGTACTGGAATGAAAAATCCTAAAATTCAACTTAGGAAAACTGGCAATTTTTTGTTTCTTTATAAAAAATATCTTTTTGTATTTTCGATGAAAATTATTTTTCTATAATAGAAAGCTAATTTTTCTATAATTTTACTCCTCTACAATGTGTTTGTATCAGTTGCTTTCATGACAGTCATACAAAAGTTATTAGAAATCAGCTGTAAATTGTGCTGTTACAATATAATCTCCCCCTTGGTTTTCCTGCAAACTTCAGTAAAGTTTACTCTACATGCAAAAACAAAACAAACAAACAAAAAAAGTATACACCTGTATAATGTCAGAGGTCCACAAAATTGATGGATGCATAAGCTGTCCTCAAAGAAAGTATGAGTAGGAACTGAATAATTGTTATGAATAGAAAAAAAAACTGGAGGGTGGGGGGTGGGAGATGAGGGTAAGGGGGATCAAATATATGGTGATGGAAGGAGAACTGACTCCGGGTGGTGAACACACAATGGGATTTATAAATGATGTAATACAGAATTATACACCTGAAATTTATGTAATTTTACTAACAATTGTCACCCCAATAAATTAAAAAAATAAAAACTGGGAAAATAACTAAAAATAGTCATGATTCTAATAAGCGTGAAAAAGAAGTAGATAATTTAAGCCCAAATTAAGAAGCTGCAGAAAGTTTCACTTTCTGACACGTGCACAAAGAAACAAAGCATGGACAGAGAGAAATATTCATGAATGGTTCAATCTAAAAGTATAAATAAGAGATTCATTAAGGAACAAACACATCAATGGGTCATAGGTCAGATGTAAGAGATATGGTTTAATGAATAAAATTCAGATGTTTTGCATGATTGATATTTTCCCAAGTAGATATTGATCGTAGGTTGTTTTTTTGAAGTACAAAACATGATGAAAATCTAGTCCCCATGGAAAGATCCTTTATGTGCTTTATACTGTATGTGGTGTGGTTTGTGTGTGTGTGTGTGGGTGTGTGTGTGTTACACAAAGTACAAGAAGCTAGCATAGTCCTAAGAATTTTCTATCTAGAATGTGGCCAGACAGGAATAAAGAGACTCACACTTATAAATGCATAGGAGAAATATTCTGAGTGATATGGAAGGACTGCATGGACAACTCTCAAGGGAAGGCTTTCTTTGATCAACGTATGAAAAGTTCCTGTGCCATACTGAATAAACACACATAAAAATCCACCTCTCTGCCAGAGTTGTCTGTTACAGAGACACCTGTAGTGGACAAAAAATTATCTTAGTTTAATTTTTTTTAAATAAAACTATTCTCTAGTGTTTCTCACTGAGGTCATTTAATATCCCTTTTAGGATTAACTCCTTTCAGAGCTAAGAGTACTTAAAAAAAAGCTTATGTTTCCTAATGAACTAGCACTCCTCTCCATATTTGACAATGAAAGCCATGGAGTACAACATATTTCTCCCTTTGCCTTGGCTACCAGGAAGCTCTGAGACAATTTGCTTCCCTCAGGGTTTACTGATATCATTATCCATTGTTCTTCCTCCTTTGGTGTTTATCTTTTGCTGTTTATTCTTGTGTTACAGTTTTTCTGTCTTATTGTATCTTTTGAAAAGCTGTTCTTTCATTCAAAATTCAAAGGTGGAAGATAGGAGCAAGAAGGGGAATGAGTGGCTTCTTCCTTTCCATGCAGGATGCTGCTGATTATTATGTCCTTTCCTCAAAGTGGGAGAAAAGAGGGATCAAAGGCTAAAGATTTTTGGATCATTTTTCTGGATTTTGGAGTTTTGCTTTGCAAAACTTAACTTTGGTCTGGAGTCATATTCCAGCCCACTGTCTTCTAAAGGTAATAAGCAATAATAGAACGCCTTTCAACTATGCAGTCAGGCCAACTCCATTTGAAACCTCAGTTCTCCCACTTGGCAGCTGAGTGACTTCAGTGAAATCATCTGACCTTCTTTTTGCAGAGATGACATTAAAATTAAATAAGACAATATGTGGTAGCAAATGACATGCTATATGGCATATAACGGACACTCAGCAAGTGTAGGCTCTCTCCTTTCTTGCTTTCTCCCCCAAAGGCACACTCTTGTTCTATTTCTAGGTCATTAGACCCAGTGTGGTCAAGGGAGGAGAATTCAGTGTAGCAGTTGATGACAGCGAAAGCCATCACCAAAGAACTCATTTTTTTTTTCTCCCTTAGAGCCTATTTTTGGGGAAGAGGTAAGGGAGGATTCTTAGCCAATAGAAAAAAAAATTAATAATTAACTTTCCTATTCTTATTAAATAAAATATATAATTGTCAATTAGAGTTTCTGATCAACTTGAGGTTCCCACTGTTACCAACATCAGTTGAAATATTTAAGGCAAAAGTAAAACCAGCTGAACATTTCAAATAGCCTGAGCAGCCTTAGGGCTTCAGAAGTATTGAAAGGCACTAAGCAGCTTATGTCACTACTTAGTCTGGAAGCTTCCAGTAGAGCATTACTTGTATGGTGGCTGATGAAATCAGCCAAGCTTGAGATGAACTAACACGAAGGGCATCAGAAGCAAAGGTGGAGTCTTCATAGAGAATGAGCTGTCTCTCTATGCCCTAGAAGGGGTCCAGTTGGTCAAGAGGCGGCAATAGTTGGGTGGGAGTCACCAGGTTGTAGAATATGATTCTTAGCTTTCAGGTACAAAAACTCAAGTTCTTAAGTGCTTAGCAGACTCTACAGTCTGACATGTCCTAACTAAAATTAAGATAAAATATATATTCATCCCTAGACTTACTAATCGTTAATGGGAAAGAGACATGCTTTTCCAGTGGCTGAAATATTTACATCTACCAAGTAGAATGTCCTTTTGCATTTATCACCCTATCCTGATTCTTACAAAGCTGAAATATTTATCAGAAATTTCCTTGGTGGACATGAAATCAGAGCAGGGAGAAGAATGATCATGGGAAATAGTTGACAGTAAAGCCAATGAACAAACTCTCCCACACAGTACAGGACACTTCTCAAGGGTCCAAAACCTGTGTCTTTTTTGTCCAGGGTAGATAAACACAAGCAAATTCTCACTCTTTAGGTTCCATTCCAACTAGATTCCATGCTGATTATCTGCCTTCAGTTGACACCTCTTTCTTCAGACAACTCGTATAGACTTCAGCTGTCATAGTTGATTCTAATCGTTTATGTTGCTTTGTGGCTTTTCCAAAGTGGTTTCATTGCTCTATTTTCATAAGAATGGTTCCCTGAGACTCGTATCCTGGTCCCCTTGATTAGATATAGTGATCCCTGTTCATCCCAGCCAAACGTGTATTGACAATCCCTGGAGTTATTTCTCTAGATAGCTAATCTCACTCACTATGTGTGGTCATTTCTAGTTTCACTCACTGTCAGAGGGTGAACTCTATGTCTATTTACACTTCGAAATTCCAGTGATGCCTTACCTCACCTCTATGTTCTGAAAATTAAAAGAACTTTGTAATAAACAAGGGAGTGTGGAAAGAAAGGCATCCATGGTCTCTCTGGCACTGATAAGAGACACAATTAGGTTAAGAGAAATACCTGGATAATTTGTCTGTGTAATCCATATTAGGTACTTCTTTCTTTCAAGATTCTATTTGTCTACCGATTAGTCTTCTCCTAAGTCAGAGCTGTAATGTTGCCTCCAAGTGTTCCAATTCTGGACCCTGATTTCCATCTTCTGTAGCACATGTTTTCCCTACCCCATCCCCAGTATTCAAACTAGTGCTTCTGCCTGTCATAAACAGTTCTCATGAAATAACCTGAAAGCAGAACATCAAGATGTTATCAGTGAACTGGTCCTGCACCTTTGTCTAAATAGGGGTCGCTGATCTTTCACCTGCCTCCTGCCTCAGAGCACACTCGTGGCCATCTCCTCCGACCCTATGCCAACCCACACCTATGCTCTGGCTCAAGTTCTGACAGACACTTGGTTTTCTAGAGATTCCAGAGAACTAAGAATAACCCTGGTAGTCTCACGATGGCAGTCTTTGGTCTGTACAGTGAGGGAAGTCTTCAGCTACATGTAGGTTTTCTCTAGTGACAGCTGGTACACAGTTGATCCCTTCAGGTTTGTCAACAAGGCAAACACAACACGAATGAACACTGCAAGACAGTTCATACAGGTAATCTGTGCAACTCTGTCTGGCTTGCTCTTCATTCCCTCTGTTTCCTTGGGCAAGTCATTTTGCCTGAATTCCTGTCATCTCTAAATGAAATACGATGGTTGTTATGGGTTCTTGCATCTGTAACCGTGTTTCCCTGAAAATAAGACCTAGCAGGACAATCAGCTATAATGCATCTTTTGCAGCAAAAATTGATATAAGATACAGTATTATATAAGACCGGGTCTTATATTAATTTTTGCTCCAAAAGACATATGAGAGCTCATTGTCCAGCTAGGTCTTATTTTCAGGAAAACACGGTACTATGATTCCATTATTCTTATGAATCTACTTCAAAAATTCTATCATCAGCATTCAAGGTATGACTAGAGTCAGGCATATTTTTGCATGTGGCTTGTGAAATCTTTCCCATTATTTTACAGTCATACATTGTGTATCCACTATTAGATAAACTCCTCAAAGATCTTTCTTTGTTGAGATATAATTGACATATAACAACATATTAGTTTCAGGTGTGCAACATAATGACTTGATACTTGTATACATTGCAAATGATCACCACACTAAGTCTAATTAACACCCATCAGCACACATAGTCACAACTTTTTTAAGATCTGTTCTCTTAACAACATACAATACAGTACAATACACATACAATACAGTATCACACATACAATACAGTATTAACTATAGTTATACATTATATCCCCATGATTTATTTATTTTATAACTGGAAGTTTGTATCTTTTGACCACATTTACCCATTTCACCATCCTCTACCACTCCCACCCCCTGCTTCTGAAAACCACCAATCTGTTCTCTGTATACATGTGGTTTTTTTGTTTCATTTTGTTTTGTTTTTTAGATTTTACATAAAGGTGAGATAGTATGGTATTTGTATTTCTCTGTCTGATTTATTTCCCTTAGCATAACTCCCTCAAATTTCACCCACGTTGTCACAAATGTCAAGATTTCATTCTTTTCGAGGGCTCAAGATGATTCCACTTTATACACACCCACATACACATACATACTACATTTTCTTTATCCATTTATTCATCAATGGACACATTAAAGAGTTTTGATGATGTTTGTAACGTGATGAGTTTAAAGACAACTGAAAACTTTCTAGTTCTAGCTGCCTAGGCCCTCTCACTTTTAGGAGCACACCTATATCAAAGAGGTTGAATCGCTACCATTATGATTCAGTCGTACCCTCTTGGTGGCAAAGAAGAAGCCGAACAGAGAACTATCAGTGTTGAGATCAGCGAATAACAGATCAGGGTACAAACTCCAGCCTCAGTGAACTTCTGTAATATCTAAGCATACTTAGTAACTGAGAGGCCCCTACTTCAAAACTACTTTTAAAAAGGGCATTGTAAAGCAAATTAATCCGGTTTGTTACTTACCAAACTAAAATATCAGAATATAGTTTCTGTCCTCCATTTAATTTCAAGTCCATATTTAAAGAGATAAAACAGTTTCTGATCTATTCCTGAGTCTGTTTTATTTCCTGAGAATAATTTTGTATACCAAAATCTCTTCTCCCCGAATCAATATCTCTCTATCAGCCAAGTATTGTAAAAAAGGAATAGGTTTGGGTATCATGGAAACCATGTTATGAATTCACACTGTGCCAGGTTTTAGGACACAAAGAAAAATAAGTTATGATCCCCAGCCTGGAGGAGTTTGTGTTGGTGGCAGTGAGAGAAAGGGGAAGAGAATATAGGAGAACTATTCTCTTTTAGAGCTGGCTGAATGAGTTTCATTTTATGGATTCTGCTTCTGCACCTTAATCTAATCACCTAAGATCTCAGATAGCAGAGTTCATCTAGTGCATTGAACTCTGTACATTTTTACATCTACATTTGCTTTTTCTACCTCCTTTTCAAGGAGATCTCCTTGTTAAGCAACAAAGGCCATAGAAAGAATGACTAGTTGGTGTTATGATGCTCTGGAACTTATATCTAAATTAATATTTCATAAAAAGCATTGTTATGTTCCATCATGGTACCAGATAATATGGGACACATGAACACCTTGCATGTGGGTTTGTCTTTATCTGGGGCCACTTCTATAAAGTCCTCATAAATATGGAAAGAAACAGGGATGATGAGTCCTTACATCCAGGTGGAGAACTGATATATATATATATTTTTTTTTTTTTTTCCCAGAATTCTCTTCCTCCTGATGATGTATTATGAGGGATCCACAAAGACAATTAAAACAAAGCAAAACAGGGAGTAGTGGCCTAGAGAAGAGTTTAAATTATTGGGAAGAATTTGGAATCACAAGAAAGTAGTAAAGGAAAGAAGGACTGAAAAAATTTGAAAATACAAACACTAATAAATTTTACAAATGATTTTTCTAAATTATTTAGCATAGGTTAGCACTTACAGAGAAAAATTTTAGGAAGTCCACAAAGTGGTAAACCAGATGACTGGAAAACATTTTCAATTTCTTTTTAAAGACGTTTTAAAATTAGATCTCAATTACTTAACTGTAATACAGGTGAAAGGAATTAGAGTTTTTAGCTTCATGGTCACCGTATTGTTTTGCATTAATATAATGCTGTGACAATGAGATAAGTTAGAAGTGTGGTCTCTCCAATCATGAGGACAGTAATCAATGAGTCACAAAAGAAATGTGTAACTACACATTGTGAGAAGGACCATGAAGGAAAATCACAGGCATTATATATAATGGGGGCCATAATGTGAGGCCTCACCTGTCGAGCAAAATCACAGTGAAGTTTCATAGAATAAATAGTAAGGCACTATAAGATAGCAGTAAGTAGGATTCTGACAATTCTGAATTTCGAATTATTTCAACAGACCCACTGCAGTTTAGCACAGAAATAATGGGAAGAGAGGGAGGTAGGAGGCTCAGTCAGCACACTTATGTCTTTCTTTGATGCCATCACAGACTAAGCAGCTTGGCCGGTCCATTCATCCAGAGCTGAACTGGTTCCCACACTCATCAGACCACAAGAGACTGATGAAGAGGAGTAAATTAAATTACAACAGGAGGTATGACCTTCTAATGCCTGGAATTCTTGTGGCTACTAACTCTCAAGGTACCCAACAGGCCTAGGAAGCTGGGGTTTCCCTGCTGAAGATGCTGATCTAATACACGTTTATGCTCCTTTATTGCACTCCCAGAAGATAATCTTATCTTGAAGTTCTGAGAGTACGCTTCTGGTACCCCTACTTACTGATTCTAGAAGCTCGGCTGCATATCAAATTAGCTTAGAAATCCCTTGCTCACTACAAATTAGTGGTGTGAACAAGATTCTTTAAAATACTTCAAAGAACGGAAGCATTTACAAGCACTGCAGAAAACACCATTCAAAATACAAATAATTGGCACACTAATACCAATCATTCTTACCTAGTTATTACACAGGCATTTAAATGAATGGAAGAAGGAACTAAAGAACAAACAAGTAAAAGTTTGAACCTGCAGACAACTGTGGGGCCATATATTAATTTGATATAGGAAAGAAATCTGAATTTTTAAAAGGAATTGGCTAACATTCAGACTTCCCAGCAGTTTAAACTCTCCATTCCTTTTCTTTCCTCACCCATTGATGCAAATTATTTATTATAATAAATAACAATTATATGACCCAAAGTCTTTATAATAATAAAGACCAAATACCACCAAAACCACTTTTTATTCAAGTGGAGGTTATGGACCCTTCATAGTCTTTAAACAACTTTTGGGGCTCTTCAAGAAATCTTTAATTTTAACGTTTTCACTTTGGTGGTAATTTTTAAAACTTATTACAAGCATATCATGACTCATCTAAATGACCATCTTGCAATATTCGGATTTGTGATTATAACCGTGGTGATACAAAGCCACATTACTTTAAATGTTAAACACTAATAAGAAAAGAACAGAGGTGGCTTTAATATGTAACTGATATGTTCATACCATGTGAAAGCCAAATGAAGTCATGGTACATTGCAAACAAGTTTCGCAGTGGTTTCAACAGAGAATTTCATTGCGTGGCAGGCAATAGCCTCAACAGACTGAACTTAGTAGAAAAAAAGTATGCTGTGATTCTTGTTGCTAAATTCACATTGGAAGGGATGACTTAATTTTGACAAAACCCGTCACGTAAATGTTGTTCATTACAATTTTTATTGGTTCTGTAGTTTTATTTTTTCTTTAGCATTTAATGTGTTCTAGTATTACAGTTGTATAAGAGCTATAATCATAAAATGTGAGACATTGTTTTCTATTGTTACATACTTAAGAAATAAAAAATAATAATTTAAGTAAGCATTTGAGGCCTTAGAGATTTTTTTTTCCTTTTGAAAGGGGTCCATATATTACTCTTGAGAAAGACTGATTTAAACCAGCATTTTTTAATATTTCTGTACTGTGAGTCCCCTTCACTATAATTTCATGAAATACTTAGGTGTTTTTAGGTCGTTTAAAAATTTTTGTATGGCATATAAAAAGAGAGGGCACATAACATATTACATTTTAGATATATTATTAAAGTTTCTTTTGTGGAGTTTGTTTTAACCCAATCTTTAGTGACATTTTGTTACACAAAAATATAAAAACAAATACTCTTTTTTTCTTATGTAGTGAACTTCTGTTGTATGATTTCTCTTGAATCAATTCCTAAGGAGAAGCATCATTTGTTGACAAATTCAAAATTGACAATATATTCTTTTCAGATTTTGTACTAAATCCATATTTAAACATAATTGAAATATAACTACATACTACCATATGAGAAATTGACACAAAATACTTCAACTTCTTGATGTTTGTAGTTTTTGCATTTTGTACTTAAAAACCAACTGGGGGTTTTACAAATAATTTTTGTGTTTTGTTTGTAACTAATGAGATAAGAGAAATCATTTCTAGCAATTATTTGCAAACACACGTTCACAATTATTATATATAGATAAAAATTACTATATAAATTACATATACATTTTATAATAATTGTTATAGAGTTATGTATTTGAGCTATATAAGAATTTTCATTATATGAATGTAATCTCTGGATGGGTCAAACATCATCATAAGTCATTTGCAAAATAACAATCATTACATTTCTCATTGATCTATTTTATTCAGAACCATTTGTCTTCTATCTTAAAAAAAAAAATCCATATGTGAATGGGAATTCAAACAACTTCAAGCTGTAAAACAGTAAAAGCCACTCTTCTGATGGAAGGTATTTAGCAAGAGAATAACTAAGTGAAGTGCCTGCTCATTGAATGTTGTCTAATGTCTATGACCAGCTCAGTAGGCTCACTCAGCACGCACTCAGAGACTCTCAAACTTCCATTTGGAACTGCAAAAATATGTTTAAATGATTTTATTTCTCACTTTTTAAAAAGTAGAAATTGATACAGATATTTTTACTGCCTTTTACAACCTGCCCATATACTATAGAACACCAGTTGGGAAATGCTGACCTAAACCATTTACCACATCTCTATCCTGTTTCACTGAAGTCATCAGAAAGACTTAGTTCCCTCTGATAATCTGCTTGGGTGTTTTAAAATCCTAATGTTTAGGAAGTCCTTTACGAGCAAGTCACTTAACCTCTCAGGACCTCAGATTTCTCATCTAGAAAATGAGGGAGTTTGGATAAGATTCTTTTTAAAGGTCCCTCCCAGAGTTAGAATTCTGTGATTTTGGTATTATCCAAAGCTTTAGTTTTCATAACTGTTTAACATCAGAACAATGTTTTAAAACAAATTCAAAGAAGAAATCCTTACTATATAAAGCACGTAAAAGTGAAGCTGAGAACACTTAAATTCTGCAGAACACAATTGGAAAACTACTGATCTAAAGCTTTCCTTTTAAAAATGCTCTCCTTTTTTTCTTTGTCTCGGTGGAAAAGGAAAACATCTGGAAAGGATCCACCATATTAGTTTCCCTATGTGTACACCAGAACATATGTATTAAGTCACCTGTCAGCCTTTTCTTCTCCAGATTAAATAGCCATTATAATTCCCATTTCCCATCCCTTTAAAATGTATTTCTTTTTTTCAATGAACCGTCTTTAGTTTCTGTAACTCTTTATTAAAACGTGAAGCTACACACCAACCACAATCTTTGAGAAGAGCTAAGTGTAGCAAAAGGATTATTTCAACTCTATCGTGATAGCCTCACTCCAAGTTGTTTGCTTTTTAGTGACAGCATTCCATTGATTGCTGCCTCCCGTTCAACCAATGGCTCAGTTTGACCCACTATTTTTTTTTTTTTTCTGGCTGAACTTGTTATATCTAGCCAATAATTTCCCATCCAATACCCACGTAATTTGTTATTGTCCTCATGGGGCCTTTGAAGTTTTTCCTGTTGAATATAATCCTGTTTTTGATGGAGCATTTCTCTAATTAGTTAAGGTCACTGAATTTTTCTTCTGCCTTCCAACATACCTCATTCAACTTCATAACAAAATTCAATGTGAATATTGTCTAGTTTATTGTTAAAATTGTAGACTAACAAAATGTCAATTACTGTAGTTCCCCCATCCATGGGGGATTTGTTCCAAGACCCCCAGTGGATGCCTGAAACCGCAGATAATACCAAACCTTGTATATACTACGCTTTTTTTCTATGCATACATACCTATGATAAAGTTTAACTTACGGATTAGGCACAGCAAGAGACTAACAACAATAACATAATAAAATAGAACTAAGGACTATAATAAAATTTATGTGAATGTGGTCCCTCTCTCAAAATATCTCATTCTACTGTACTCAGCCATCCTCTTGTGGAAACATTTCATAAGCAAGATGTCTGTCATCCATACTTTTTGACTTTGTTGGCAGAACACAGACAAATGATTTTTGGTTTTGTTTTCGTTAGTACGTGGCTTCTTTGTCTGTGCGCTTGCCTGACTTTATCATATGCCCTGCAGCACTGCCACATAGTACCAGAGTTAATCTATCATTCCATGTTTTATATGGAAGCCTCCTTTGCCCTTCTACGAATGCAAGTTCTATTGGGCATTTTCTTCCAAAAAAGCTCAGTTTCATTGCAAATGAAGACTTGCCTTTGGATGATATCCTTCTTCCTTATCAACTTCTTCAACTCTGCTGGAAACGTGGTAGCAGCTTCTTAATTGGAAGATGCAGCCTCTCCAGTAATTTCTTTTATATTTTTCAGTCCAAACCTATTCCTGCATCTGTGTAACCATCCCTTACTTGCAGTCAACGGCTTGGTGTCACCCATTTCAGGGGATCCCTTGCTGAAGTCTGCATGTAGGCTCAGTGCTTTCTGGAACAACACATTGCAGTCCATGAACACATGTTTTCTGTTCATACCTTCCACGTGCAAATTTGACGCCTGTTCCATCGTAACTAAGCACTTCTTATGCACTGTAGCCACAACTTTTGCAGTTTGAAGTGAAAAAGCAAAAGTAACACGAATTTCTTTTTCCTTCTTCACAATTTCACGGATAGTAGATGTATTCTTACTGTAGATCTTAACAACCTCAGGAAACGATTTTTTTCTTACTAAGTTGAGAACTTTCACCTTTTCACTTAAAGGAGGCGCTTTATGGCTTCTCAATTGCCAGCATCCCTACTTTTGCGCTTTGGGGTCATCATTAAGTAAAAGAAGGGTTACCTGAACACAAGTACTGCAATACCCAGGCGGCTGCTAAATGACTAACTTGTGGGGAGTGTATACAGTATAATGACGCTGGGCAAAGGGATGAGTCATGTCCCCAGCCGGACATCACGAGATTTCGTTAGGCTCCTCAGAACAATGCACAATTTAAAACTAATAAATTGTTTATTTCTGGAAGTTTCCATTTAATATCTTTGGACTACGGCTGACCACGAATAACTGAAATTGCAGACAGTGGAACCACAGAGAAGGAGGGACTATTGTACCTAAAAAGAATCGATACCTGATGTGTGTTACAAGCTAAACAGTGTTCCCCAAAATTCATATGTTGAAATCTTAACCCTTCAGTATTTCAAAATGTAACCCTATTTAGATATAAGATCTTATGAGGTGATTAAATTAAAATGAGGCCATATGGGTGGGTCACAAAGAGACACCCAGGGGTTTAGCACAGAAGAAATAGGAAAAAATCATGCAAGAACACAAGAAGACAGCCATGTGTGAGCCAAGGAGAAAGGCCTCGGAAGAAACCAACCCAGCAGACACCTTGATCTTGGACTTCTAGCCTCCAGAACTGTGAGAAAATAAATGTCTGTTGTTTACATCACCCACTTAGGGGTATTTTGTTACAGTATCCCAGCAACCTAATACAAGCTACTCATGTGTGACATTGTGCAGCCCCTTGGGAGTTTCTTGCCAGTTCACTGGCAGGAACTTCTTCCAGTGAAGGTGGGCACACATTTCCATAACTCAAGACAGAATAAGCATACATGAAGATCTGAGCAAAATGACCTGGGAGCACCAAGGTAGCTGGAATTCTTTCCATCTGGGGGATCAGGGAAGATGTGAAAAAGGAGATGTCATCTGAGTTGGACATTCAAAGATAGGCAAAATTCCAATCATGGGGGTGGGGGAGGGCAGCAATCCAGGGGAACACGGCTTTATGCACATGAACCAGGATCATGCTACACCCCGATCCCTGTAAGAATAACCCCAGTTATCATCCACCTATGGATGAGGTTGGTGCTTTCCAAACCTGACTAAACATCAGAACCATCTGGAAAGCTTTCAAAACATTCATAGATCCTCAGGGTCCATCCCCAGTCTGCTGAATCAGGAGTTCAAGAACAATACCCTGGAATCTTCATTTTAACCAGTGTCTCAGGTGAGATGGTATCAACTTCATCAAGTTTAAAGACCCCCTTTTATTAAAAACATTACATTACACACACACACACACACACACACACACCTTGGTAATGGCTATATTTCTGTCAAATGAGAAAATACACTAATCACTTCTCAGCTTTTTTGAAGACAGAAAACACTTTGAGTTTAGTAATAATTTCAAGTGAATTTGTATTTTATTAATGAGAACCAAATTCACAGGTTTAAAACTGATATGTATATATCATTTTGACATATATACATACATGTAAAACATCATTTAATCAACTTGCAAATAATGCAAGTTTACATGTAGGGCTTCCAACTTTTCTAATAACTACTTATATGTGTTTTCATCCTGACACTAAAGGCTATCCACAGTTTCTGAATCAGGAATTATAGGTTCACCAACATTTCTTACCCTGAATTAATTAGTCTACAAACCAGCAAAATATCAGGATTTTCCATCACAGACCCCACAAATGAGGGTGGTTAGGAGACAGGAGGAGAAAGTCAGAAATCGGGACCATTGCCAGATTTAATTCTCCAATAGAGAATCCTGCCTCACTATGATGGCCCAGTGAATGGTGGAACAGAGTGACAACAGTGTTTTTCTCACCAGCTAATGCCTAGATCCAAGGTGTTGGGAGGAAGGGAAGAGGAGAAAAGGCCCAACCAACCAGTATCTGTCTTTGATTGTTTTTACTCTCCCATTTTCCCTAATCCCTCTAAGAAAGTGGCCATGTTTTTTTTTTGTTGTTTTGTTTTTTTGTTTCTTCGTTTGTTTAAACTCTCTGAGACTCAAAATTCTCCTTTCTGAAGTGATGAAAGTCATCCCTGCTTGTTATGGTGAGGATTAGGTGAGGTCATTTAGGTAATGTACAAAACACAGAATTAGACCCACCCTACCATCCCCCAGCCTGACCCCCACCCCACCGCATACGCATAAACTCTTTCATATATTTTTTTGAAGCTGGACCCTTCAGTCAGCCTTTCCTCAGCTCAGGATTTAGCTGAAGCTGGAGGCTTACTTCTAAAAGCCCTGTTTCAGTCAAAAGTTCACACCATTGAGGACTTTCCTTCATAACTCGGCAGCCAATGATCCCGACTCCCAGGTGAGCCATCTTCCCAAACGGATCAAAGTTTTGCCCAAACCCACAACAGGCCACAATGCAAACAGTGGTAAGCTGCTGTCCTCCTTTCCACGACATTATTCTACCTCCAGCCTTGAAAATAACCTTCTCCAGAAAACCTTGCCTGACCACCGCCCTCCCCCAAAAGCTGTTCATTTGGGTTCCCTTGGTACCTCTGCTATTCCATTCATTCATTCATTCATTGATCGGTAAAAGACTAACATACCAGGACTTGTTCTAGACACTGAATGAATAAGGTCCCTGGTCTCTTAAAGCTACCATTCTAGTGGGGAAGACAGTGAAAATTCAATTTGCAACATGTCAGGTGGGGATAAAAGCAAAGGAGAAAAATAAAACAGGGTAAGAAAACAAAAGTGGAGGTTGCTATGTGAGTAGGATAGTCAGGAAGACCTCACTGAGGTGGTATATGAGCAGAGACATTAAGAAATGGAAGTGTGGGCCAGCAGGATATCTGGGGTGAGAGTTCCAGGCAGCAGCTTTCTTCCACAATGGCAGGGGTCTTGTGTTATTTAGTTTCTCCACCACTGTTATGGGTTGAATTGTGTCCCTCCAAAAAAGATATGTTGGAATCCTAACCCCCGGTATGTCAGCATGTGACCTTATTTGGAGATAGAGTCTTTACAGAGGTAATCAAGTTAACATGCAGAACCAACCCTGCCAACAACTTGATCTTGCACTTCTAGCCTGCTCTATGAGAAAATAATTTGAGTGATATAAACAAAGTTTATGGGTATTTTTATTAAGGAAGCCCTAGGAAACTAATACAACAGTCAAGCAGTGTGAAGATCATACACAGACCACACAGCTTTACCCACATTTCACAGGCTAAACCCCTGGATGACTCTGCCCCCTAACTAGACTCCCTGTTTCCTGTCTTACTTTCTCAACCATTCTCCACAGTATGGTTCTGATCTCTCTAAAACAAAAATTTGAGCATCTCACTGGTTCACAAGCTTTCACCGGCTTCTCATTGTCTTCGGGACACAATCTAAATTTCTCAGCTTGTTGACCAAAGCCCAAGTTTACCTCTCCAACCTTGTTTCTCTCATCTCTGCCCCTTCCTGGGGTGGCCTAACTTTTACTCATCCTCAGGCCTCAACTCAGTCACCACCTCAAAGGCCCCAAAGACCAGGCGAAGTGTCCTGCCTATGTACGCCCACAGACCTTGTGTTTAATGCTGTTGTGACATTGATCACAGTGTGTTCAAGGCCTGTTTGTTCATCTCCTCCTTTTGAGCATGAGTTCCTGTCTTGGTTGTCTGGTACTTGGGAAACATTCACTGGATGGATGAATAAATGAACAAAGCATGCCATGGTCTAATCAGCCGGTCCCAGAACGATTAAGAGATAGGGGATGGGGAGGTCACCTTTCAAGGAATTTCCCAATACTATGTGGAACCACTGGAGCTGGATAGTGCTGTACTGTTCTTTAATGGTTGCAAGAGGAATTTAGATAAGACATTTAACAGCTGGTCCTTGTGTTGTAAGACACTGCTGTATAAGAAAGCATAGTAAACAATCCATCTGGCAATTTTTGAGTCTGGGGGTGACTAATATTTTGGAGTCTATGTTTTTGATAGGAAGTGGCACCTTCAGGTCTCTTCCAAGACTCTGATTCTGTAACTACAAGTACATGAAATACAGGTAAAGGTGGTGAGTGGACAGAGAGGGATAAGAGATTACTGCAACCAACAATGCAATGTGTTGTGTGCACAAGGCTCCAAAAGGTAAATATTTTCGAAGTTTAAAAATTATTGCATGCACTGTTATAAATGCTGGAGAGCCTGGAAAATGAAAGAGAGGAAGATAGATAGATAGATAGATAGATAGATAGATAGATAGATAGATGATAGATAGATATAGAGATATAGATGTATAGATATAGATAATAACTAGAGGAAGACAGAGGGGTAATAGATGAAAATAGACAGGTTTCAACCTCATTTACAGATTCCTGAAAGGGAAAATGTATCAGAATTTCCAGTCCTCAAGACACAGGGTCTAAAGTCTTGTGAACAAGAATGGAGAAAAAGGGGGAAGGGGCAGGGAACTAGCTCTTCGCAGCAGGAAGTCTTCAATGGCTATGGAGTTACGAAGAAACAACTCTGAACAGAAGTCCTCACTCGCAGCGCTCAACTCCCTTTTAACGCATAAAGTGCAGTATGAAAGGTCGGAGCGGCTTCGTCATGGTGTTGGGGAAACAATTCGGCTTCCCCATGTTGAGAAAGCAAGAGAGCTCCGACTGGGTAGTTGCCCAGACCCGTGTTAGGGCTTTTATTTGCAAGTAAATGAGCCAAATGGACGACGAAGCCAGTCGTGCCGCGTACTGGAAAGCACGGTTATTATTATCGCCTATTGCCCCACCGAACAATTTCACTGAGAAGGAAGAGTCCCAGCAATGTGTATGCGCGCTGTGCTGTACGGGACGTGCAGCTACGTGCCCACCTCCAGAACGACTTTATTTACAAAGCGATTACCATGTTATCTATTAGTTTTCCTTTTCCAGCAACAGCAGCCTTAGTCAGCCTTCGAATTTCTTAATTACAAACCCGATCGCTTCTAAATCAACCCCAAACCGTCAGGCAGAGCCCCGAGGGAGACTGTGCAAGTTTGCACACACCCCCACCTCCCGGATCAAGGGCAACAGCAGAAGCAAGAAACTGTGTATGTGCAAAAAGGTGGATCTCGGGGACGAGGATCGCTGAGTTTGTTTACAGAGCAGAGACGCCTCAGCTCGGATGCCAAAGCTACCAAGAGCAGCAAAGCAAACTTAGCCAAAGCACACGAACCCCGGGAGCAGCGGGCGGACCCGAAAGCGCGGACCGGATCCTCAGACGCAGTAGCGGGGAGGCCAGAACAGCGAGCGCGCTGGGTCCACCTGCAGCCCTGCAGCTCCCCGCCCTCCCCCCCACCCCAGCTCCTGTCCTTGAAAGGAGTGGGGGAAAAAAAGATGAATCTTCATGCAGAATATCTGTATCAGTTTACCTCCTGCCCCTGTAAACACACAAAGGCAAGGCCTAGGAAAGCGCGCTCGGGGGAAAGGGGCTTTATTTATCCGGGACTTTAAAACCCTACTCGGGGAAACAGCCATTCTTCGCAGGCAGACCAGGGAGGCTTTTGCAAAGCCGGGGAGGCAGAAGAGCATTATGTAGGGCGGGGGCGCTGATTGACCACCCTTTTCCCGTAGAAGGCAGCCCAGAACGCTAGGTGAGCCGGGTGGGAAAGCTGGGGGTGAGGGATCCGGCTGGAGGGGGGCGATGAGTTTTCCCCGTTCCTCTACGGGAAGGCGCTACCTGCGGGCTAGGAGTACAGGGAGGATTTTCTCTCAGCCCTGCATCTGTGGATCTGGAAGAAACCAGAGTCTGGGGGCAGCGGGGCGGCGCCTAGGCCCGCCGCAGCCTCTGCGCACGTGCCGCTGGCCGCGGGGACTCAGCTCCCCGACCCCGTCCAGTGTGCCCAGGGATCCGGAATCCTCTTTTTCTCGCCGCCCGCCGGGGAGGCTCTCGCTCCGCCCTTCCTGAAATCCGTATATTAACTGTGGCCAAACCCCGAAGAAACACAGCTCATTGTTGGCAGTTGCCCGGCGGTCTTGCGGAGCTGTGAGGGCAGCGGAGGGGAAATAAAAGGGAACGACTCCGATTCCGCCCCTGCAGCCGCTGCAAGACCTTGGCGCCGACATCGCGACAGCGAGCGCCCCGCACGCCCGGAAGGCCCCCTCTATGTGCTGCTGAGCGGGTCCTGGATCCGACGATCCCGCCCTCGGTCTTCGGAGTAGAAATCGCAAAGACGGAAGGTAAGCGCGCCGGGCGAAGCTGGCTGGGGCTCCTGCCAGCCCAGTCCTCCGAGGGCTGGGTTTGCCCGGAGGAAGAGCGTGAGGCGGAGCTGGGGAATAACAACAGGATGTGCAACAACAGGATGAGGAGGGCTGATTTAATGCCTGAAGTTCGCGGCAGGGCTACAGGGCACTTCCTTTATTAGGCGACTTCGGGGAGCAGAGCGGGGTATGGGCTCAGGTTACCCCCACCCGATCGCAGGGGAAGGGGCTGTTTGTGCAGCGCCGGGCTCTGTTGTGGGTGGCAAGTCTGCTGTGGTGGCGAGTCCCGGTGCACAGGCTACTAAATGGGATCCTGGGGATGGTGATTCGCAGCCGACGTCCGTCCGGGGAGCCTGGGGGGCAGAGGCGAGAAAAAGTGGGGTGCGCTGTGGTGGGCGACACGTGTGGCGCGGGTCTTATCATTTGCCCTTTTCACTTTCAGGACTGGAAATGGCAGATCATATGATGGCCATGAACCACGGGCGCTTCCCCGACGGCACCAACGGGCTGCACCACCACCCTGCCCACCGCATGGGCATGGGGCAGTTCCCGAGCCCCCATCACCACCAGCAGCCGCAGCCCCAGCACGCCTTCAACTCCCTAATGGGCGAGCACATACACTACGGCGCGGGCAACATGAATACCACGAGCGGCATCAGGCACGCGATGGGGCCGGGGACTGTGAACGGAGGGCACCCCCCGAGTGCGCTGGCCCCCGCGGCCAGGTTTAACAACTCCCAGTTCATGGGCCCCCCGGTGGCCAGCCAGGGAGGCTCCCTGCCGGCCAGCATGCAGCTGCAGAAGCTCAATAACCAGTATTTCAACCATCACCCCTACCCCCACAACCACTACATGCCGGATTTGCACCCTGCTGCAGGCCACCAGATGAACGGGACAAACCAGCACTTCCGAGATTGCAACCCTAAGCACAGCGGCGGCAGCAGCACCCCCGGAGGCTCTGCAGGCAGCAACACTCCCGGCGGCTCCGGCGGCACCTCGGGCGGCGGCGCGGGCAACAGCAATAGTGGCGGCGGCAGCGGCGGCAGCAGCAGCAACATGCCCGCGTCTGTGGCCCACGTCCCTGCTGCAATGCTGCCGCCCAATGTCATAGACACTGATTTCATCGACGAGGAAGTGCTTATGTCCTTGGTGATAGAAATGGGTTTGGACCGCATCAAGGAGCTGCCCGAACTCTGGCTGGGGCAAAACGAGTTTGATTTTATGACGGACTTCGTGTGCAAACAGCAGCCCAGTAGAGTAAGCTGTTGACTCGATCGAAACCCCGGCGAAAGAAATCAAACCCCCTACTTCTTCTGTGTGAATTAAAAAAAAAACATTCCCTTAGACACAGTATCTCACTTTTCAGACTTGAAAGGTTTGAGAACTTGGAAACAAAGTAAACTATAAACTTGTACAAATTGGTTTAAAAATTGCTGCCACTTTTTTTTTCTGTTTTTGTTTCGTTTTTGTAGCCTTGACATTCACCTCCCTTATGTAGTTGAAATATCTAGCTAACTTGGTCTTTTTTGTTGTTTGTTTTTACTCCTTATTTCCTCACTTTCTCCAGTGCTCAACTGTTAGATATTAATCTTGGCAAACTGCTTAATCTTGTGAATTTTGTAGATGGTTTCAAATGACTGAACTGCATTCAAATTTATGAGTGAAAGGAAAAATTGCATTAGTGGGTTGCATGAACTTTGAAGGGCAGATATTACTGCACAAACTCTGCCATCTCGCTTCATTTTTGTAACTATGCATTTGAGTACAGACTAATTTTTAAAATATGCTAAACTGGAAGATTAAACAGATATGGGCCAAACCGTTCTGGATCAGGAAAAGTCATACTGTTCACTTTCAAGTTGGCTGCCCCCCTCCCCCCATATGTACAGACAATAATAGGGTGTGGAATGTCGTCAGTGGCAAACATTTCACAGATTTTTATTTTGTTTCTGTCTTCAACATTTTTGACACTGTGCTAATAGTTATATTCAGTACATGAAAAGATACTACTGTGTTGAAAGCTTTTTAGGAAATTTTGACAGTATTTTTGTACAAAACATTTTTTTGAAAAAATACTTGTTAATTTATTCTATTTTAATTTGCCAATGTCAATAAAAAGTTAAGAAATACTTGTTTTCTAGAAGTCATTTGTGGGTGGTTGTTCCCTCTGGTTTTCTTTTTTTCTCTGTAAGTTGAACACTTTATTGATGAGAGTAAGCATTCCAAAGGGTAAATTACAGGACACTAAAACAGGTCATGATGAGCTTAAGCTGAGAGCAGGATTTAACATAATTGGCATAATGCTTCATTGTTATCATTGTAACATGCCTCTTGGTGTGGTTTAATCAGAAGCTGCAAAGTTGTCAAAGAGCATTTTTTTTCCTTAATTGCCGTCATATTCAAGTGTACTCTAGACTTAGAAAGGTTTGTAATACTAAATAATTACAAATATTTTTTTCATAGAGTGGGAGGGGAAAAAATAAGTGCTTCTGGATATACCCGATTCAACTACTTCAATGGAGGAAGATTGGAATAATATTCTCTGAGATTGATGAGAATGGCATTATGTATAAATCTATCTCTAGTGATGCGTCTTATTTCTCAATAATAAGGAGAGGTACACATTTCTAGCTTAATCTCTGAAATAGCTTCTGACTGGTTTATAGTTCCAAGGAAGAGGGGGCAGAATTCCACCTTGAGACTTTAGTTTATTCTCCTATAATATTTAAATTTTACTCAGTGAGGTTGAGTCAAAGGTCAAATTACAGTCTTTACAAGATGTTCCCTCTCAAGCATGTCCTGTTTTCCAGAATGCTGAGCCTTTTCTGTTACAGACATTAGGTGCAAAGGACATAAGGATAAGATCATTTTAATTTTACCGTAATGGGTTATCAAGAAGATAAAACTATCGTAAAGTAGGTGTCAAGTTTTGCCTTATATAATAATCAAGTAAAGGAAAAAGTAAAAATACCAAATTATTCCAGTTGGAAGGAGAAGAAATGTTTTGTTTTCCCTTTAATGTTTTCCTAGCTTATAAGAGCAACACACCTACATTCAAGAAAAAAAGTCTTTTGTATTTAACCTACTGGAGGAGTAAAGAAGTGTAGATGGAAGAAAACCTCACAAATAACACTTTAAAAGGGCATGTTATTTAAACATCTAATATTCAAGCTCATATTTTATAATTAAAAGATTAGGAGAGGAGGGTATTTAAAAGTGTTAAATTACAATGAATCTGGCAAAAAGACTGATTTCAATATAATTCAGATCACCTACATTCTATAATTCTATGTCCAAGGCAAACCATGAAAATTAAGATGAATACTCCAGTGGATTTTTTGCACCTCTGTAATTGACACTTCCTTATTAAAAACTGTTCTAAATAAATAATTTCTCTGAAAATACACAGTCATTGAAAACGCTTTTCACCCCATTTAAAAAGCTGATCCAGATTTCCTACATTAATAGTTAAAGCTGAAGTTTTCTTCAGCTAAGACATGTCAATACTAAATCTGCAATCAGCAGTAAATCTTTCTGGCTAAGCATTTTCGCAGTAAGTTTTTCCTTTTTCCAGAGGCTCAAGTGAAAAAATATGTTTGCATACATATTAATACCGCAATTCTAGTTCTTTTTCCCTTGTGCCAGGAAAAAAGGAAAGCTATTGGAGGCATTGTTCTTTTTCATAAAGAAAGAAGCAGAAGAATTGTCTTGCCACCACCCTGCACCATTTATTCTGCCAGGGAATAAACCACAACACCTGCTCTGTCACTAAATTCCTCCTGCTGCTCTAACACCGGAACACGTATGTGACGATGCAGAGCCCAAGGAACTATTATTAGATCCTGAGCCCTTCTCTGCCAGAACAGAGGACTCAAACAGAGGAGCTGGGTTAAAAGCACAATTTCCCTTCAGTGCAAATACAAACCTCCTCCTCTCCCATTCACTTGAATGATCTCTATTTCATTAAAACTCTTTCTTGATCAACAATTGAGCAGATTCTGTGTGATATATCTGCAGGTCTCTTAAGCAGAGAAAAATAACTCCTTGTTTGAACAACCTGATTAATGAAACCTGTACAGTGACCTAGATCACCCGGCTACTGGCAGACATTTGCAAAACCTTTTGTGGTCTTGCTTCCTAAGTTGCTTATAGCATATGGGGAAATTTGACCTCTGTACCTTGGCTGTTTTACAAAAAGTTCTAATGTGGTACAAGAGAGCTTCTGTTCTTTAAGCTCTGCCCACAAATAGACACCCCACTCTTGATTTTCAAGAAGAGATCAATGATAAGCAACAGTACAACATAATAGAAACATGTCCGAAAAATAAGTCCACATTAATAAAGACCGGTACCTCTGCCTTCTGACTGTTAAAATCCTGGTGGCGGTATCTTTGCTAGAGCTGATAAAGATGTTACAGCTATGGATGACTCTTTGAAGAACAGTTACCGAATCACCTCTGTTTATGGGGTGCTAGGCTAGAGCACTAGTTCCAGAAGGCTGACATCTATTGTGAAGTTTATGGTCTCCGTGACTTTTACTACTGTAAACGCCTGGGATAGCGATAAATTGATGTCAACATTAAAGGCCAGATCCTTTAGAGCAAAATATTAATCCACTAATCTATTATGGGTGGCTGGCTTTGAAATATAAACTTTGCAGTCCCGGACCATTAGGTGTTTTCGCCCCCTTGTGGAATTTATTTAGAAGGTCAAAGGAAAGCTGTTTGCTCAAGAGGGTTTTTGTTTGTTTGTTTTATTGTTTGTCTTTTCATCATTTCTGAAGACTTCATTTTCTTTCTTGACACAAACAACATATATTTGAGCAACAAATCTTTTATCAAAGAAGATTCCAAAAACACATTCTTAAAGGAGATAAGAGTATTTTACTTAACAAAGACCTTAACCTATGATTAAATGGGCATAATTGAAATTTACATGTTTAAAAATATGCATTGGCTAAGGGATTGTCTTTTTTAAAGTATAATGGGCAATGCTTTAGCCTGTCAGTTAAAGGTGACACTCCACACCTTTGCAACAGAACTGTTGATTTGGGATAAGTGCAAATAATAATGCATTTGATGGAATGGGGTTGGAAAGGTGGAGGGGAACCTCCAGGAATGTAGAAGGCAATTATCTGTGTTGGAATGTGACCAAGCCACGGGCTCTAATCTTGTGAAAAGGGCCAGAGGATGTTTAAGGAGAATGAGTGTTGCTGTCTAATTGATTCACTAAAATTTACTTTAAAATAAACTTGGCAGATAACATTGTCTCCAAAAAATAAATAAATTTAGAACTCAAGGAATTTAGGGCCAAGCCATTGGCAATTTTCTCCTCTCCAACAGTATTGTTTTGCTAGCACAAAAGAGGTGTTACACACAGCTTCAGAGATGGTATTTATCATTTGGGTACGTCCCACTATCATCAAAATCAGAGCTCCCAGGCAGGTTGAAGCAAGAGAACAATAGGTAGCACATCAAGTGACTTAGCCGATGAACCCCTATTATCATGTATTCTGTTTGTCTTTTCCCCTCAGAATAGAAGGAACAATGGCAATGTCAGAATTTTAATTGCAATGGACTGGCTTAAATTACTTGACCTATTTTTATCCAGCAAGGAGAGAAATGATTCTTTTTCTCCTGGTAGCCACACTTATAATTTAAATTGGAAAGAGAAATATAAGGACATTTTCTATCAAATAATGCACTGTTCATAAACAGTTTTAGTTGGCCTTAGAGTAAATAAGACCCACCTATATTTTTGAAAAATTTTAAGACACCTTAAATAATTTTTTTTCCCATTACAGGGGAATTTAAACTCTTTATAATGTTAAATAGTGAGCTGAAAATATTCTAAGAGCTGCTGGTATAAATATCTGTAGTATTTTGCTATTTATAAACACAAAGGAAAACTAAAAGATATAGGTAGAGATCTCTTGTGCTGATGAACTGAATCCATGATCCCTGGGAAAGAGAGAATACCAAGCAACCCCCTCCATACTTTCTATGAACACGTCACGGGTTTTTAGTGGCTGGATCCTTACAGTTACTTGTTTCCCCAAGATGAGCACTGAAATTCTCAGAGCCAGTCCTAGGAGACAGTTGGTGGTGCTTTTTGAGAACTCAGCTTGGCTAAACCAGGACATGCAGAGTGAACTAAAGCAGATGAAAGGTGGACGACGAGTATTATTACTTGCTTTAGCTGTTGTTGCTTTTCATTAGGCTGAACTAATCTGGAGGATTAGTGTGGCAGAGCACAATGTGAGGCGAGGACAGTGGTTCACAGGATTCTTGGAATTTTCCCATGGCATCACCATTGTGCTCTGCTCTGAAACCCTTCCCTTTCTTCCCTCTACAGCACTGGTTCCTTGATTACATTTTGGGCTGCTGAACAAAGCAGACAAGGGATTCTACTTCCAAGGAGCCTGTGATAAGGCAAAGTTAGCGTGATAGGCATTGCAGGAGATATGCAAATAGGCCCAGGGGCTTTTGAAAAGTTAATAGCGTCAGAAGAATCCTGCCAGTCTGTTCTTAACATCTGGGTGGGGAGCAAGATTTAAGCTGGAGTGAAAGTCAAATTATAACATAAAATCAGAAAAAGTCCTCAGAGGACAGCCAACTCCAGGTTGCGATATCGTTTTATGAACACTTGTAGGGGACAATATGCTAGAGTAAAGGAAATATGATTGGGGCTATTGAAGCCTTTGTTCTTTCTGTCTCCCTATGGACCGATATCAGATGTGGCCTTGAGATTTCTTTACGTAATTTGGTCACATAGTTTTTTCTGGTAACCCCTTTATTTCCCCCTTGGCTTCATGGCAGTTGATATCTCCATTCTGACAAACATATAGTACTTAAATAATGCATAAAAATTCTTAGGTCACCTTGTAAATATTGCCCCATTACATTTATTTTGGATAATTCTTTGAAGGACGGTAAGCAGAATGATGTCTATCTCCATAGTTCTTCTTTTACCCAATGTGTTTCGCAAATATAGGAATATGCAGCCAATAGGTGCAAAGTGGTTAAACAGACACATTCCTAATGTGAACCTAAAATAAACAGCTAAATGTTTCTTAGATCTTGTCCAACACAGTTTTACATCCCTGATTCTCAGCTGGGTAGGGCCACCCTCTAGGAGGCAGGTTGGAATGGGAAGAGGGTAAAAGACAGCAGTAACTTGAAGAACTATATTCCATCTTATTATAGATTTGGGGAAAATGTTTAAATACATATTATGTTAGTAAAACATAACATAGAAGACTTTTAAAAATCTTGACTAATGGAACATAGATATTTTAAATGGTGAGAAACATTGTTTAGACGACATGGGACCAAACCAGAGAAATTTACCCTTCTGTCGTCAGCATTACGTAAGAAATCATTTTGTTGACTCAAGTTTCCTGTGGCTGGGCTGATTTTTGCCAAGCACCTACTATGTGACAGGCATTGTGGTAGGCACTTTACACACATAATCTTATTTAATCCTCGTAATATTTTGCAAGTTACATATCAACATTCCAATTTTAGGTAAGGAAACTGATAGTTAGAGGGGAAGTAAATTGCTCACCACACAGCTGGTAGGAGGCTGAGTGGTTTCCCAGACCTGGTAGCTTCTAAGACAGTGTTCTTTCTAATACATAACTCTGCTGTTCTACACCAAATTACTTCTATTCTTAGATGCTGCTGATTGTAAGATGATCAGTCAATTTACTAACAGTGCTTCAGGGAAAAAAAAAAAACCCACCACATTATATGTACACAAATTATAAAGTATAATAACACAGATATGGCATGTATCTATTCATATACTTACATACCATTTCCTTTTGAGATTCACAAGACCTGGGTCTACACTTTTTCAAACCCATTTTAAAATTCTTCCAAATTAAGTTTGGCCCCGGACAGTGCAAGAGTAGCCTCAGTGGAGAGTCTCCCTTACCCTTTCTTAACACCTTTACTCTGTAAACACTTCAAGTTAAATGAAAGAACACCAGTGATTTAAATTGTAACTTTGGGGTTTCTTTCCTTAATTGAATTACATATTGCTGGATAGTAAATAGTTTCTTTTAGAAATTAAGCCAATGCCTTAGCTTTGTCAATTCTATAATCTAGTAAATGAGAATGTCAGTAGCTAAATTGTCCCATGTAAACATGACCATGTCACAATTTGACACACCACCAGGGAGCAACTATGATTTAACATTGATTATAAGATTCAGGCTGATTTCAGAATATTAATATGTGGGGGGAAATGCACATCTTAGAATAAAGGAGATACAGTATTTAGTTACTGTACACTTAATTTTCTTCAATCTGTCTACGTTTCCTTGATGTAGGTGTAAGCCCATTTCCTCTTGCTTTGGTCTTCTACAGAAATAGCAAACTCTTTCATTCATAGTTATAGTAAAAAAGAATAGTAGCTCAGGAGTAAAAACCATGGGTGGAGCCTTAGCTCTGCAACCAAATAGCTGAGTAATTTAATCACTGGTGGCTCAAGTTTCTCCATCAGTAAAATGAAGATGTATGTTTAATTAATTGTGTATTCAAATCCTCATAAAGGAAACACAAACCCATTCCTATTATTTTCTTCCTCTGGAACGCTGCAGTACAGTATTATAAGACTCCTTCAAAACGCTTACATCATTTCTTGCTATTCTTTTTCCAAGCTGTGAGCCCGGGGATGTGCCCTAGATTTGACCCAGTCGAGTCAACTCTCTGAGGGTTAGAATCATCTCTGTAAATGTTCCTCTTTCACTGCCATAATGACCACTCATGTTGGTGACTGAGATTTCTCAATCTGTAAGCAAATACCGAAAAAATGACCACCCGTGAAATATTTCTAGTCACTTGTCACTTGCAAAGATGCAGAAAACTACGTAACACTCTTTACTGATGAAGTGGTTTAAGCGTATATATTACTTATTGAAAATAATTTGATCAGTTCCTCATTTCAGTTTCCTTTCCAGTTTCTTGGGGATTAATTTCATTTTTCCAACGTCATACATATCAGACACTCCATAAGTGTTTGGGCTTTTTGTCCTTCAAACATCTCTTCCTGGGCCACGATCATCATCCTCACCATCATCACTGTTGTTTATTTTCTCAAAGAAAGACTCCTAGATAGAATGCTGAAGTAGGGGAAACCAATAAGTACTAAACACTGTAAGTTGGTACTTATAAGTTGTCAGCAGGTAGGAGGTACAAGGCTATGCCCATTTCTTTCCCTTTCCCCAACTTCTTAACTCAATCTCTCTTTATCTTTTTTTTTTTAACACCACCACATTCTTCCAGTTTGGGGTATCAATGACTTAGCTAGACGACAAACTAATGGATTAGTTGAAAATAGTTATACAGAGGGAACTGAATATCATAATACATAACTACTCAAGAAATAATATTGACTGACATGTAAAAGTAATGTAGCTAAAGAACCATGATAAAGTATTATAATGAAATATTGTTCCTTTCACTACTTGGCCACTAGGTGTAGCTGAAGGTCTGTAAGTTCATATTTGCACTTGGTCCCTATTAGACTACACTGTCACAACCTTAAAAAACTCGTCCAGTCCCCCCTCCCACTGACGCCCCCTCCCCCCATCATTTGTTTTATTGAAACATAAAATATTCTATGTGACCTATTATAATCCTCAAAATTAAAGAAAAGCCAAGGACACTTCAACACACTCTGTCCAGGCACCATTGCTAACTATGCTAATAAAAATTGGAAATTGACAAAAGGTATGTTTGAGCAACTGTACTAGTTTTACCTTTTATCCTCTTCCCTTTCTGAAGTGCTCTCATCTAGCCTCCCATTCACTCAGGCACCAGTGGCTCAATTTTCTGCCCTACGGGGGATTATTTATACCTTAAGAGAGAAACTCTAAAGACAGTACAACATTTAAACTAAAGGAGTAAGTTTTGAGTGGTAGAATTTTGTGCATCAGTCAGAAAGAGATTTGAAGGTTGACGGGTCTTTCTCAATTTTTCTCTGACCTTTAAATCATTTCTCTCTCCTGTTTCTTCTCCCTCTTCTCAAGCCAGTCCAGTTCAATGTCTTATACGAAGCCCTTTGCTCTGACCTTAAATGTAAGTGCTTGCTAGACTTCTTACCTCACTTCACCAGCCATTTCCTAAGGGTTCTGATACAATATAGATACTGAGGATTCCCAAATCCAGTTCCCCAACCTCCTTCCCAAGCTCTGCCTGCTACTGAATGAACACACACACACACACACACACACACACACACACACACACACACACACACACACGACTTCAGAGAAGCAATAAGCACAGCATGTCCAAGCCTGCATTCAATCTCTCTCCCCCTACCCTCTGTGTTCCCATTCCTGGTTAATGGAACTACCATTCATCCAGACACTCAAGCCAGAAATCTAGAGCTTTCCTAGATTTCTTCCTTCTTATTCACCACCAGCCCCCGACAATCTAACTGGTCAATACATTCAACAAGTTCTTTCCCTTTGCTGTCCCTCTGCCTAAAATGTGTTTTCCTTCCTGAACTTCCCTTGGGTCTTGGTTAGAAGTTGCTTCTTCGATGACCACACAAATTAAAATGGAAGGCCACCTCCTCTGTTTCCCCATGGCATTCCTATCCCTTTAACCCTGCTCAATTTTTCTCCAGAACACTTGAGGTGGCTCCCAAACGTGTCTGAGAGACTCATCCCATCAAAAGGGGCATGTAGGACTCTGCAGTGTAACTTCTTCAGAGGATGAGTCAGAAAAGACCATGCCGTTTCCTCCTGGTTTTCTTGGGATACTTGCCTTTGGAGCCCTGAGCTGCAATACAAGAAGTCCAACTACCCTGAGGCTTCCATGCTGTGAGGAGGTCAGGTCACATGGAAAGGCCATGGGTGGATGCTTCCACCAACAGCCCCCGCTGAAATTGCCAGTTGACAGCCAGCAACAACCTCCGTGTGAGTAAAGATGCCTCCATGGGCTTCTGGTCTCCAGGTATCAAGTTGCTCTTAGCTATTGAGTCTCTCCAGCTGAGGCCCCAGATATTAGACATTCTGGATCAAAGAAAAACCAAGCTCCTGGTATCCTTTCTGAATTTTTACCATTTCATAAATGGTAAGTTTTAAGGTGATTTGATAAATAGCTATTATAACTGAATAGTACTTTCAGCATCTCACATAACACATATTTTACTTATTCAAATTATTTCTTGACTTCTGTCCCTACTTTAAACTATAAGCTCTGTGAGCATATAGAATTTCTGTCTACTTTGTTTATTGTACCTAGAAGGATACTGGTACATGGTAAGTGCTCAGTAAATATTTGTTGAATAAATGAATTAGTCAGTAAGTGAATCTATTAACTTCACCTTTACTATACCATTCTCCTCGCTATCCCCCTCCTATTGTCTTAGTTCAGACACTGTTTCTTACCTAGACTTCAATAACTTCCCATTTGACCTCACTTTCTTCCATTTTACGCCTTACTATCCATGCTTCATGCTTCAGGAAGAGTTATTCTAAAATACAGATTTGATCCCATTGCTCAGGCCTACTGAAATAGTTCATCTATGTAGTCATGTGTATATTGTAAAGACTTTGTCTCCCAATGACACAACGGATTGGACCATGGGCAAGAAGCTGTCTGAAAGCTAGCACATTGCTGGGCCAGGAAAATTCCAACCAAGACAGAGAAACCATAGTCAGATCATAATGGTGCTTAAACAAATTATCTTGAGTTGAGCCTAGAATACCGTTTTGGGGCCATGTACTCATACTGAAAACCAGAGGAACTAGCTTGCCTAAGTCAAAAGGAGAGTGGAACATCTGGTCAAAACAAAGCAATACTAAGACACCATACAACCCCAAATACAAATGGAGAGAGAAGATACATCTGTCCTTGACAGCCTTGTAATTCCCCAATTCAGTACGCATCACATCCAGCTGTGCATAGCTCCTATGATATATCCCCAGACTTTTCTTTGTTTGTTCTAACTTGAGTGATTTTAAGAGGAACATCTATTTCATTACTCTATGATTTTGCATATGTTGTTCCCTCTGCCTGGAACTCTCTCCTCATCTTCATCCCCTTGTTGAGGTATCGTTCAAAATCCATCAAGTGTATTTTGTATTTGATAAATACAAAATTTATCAAATACAAAATCCATTTGTATTTAAACACAGTACTAAAATTATTTAGTAATAAGCTCCTCTCTTATAGTTTGCAATTATATCTATTAAGAAATTTGCAGTTACAACAGAAATGCTAATTTTGGTTTAAACTATAAGGAGATGGAGAGGTGGGAATTCCAGACCATTCTCAGAATTTTTTTTGCTTTCCCGTTCCCGAATCCCAAGATATAAACTGTTTTCTGTTCTCCACGATACCTCGTTTCCACAAAGTGATGGCCGATACTACTAATCACCTGGGTTCAAGGAGCCGATTTTTCCAATTTCCCGACCAACTTTTCTCGGGATTCAGGAATGGGAAAGTGAAAAAAATTCCTGAGAGCAGGCGGGAATTCCCACCCGGGAACCCTAGAGATGGACTATCCATCCTAAGTCAATGGAAGGGAAGGCTCCAAGGTTGGTTAATTCACTGATTTGATAATGTCAATAGAGACTCAGGTTCTTACCTCTGTGCTGGGATACACTCAGGGTTGTCCTCATCTTGGCCTGGTGACAGGTGGCATTAGCAGAGCTTACATGACATATAGAACCAACAATGTCCAAAATAAAGATTGTCTCTTCCTACAGCTTTTTTTTTAAGGGGAAAAGAAAACTTCACAGAAGCACGCCTTCCCTTGTATATCACGTCACATACTCCTTTCTGAATCAACCACTGAGATTGGTTTTACTACGGGATGAAATTAATACAATTGACTTGAACTAATCACCTGGGAGTAGAGTACCGTAAGGAGATATAGGACCAACTCCATCCCTAGAACAGTTAAAAGCTTAGCTGACCCTTCCGAAATTTTTGTTTCAAAGCATAGAGTTTTCATTAGAACTCAAAAGGACTATTTTTAAAGTTTTTATGTCTTCAGCTAAGTCTTCATATTTGTATACTTCAAGGATGCATAGCCAACAAAATTGGATTATAAATCACTCTGAGCAAGTTTATATGATAAAGGTTGAAATGTCTTTTATAAAGTGACATTTGCTAATATGAATAAATATCCTCTTAAAAAGTATGTAATCATTATGTCTTCATTTAAAACCCTTCAAAAATCCCCTTGTTAATATGATTAATAAACAATTTCTCTGAACCAAGAAAACCATGTACATGTCAGCAGGTGATTAATCTCGGTACAAAATAAACAGAACCCAGTATTTATGAACAAATTACTGATAGCTATATATGGTCTATTGCCATGATAAAATGCACTGGTCCATATGCCAAAACCAAAAAAAAAAAACACACCATAAAACTGGTCTGGTAAGACTGAAACAGGGGATAAGAGAAATCTAATATGTGACGTTTTTTGTTCTATCCACTCCTTACTTCCCCTACCCTTCCAAAAAAATGCCCCTTTCTCCATTTCAGTAATGTACCCACGTAAGAACTCCAGTTTCTTACTTGACAACAGTATTGTGTAGGGCTGCCCAGACAGACTCAGTGGAACTAGTCATCATACTTTACCTTCCTGACTGCGGCTGATTGGTCCACCTGACCTAATAAAAACATTTCCTGGGGAGTTTTTAACTTGACAATCAAGTTTTATTCCTTCTCTAGTGATGAAACTATGAGCCTCGAAACTGCTGTTAGCCATATTTCCAGCTGTGTGAAAAAAGCTAGTCTGGGAGAAGAAAGACAATATGAAGATAGAAGCAGAGACAAAAAAGCGATCTACTACCATCTGAGTCCCTGAGGTCTAGTTGCAACTTTGCCTTTCCTGAAGTTTGGTTATGCAAGACAATAAAATTTCCTGTTCCTGAACTAATTTGAGTTAGGTTCAGGCACGTGAAACAAAACCATCCAGACTAATACATACAAATACCAACACAAACTTCATCTCCACTGTTTTTTTCTAAATGTTTCATTGAAATATATGTTTGAGGGGAACTCTTATTTTATATCTACACTAGTGACTTAAGAATGATCTTTTCCATGAACAATATGAGGTATATAAAAAGTGTCAGTTTCAAATTCACTTTTTTCCTCCTAGGATAATTATAACAAGTAATGGAAAATGTGCTGTGCTGCCCAGATTCCCCTTCAGGACCTAAGAGCTTATAACCTGAGTTGCTAGGAATGCCACCAGAAGACAGCCCACAGCTGACAACCCTCTTTTAGAATTGCCTTGTCACATTGTCCAAGGTCACATTCCTTTCTCCAAGCAGCCTGCCTCCAATGACTGGTCAATGTCTGGAATAAAGGCCCGACTCCCTTGCTCCAACTCAGGAAAATGCGGCAAGGCCATCCTAGCCTCAGAGTATTCCATGGGTGGGCTGAGTACTTCATCCAGGCTGCATCACTGCCCAATTTCTTCTTTTGCTCGTCCATTCCCTTCTCCTTTCTTCCATAGGCATTTCTTCCCCAAATACTCTACAATCAACTTCCAGCAATCTCCATCTCAGAAGCCACCCCCTAAGAAACCCAACCTGCAACACTTTTTAAAAATCATCAAACCATAAAATAGTATGTGGCCCTTTAAGAAAAACTCAATAACTATGGAACGGCTCCTTAAATTTTCCTAGCACTCTGCTATTATGATAGAGGATGGAAAAAAGTATAAGGCATAGCTCCTGCCCTAAAGGAACTCACAGCGTCACTGGAGACATACAACTTAAACAGTGATCTTCACACAGCTCAGCAGTATGTTCAAATGAAGAAGACTAAAAGGAAGGCAAAGTTGGCACATAGGATATAATTCATAAATATTCATTGAGTGAGTGAGTGAGTGAGTGAGTGAGTGAGTGAATGAACAGGAAGAGATATATATGAGCTGAAATAGACCATAATATTTCCTTGAGGCCAAACCACATTGCCACTGCCATCTTTTTAAAAGTCAGTAACCACTTTGCCATCTCCTAATTTTCACATCAAAGTAGAGAATCATCAATCCAAACAAAAATACAAGATCCTACTAGAAACTCTGCTTTGCTGTGGGACAGTTCTTGGGGAAAGAGTTTGTCCTTTTCCTATGCACCAGATTCTAACTTCTCACACATCCTGACGGGCCCAAGCAGACTGACCCCATTTCTATCTCACAAGTAACCTATGGAGAAAGAAGGCTCTTCTCATAGTCAGTAATGATTGTACCAACATTGACAATGCCTTACACCACTACAGTGTTTCGTGGACCTGAACCTTACATTTTTTGATCCTCACATCAATCCTGGGATGTAGGAAGGGTAAATATCTTCACGTCCCCCTTTCACAGATGGAGAAATGGACCTTCAGAGGCCCTACATGTTAGAACTGGGATTAAAATGAAATCTTACTCACAGGGCAGCCCTACAAACTCTTGATTTTTCATAGACTGTTCATGGGGCTCTGTCTCTGAAGGCTGCCAATTGAGAGTCATGGTTTGTTAGTAATAAGAAAATTAACATTTTTAATTCCAGGAACACAATTAATTTTGGATTCAGTGAAAGTCAGTTAAGCTTAACCAAGCAAAATTTGTATTATTACATATATTACTCAGAAACAATGCATTTGAATATAAGCCTTGAATTAGAAAGAAAGACGTTTGTCCAATTAATTATGCCCATATTTGAACAGATAAATATGTGTATTATTTAAATACCTTTAACTTCTATATATAAATACCTTTAACTTCTATCTAATATACTATTTACAATTACATAATTCCCCAGAAGATAAAAACTAAATTTCATCAAAAATCTCTTTGCTTTTCTACTCAGCTGTACAGCATAACATTCTATTCTTAACTGAGATACATTTATTTTGGACCTCTACTTTGGCAGATCCCTTGTGGGATGCAGGTTGGGGCAGGGGTGAAAATTGATGGGAAAAGAAATTGTGCTGCCAGCTCCTGCAATGCAACTTCAACGCAAATCAGCTTGCTATTTCCTCACACGTCTTTAGCCAGCATATGGGGAAGATATCAGTTCAGTTTCTCTTCCCTTCATAAGTGAATTGGGGTCATTATTCTGTAAGAATTACTCTATAGGATGATTTGATTTCCTATTCTCTTGTCTGCTCTTGTTTCCACCTATAATAACATCTCATGGCTTCTCAGGAATAAAGTCCTTTCTCAGCTCCATTCCATCTGCTCATGTATATAATGAAGATTCACTTTCTAAAATGTTCTATTCTTGAATCTGAGTGTCATTGCAGCAGCCTCACTTATGGACTGTATGACCTTGGCCAAGACAATTATGTCCTCACTGGCCTTAGACAAAGGAATTATTCCTCTAGACAAAGGAATAATTATAACTGTCCCGCTTATAAATATGTTTTGAAAAAAACAATCACAGAGGATCCCAGGAATGTATGGATTTAACATTCATGGCTATGCATTCACTCATAATCCCTGAAAGTCCTCAACATCTACAGTAGTTATCATTTTGAATTAGTGGATGTTTAAGATGGCATCAGAGATGGTCATTCAGCTGGCACCTGAGTTCATGGACTGTCTAATACTGTATCTTGTTCAGGATTTGTGGTTTCCTCTTCTTCATCAGCAAAAGTTCACATTGAGCAATAAAAATTTTTTTTGTTAAACATGAATTCCCCCTCTCCCACAGCAAGCCATCTGCAAGTGTTGGAAAAAATCGAAGAGGGCTAAAAAGTGATCATTATTAGTCAGAAAAAAAAAAGTTTTGAATATATTAGAGTGGAATGTTAGATTTGGCAGTGACTAGAGATTCTATTCTGTGCATGATCTGCCATATTTATTCAATATGGAAGAAAGAAGAAGTGATTGAAGAAACTATTTCAGCAAGTGCCTTAGCCAATGCAAATACGGAAATTTGTGGGGAAAACTATATGTTAAAGTAGTTGTGAAACTTGAAGGCTTCCAGATGTGTCCAGATGTATCTCTCTTGAATATTAAAAGCCTGCTATATGAGGCAGTGTGGAAATGCTGGGTTTGTTATTATTGTCCCACTTAATGGGATAGCACTGATTGTATAAAAGTTGCTTTTAAATATTTTTTTGACTGCTACATAAAAAGACTAAGTATTTAAAGCCCCAACCCCAAGACCCCTCCCCTAGAACTCATTCTCCATACTTCTGACTGAGAACATAGTAAACATGTTGGATGATCCCTAAGTTTTGTTTAAAACTATTGACTAATTGTGCCCATATGACTGTATAAATGATCCTACCTTTTAATTTATCTGTTTTCCTTCTATGATTCTCATCTAAGAAGGTAGTCTAAAATACTGAGAAATTTTTATGCATTAAAATATTTATTGCAGCATTTTATGTAGTGAAAAGATTTTAGAAACCATTTAAATGTCCACTTTTAGGAGATGGTTCAGTAAATTATGGTACAAACATGAAAGGAAAATGATGTGGCATTTAGAAAACAATGCTTTAACAGATTAATGAAAAGTGGAAATGCTGTGACAAAATGTTAAGAAATTCAGAATAAGAATCCATTTTACTATTCCATCTCAGCTGTGAAAGATGTGTGTTAATAAAAGTCTGAAAATAAATATGTCAAAATGATAATACAATGCTTTTTGAATACTGGAATTAAGACTTCTTTATACTTGATGTACTTTCAAATTTTTCATATATATATATATATATATATATATATATATATATATATGCACACATATATATGATATTTATAGTCAGGGAAAAATCGAGAGAATTTTTAAATAATCTATCTTTTTAAAAATTAGCAAAATTTTCTGTAGGAATAATGTGCCTTAAATGAGACACCACCTCAGTGTCGGAAACTGGAGTAGTCATTGACAATCTACAGCACCTATGCCCTACAGGTGTGTAAACGTCTCCCTGCTTCTTGTCTACCACTTATGAAATCAAGCTGTCTACAATTTTAAATCGTTTCTCTAGCCAGTAATACAGAAATTATGGACAATATCAAAAATTTCCAGATGCCTCTGTTGTTATTCAAAGTGTTTATTTACTTACAAATGACTGACTAACTATATATGAGGTACTGTGTATATTAGGGGCTGGGGAAACAAGAGAGAATAAGTAATCCAGAGTTTGCAGTCTAATGGGAGAGGTAAATGAAGCAAATAATGGTTTATCCTGAACCCAGAAATATTAGTGTGTGGTAGTGATGCCAAGTCGAGGGCTAAGTCAGAAATGGGCCGTGTTATGTAACAGTTCTTGAGGCAAGAAGGTGGGAACCTAGTGTTCTCCAACATCCAGTTCTCATTCCCTTGCCTGCTCACTGAGGTCTCTACTTCACAGTCCCCCTGCAATTGGACTAATTCTGTACACTAAAATGAGAGCAGGAGTGACATGCAGCATTTCCAGGCTAAGGCAGTCTCTCTCCGCCCCAGAACTTTAACTAAGGAGGACATGTGTTCCATAGGGTACAAGTGACAGCATCATGCCTTGATTACTGAGTCACTACATGGATAGTAATGGCCACACAGACTGGACCCACAACAGACTGACTTTATATTGACAAGAAATAAATATTTGTTGCGTTCAGCTTGCAAAGTACATGAGATTATTCATTTCCAGTATAACCCAATCACTTCTGTCTAAAATAGGGAGATTGAAGGTCAAACAGTGTGAATGAATAAATATGCCTTGTTTAGTAGAAGGGCTTTGCAAGTAGAAATGGAATGTTAATTCTATCAGCTATGGATGGCATCATTAGAACAAGGTCCCCTGGAGATGTATTCTCCAGCATTATAATTTGGTACTCACTCTCCTGTTCTCAAGTCTTCCCATTACATACCTCTGGAACATATTTTTCCCAGCCTCATTTGTTTAATTTCTGGTCAGTTCTCCCCAGTTGCAATTATGTTTAGAGGATACTTCACAATAGACTGCCACCAATCCCTAAATGCCCGTTTCCACAGCTCTTTCTTTGCAGACTCCTCTAGTCAATGTAAAACTTGCATTTTAAAACCCAGCATGATGTTTCTTTGTTTTACTTTTCTCAAACCATGCCATCAAATCTATTTGCCAAGCAGAAAATAACCAACATAAAGTGAAGACACAGGGAAAAACAAACAAACAAACAAAAAATACTACCATGTTGCAACACATAGTCAACTCAATTCAGTTAGAGTAACTGTATTAGTATCAGACATAGTAGATTCCAAAGCAAAGAATATTATCAGAAAAAATTTTAAGGTTATTTCATAATGCTAAAGGGATTAATTAATCAAGAAGTCATTAAAAATCTATTTATGTATGTATCTGATAACAAAATACATAAAGCAAAAACTGATAGAACTACAGAAGTAGACAAATCCACAATAGAAGACTTAAATATTCCTCCCTCAATAGATAGTACAAACAGAAAATCTGTAAAGACATAGAAGAATTAACAACATAACTGACCATCTTGACTTAATTGATATTTATAGAACACTCCACCTAACAAAGTAGAATATGCATTCTTTTTAAGTGTACATGAAACATTTACCAAAATAGACCATATTCTGGGCTATGAAAAAATGTCTCAATAAATTTAAAATAATTCAAGTCATACAAAGGATGATCTCTAACCAAAATAGAACTATTAGAAATTAATGACTGGAAGAGCTTTAAAAAAAATCTTCAAATAGTTGGGAACTAAATGACACACTTCTACCGTGTTACCCTGAAAATAAGACCTAGCCGGAAAATCAGCTGTAATGTGTCTTTTGGAGCAAAAATTAATACAAGACCCGGTCTTATTTTACTATAAGATTAAGTCTTTATAATATAATGTAATACAATATAATGCAATACAATACAATGTAATACAATATAATACTGGGTCTTATATTAATTTTTGCTCCAAAAGACACAATAGAGCTGATTGTCCAGCTAAGTCTTATTTTCAGGGAAACAGTAAATAACCCATGAGTTGAATAATCCAGAAGAATAAATCCAGAGGAAAATTACAAAGCATTTTAAGGTGAGTAAAAATAAAAAACTATCTCCAAATTTCTGGGATATGTCTAAAGTAGTATACATAGGAGAAATTTATAGCATCAAAAAGTGAAATCCACGCAACAGAGGAAGAAATAATAAATTTCAGGTCAGAGAGCAATGAAATAGAAACTTGATCACTGAAACCAATAGAGAAAACCAATAGAGAAAATCCTTGAAACCAAAAGCTGGTTCTTTGAGAAGACCAGTAAAATTGGAATATCTATCCAGATTAGTTAGGAAAAAAAGAAAACAATCACAAATTACCGATATCCACATGAGAGGTTATAACAGTCCAGATTTTATGGATATTAAAAAGATAAAAGAATATTATGAAAAATTGTATGCCAATAAATTTGAAAACTTAGATGAAGTGGAAAAAAATTCCTTGAAATATACAAAGTTCAACAAGAAAGAGATAACATGAATAGCTTTATATCTGTCTCAAAGAAATTGAATTTAGAGCTATAAACTTTCTCACATAGAAAACATCAGGCCAACCATATTTTATTGGTAATTACCAAACATTTAAGAAAGAAATAATACCAATTATACACAAACATTGAAGAAAATTAAAGAAGGGGTACTTCCCAACTCATTCAGCGAGGCAAGGTTATCTTATACCAATACAAGACAAAGAGTATAAGGAAATAACCTACAGACCAATAACTCTCATGTCACAGATGTGAAATTACTAAACAAAAATTTTAGCAAGTTGAATACAAAAATACATTAACAGGTCCTCATGACCAAGGGGAGATTATCCCATAAATGCAGCAATGGTTTAACCTTCAAAAATCAATTAATGTAATTCACCATATCAACAAACTGAAAAGAAAAGGACATGATAATCTAAATAAATGCAGAAAAAACATTTAACAAAATCCAACTTTGATTCCTGATAAAAATCCTAAGCAAGAGAACTTTCTCAACCTGGTAAAGGGGAAAAGGATATCTATGAAAAACCTACGACTAATATCCTCCTTAATAATAACAAATGAATGCTTCCCCAGAGATCAGAAGTAGGACAAGGATGTCCATCCTCACCACTTTTATCCATCATTTTACTGGAGGTTCTAGCCAGTGCAGAATCAATCAATCAATCAATCAATCAATCAATCAATCAACCAAACACAATCAGATTGGAGAGGAAGAAGTAAAACTCCATTTGCAGACATGATTGTCTATGTAGAAAATCTTATGGAATCAATTATAGAGCTACTAGAACTAAAAATTGAGTTTAGCAAGGTTCAGGATACAAAATCAACAAACAAAAATCAGTTGAAGTTCTATATACTAGCAACAAATGATTACAAATTTAATAAAGCAATACCACTTGCAATAGCATGAATAATGTGAAATAAGTACCAAAAGATGAAATCTATAAAACACAATGAAATCTGTAAAACATTGCTGAGAGATATAATAGAACTCCTAAATACATGAAGAGATAATACCATGTCCTTGGTTGGAAGATTCAATATTGTAAAGATGCCGATTCTCAAATTGATCTATAGATTCAGTGCAATCCCTACCAAAATCCCAGCAGGCACTTTTGTAGGACTTGACAAGTTGATTTTAAAGTTCAAATATAAAGTTTAAAGGGAGTGAAATGAAACTATAGTAGCCAAACAAATTTGAAGAAAAAAGCACAAAGGTGGATGACTCTCACAACCATATTTCAAGACCTAGGATAAAGCTAAAGTATGGTATGTGTTTGCATAAATATAGGCAAATACATTAATGGAACAGAATAGAGAGTTTAGAAATAAACCTACAAATATATGGAAAACTGACTTTCAAAACAGGTGCAAAGGAGAAAAGATCATCTTTTCAACAAATATACTGAAATAATTGGATACTGTATGCAAAAATAGAAACTTCAATCCATGCATCTCACCATGTAATAAATTAACTTAAATGAGATCATAGATCTAATTGTAAATCTTAAGGATGCAACTTCTAAAAGAAAACATAGGGCAATATCTTTGTGACCTAAGGCTGGGCAAAGAACTCCTAGAAATGACCCCAAAAGTACAATATGTATTTTTTTAAATAGTTAAAAAATTCTGCTCTTTGAAAGGTGCTAAGAGAATGAGAAGAGTAGCCATAGACTGAAAGAAAATATTTGCAAATCATGTATCTGAAAAAACATTAGTGTTCAGATTATATAAAGAACTTCCATAACAAACCAATTTTAAAAAATGGGCAAAAGACTAAACTGAAAGACACTTCTTCAAAGAAAATATACAGATGGTAAATAAATACAAAAGATATTCAATATCATTAGTCATTAACAAAGTGCAAATTAAAACCATAATGAGATAGCACCACACATCTAATAAAGGGACTAAAATTAAAAACATTGACTATACAAGTGTTGGTGAGGATATGGAGGAATTAGAACTCTATATAGTGCTGATGAAAATATAAAATGGTACAACCACTTTGGAAAACAGTTTGGAAGTTTCTTAAGAAGTTAAATATATACCTACCATATCATGCAGCTATACTACACCTAGATATTTACTCGAAGGAAAACAAAGCATATGCCCACATGAAGACTTGTATATGAATGTGCATAGCAGTTTATTTGTAATAGCAAAAACCTGGACGGCACTCCAACATCCATGTACACGTGAGTGGACAAACAACTTGTGGTATACCCATATGAGATTTATATCAACAATAAAAACAGATGAACTATTGACACACACAACAATACGGATGAGTCTCAAAATAATTATGTTGAGTGAAAGAATCCAGAGAGAAAAGAATGTATACTGTATTCCATTTATCAAAATTTTAGGAAACATCAACTAATCTATAGTGATTGGAAACAGATCAATGGTTGCTTGCAGACTCAGGGGTGGAGAAGAAAAGAAAGGAACAGAAAAGAGGTATTACCCAGGGACATGAGGAAACTTCTGGAAGTGATAGATATTTTCATTATCTTGATTGTGGATTGGTTCCTGTGTACATACATATGTCAAAACTTATCAAATTTTGTACTTTAGTTCTGTGCATTTTATTGTATGTCAGTTTTACCTCAATAAATCTGTTAATAAAAATCTTGCAAGCTAATATCTCCCCTTGGATGAAATTTACTTTGTATCATCATACAAAACCTTACAATGTCTATTTTTCCTCTTTTCTGTGTTTATGGCCCTGAAAGTTAATTTGGGAGATAAATCTCCACAAATTGTATCTGCTGCGGACCACAGATTATCAAGTCTGTTGTAATGATGGCCAACCACTGGCTTGGGACTTGAGACATGAGCTATAGAATCAACACATTACACTGGCCATGATCATTTCTCCAGAGATAGTTTTAGTCCAAGTTTGTACTTCCACCAAACCAGATGCCTGCTTCTTATATGTAGTATCATGTCTAGATTTTTGCACACATCTCACAAAATGGCACTATTTCACCAATAATAATTTGGAATCACAGTGGTCACTTTGGATGAACTATAGGTATTTCCCAAATTGTCCATCTTAGAGTAATCTTACAGCAAATGAGCAGTCAAATTCCTAATGTTAAATGTACTGTCTTTTTTGATGGATACAGAGAGGTTTCTAAACAAAATTTTGATTCTGTAATAGTTTTAATTACAAGGAAACACCAAAAGCCCATAGCTTATTACAGTCTCTTTTGATCCAGTAGCAAGGACATACCTTCCCTCAAGGCTATAGCAGCCACTGCCAAATTTATGGTGGCTTCTGCTGGCACAGATTCAGGGTCCTCCTAGAGCTAATGCTATACAATTTTGGCACTTCACTGAAAAATACACTTTTCTGGCAAGCTGGCTAACATCCTATAAGATAGCCTTACTCCTTGGAAAATTACTAGCCATTGTTATAACACTTTATACTTTCCTATACGTTCCTATTTACTTCCTTTCTCATAAATAGGAGAAATGCACATAACCTGGGGTTACATAATCCATGACATGTCACTTAGGTAAAATTAAAATTTAGGGGAAGAAGCCTAAATTGAATGAGTTAACTCTGAAGTGTTTTTTTTTTTTTTTTTTTTTTTTTTTTTTTTTAATTCTTAATTTGACTAGGTTTATTCTGACTTGGTAAAATTATATTTTTCATTACCAGGTAGAAATTACATTTATGATAGAAATTAAATTTGGTTATAGAAAAAAATTTTAAAGCTTTATTTTATGCACATTTAGGTCACAAATTTTAAGAAATGAAAAAACTATTAAAATTGTAATAATATATACCAGTAACAAAAGATAAATACAAGTCACGTTTGACTTCTGCAATTATAAGACATACACAAAGTGGTTACCATCAGCGTCCAGACACTTCTGTTCACTGCTTGTGCAACGTTGACCAAAGTGTCCACTTTTTTTGACTATATATAATTATAGTTAACATTCAATATTATTCTACTTCAGCTCCAAGTGTACAATGCACTGGTCAGGTATCTACACAGTCTATGAAGTGATCCCCCTGATAAGTCCAGTAAGTACATTTTATTTAAAATTGTAACTTTATCTAGCAGAATGCCAGGTGATGTGTGGAGAAACTGAGAAACAACAACAATAAAAAAATAGGTTTTCATATCTAATGATCAGCTTTCTGGCCAAGGAGAATTTGTATTCAAATTGGCAGGAAAGAGACAGCAAGATATTTGAACTGCCTGTACATGATTAGGTGGAAGTCAGAAGAGTATTTATACTTGCTTTCTCAGCTCCTGTCCACAGTGTTATTCCCCACATAAAGCTTGCAGGTACTTTGTTCAGACCAGTTCTAAATGCCTGCAGAGCTAATGGCCCCACCTTTTGGAGACTATTACTTCAACTATTTCTGTTGAGAGACAAACTAATAGAACTTGCTATTAAGAGAGTACTTCTGAATACTAAATTTACTCATTTTTCTCTGTCATCTGACTCAATTTCTTTTATTTTCACCAGTGTTCAATGATTTCACTTTGATTTATTCTTGTGTTTTACCTTGACTCAATCTTTCAGGCTAATCCATTCACCATCCAGCTTTCCCCCATCCCACCACCCCTCCCTGCCAAAAAAACCTCCCCAAAATTTTCTAAGAGTATGCTTCTAAATAACAGCCTTACCCGTAGGTTATAGTCTCTAAGATTATAAAATCAGTACAAATATTTTTCTTTTGAGACAGATTTCATCATTGCTGCAGTAAAAGAAACATAAGATGATTTTTGGTGTTGATTTTTTGAAGATAAAGTTTCCTAGGGAGAGGTCTGTTTGATGGAAGATGAGTCACATTTGGCAAAGGTTTAAATGCAACAGCAAGTTTGATAAATCTGTCCAAGGTTTAAGAATATTCAGACACCTTTTCTTCCTAAGAAAATCCCCACGGATCTCTTCAGGAACAAAAGATTCTCTCCAATGGCTCCAAGTGATTCAGACATAACTTCCTGCATATGCCACCGAAGAGATTTTTTTCTTTTTTCTTTTTGCTTTTAGTAAGACCATTAGCTGGCTTGCCAAATTCTTCAGCATAACAAAATTATCGGCCATTTCTCTCTTGGGCATGCTGAAGTGGTGAAAATTTCCTGGAGAAAATTGAAACCCTGATAATTGATTTTCTTGCTGTTTTCAAAAGACCCAAACATTTCTATGATTAAATTGAAACTTTTCAGGATGAACACAATCAAAACCATAGGGAATACCTCTATTTTCTAAGCACAATTTCCGAGCTAAAACCTTTACATGACATTTCTTCAGACACAGATTTAGAATTAAATTATTTTTGTAAAATAGAACTCTTCTCTTTGGACTTAGGCAGAATCAGCTAATTTAACTGTGTTATTCACTTTGTCCTTGGTATCTGGGATCCAAAAATTAAAGACAGAAAAAAAAAAAAAGAACGCCCACAGGTAACTATTGGCTGTGAAACAAGTGTATTGCTTCATAAACTGCATATTGAAAAATAAATCTCTCTCCCCATCAGTGAACTACATGAGATAGAGACTTTGTTGTCAAAATGGCTGAAATGTGAGACCTTTAATTTCCTCATAAAACACATTTTTAAATGGTTAATGTCAGTAGGAATATGTGGTGTATATATTATAATTCCAAATCGAGATGCTTTGTGGTTGTCCACAAGACACAGATTGGGTTGCACATTACCATTGTTAGATGATACGTGAGAAAACATGTGGGGCCTAAGCCAAGTTGCTCATTTTGCCACATTCCCCACCCCCAATGTAGGCCAGAGAAAGTGTGAATCTCTAGCATTATGAAGAAGTTATAGGAAGTGACTCTCCTTCTGCAGAACCTAAAAGTAGAACAATACGAATCTGAATCTGTTGTGGGCCCCGGAGTAGAGCCGAGAAACAGACTCTAGTGGTGTTGTTTGAGGATAGCACCAAACAGTACCTAAAATTAGCTCCTTTTCATCAAAAGGAACATCAAGTGCTAGGTCAGAGTTCAATCATCAAATATTTGCAATAAAAAAAAAAATCCTAATTGGCATTTAAGCTTCTCTACTGTTCAAGATGCGACATGTTCCTTTTATATCTTAATTAAATCATTGTTGGAGACAAGTTTTCAAAAGGAACTTTCATTAATCTGAGAGAAAATAAAACACTTTAAAAGGATAAACAGCTACGTATGTAATTTTTAAATTGTGTACATAGCTATCAATTTTATAGTTAAGTTGCAATGTATTAAATCCATATATTTAATCTGAATTTTGCTTTAAAAGAACTATAATAAAGGGTCTTGGATTAGCCAAGAAGGTCAATAAAAAGTGTAGACTTAGGGAAACAGCTGCCCTTACTATGGCTTTCACAAGAGCATCATGAAAGTATGAATTCTAATTCTGACAAACCGAGCTATTTTATTTAGCTTTATAGACTTATAACACTCTCTCCTCATTCTATAGCTCCAAGAACTTTTCTCATTCAGTAATTTATTTGAACAAACATTTATAGCTAGATGATTGTATCTACTCAGTCACCTCAAGAGGAATGGAGACTCAAAGGACAGTTTTTTGGTTATTTTTTGTTTTCTTGTTTGTTTGTTTGTTTGTTGTTGCTATACAATCCTTTGGAAACTATCCTGAGTGACAAGTCTCAATCTTTGCCAATTCTTTGTTCTCATTACTATGTCAGATATAGTCTTCTCAGGATGGACTCGTCATGAAATCAATCTTCTAGGCAAAGATAATTCTGTTGTCAATCTGAGTTACAAATTCTCAATGCATTCTCTTACTTCAACAGTGCAGGATAGATTTCAGACATCTGGTCTGGGTTTCTCATTTTTTTGCAAAAGGTAAAAACAGGACCTTCTGACCACAGAATACTGCTTTATTTTCCTTCCAGTCTCATGAAGTAGTCACATTAATGTCAGAATCATGTTGGCATTCATTAATCCTTTTAATTGGTTTTATTTCCATGTGTATGATCTTGGTATAGAAACCAGCCATTGAATTATTTTCCAGCCAATATCTTAACATTCTGGAAGAATGAGAATTGGCAAGGGTAACATTTACTTTTAATGTTTTTAAACTCGAGTGTCTTCCAGTCTTTTGAACGTGTGTGTGCGTGTGTGTGCGTGTGTGTGTGTGTGTGTGTGTGTGTGTAAAGGATATTATTTAGATCTTAGCTAAATAAAAGTAAACTATCTGAATAAGAAGATGTTTTAGTTAGATGTTCTTGGTTGCATATAACAGAAAATTTAACCCAAATTGACCTAAACAAAAAAGGTATTTCTTCAAACTTGGCTGGATTCAGGACTCAAAAGCTGTCATCAAACCATTTCTCCACCCAGCTTTGCACTGTGTAAACTCTTGTTATGGCTTTTTATGGTAGAAAGATAGGGGCAGCAGCTATAGGACTTCCATTTTGTGAGGCTTAGTGTCCAGCTGGGAAGATTTCCCAGAAATCAGTAAATGTCATTGAACCTCCTTGACTTTGATTGGGTGGCTGAACAATCTCTGAACCAATCAGAGAATGTGATGAGCAGATTAACTCCACAAATTCCTGTTACCAAAATGGTAAAGGATGATAGAAAGCCAAAACAAACAAACAAACAAAAATACAAAAAACAAAAACCAAAAAAAAACCAAAAAAAAAAACCCCACACACACAGAAAACCAAGAAACATAAAAAAAACTCCACAACTATCTTGTATGAAAAGTTCATTACAAAAGACAAGAATCCACTTTTATTTTTATTTTTTCAAGTATTTGTATAGAACCCTATGAGGACTGTTAGGAAGCAGTTAAACTTATCTAATTATGGTCAGAAGATTCAGCTTAGGATAAACTATACTAAAATACACTGGGACATTTTTTTTAAATCCACATGGACAATAAGAAGAAAACTCCACATTAACATGTTAGTTTATCTTGCAGGTAATGGTATGTTTTGCAAATAATTCTCAGAATATAATTCTAACCAAAATAATGGTTAGAATAATGCCCTACCTAACCCTGGAACTCAGGGTGGAAACTTGGGTAGGAGGCAATGAGAACAACTTTTTCTGCTTCAGGTTAGGGTTTTATTATTGTAAGTGACATTTGAGAAGGACCTCTACTTGTCTCTTTTCTTAATAAACTTTAGAATAAATTAGTTCATCAAAAAGCAACATGCATATATTAACTCCTCACTGAAAAGCCTTTATTAAAGTTTAATATTATCCTCTCAGTGTCTGTCAAAGGTTGATATATAAAAAAATGTCATTCCTGAACCTTTTCACATCTACAAAATAATATTTAAAGGTACTGCCCACTGTGTTATCAGTTGCTTCTCTATATGGATCCATGCAAGGAATTCCTTCTGGAACATAATTCCAGCCTAGAATATAATGTTAAGAATACTGGGGTTTTTATTGCTTTTTTGTTTATGTTTTTTTACTGACTGAATACATATGTTTCTTTTATAATAACTAAAGGAACCTCTGGAACCCATGTCTACCAGGGAACTAAAAAATACATATTGCTAAATTTATGTTCTTATATGTATATATTAAATTATGTTGATACAATAATTCTGACCATTCCTTTTACCATCATAGTAATTGCTTTGTCTGATGTCTGGGAAATGTCTTAATAATATAAAAGTAGATTCAAATTTTATTTGGAAGTGAGGGTAAAATAGCATATTTTAAATGCATGGTACCTTCCTAATTTACAGAGAGTTAAAGTTGAAAGAATGTTATGTATAAGAATTTCTTGATACTAAAGCCAAAAGCAGTATGGAAATGGGAGAGTACTGTAGAGGGTCACTAACCATAAAGCATTGGTGTAAGCTTTTTCCAAAAAGCAGATGAGGAAACAACTTTTAGTTGAGTGGTGATTAATAGCAAATGAAGTAACCTGAAGTGAAACACCACATGTATTTTGACATTGGTACTCTAAATTTTGCCCTAACTTATTCATTGCTTGATTTATATTGTATATATACCACCATCTGAAAAAAAAATGTATTCCCTCTCTCTCTTAGAGAAGTTCAATCCTTTTAACATACATGGAACTGTGAGACAGGAAGGGGACACCCTATTCAGTCTGTTCTTTAGGTGTTCTTTCAATAAATATTTATTGAACACTCACTATGTAGATAGGCATTCAATTTTCAACCCTGTTCTTATGAAACTTACAACCAAATATAGGAAACAGACAAAACAAAAATGTCATATAAATATATCATTACAAAATGGTAAGAGCTATGCAGAATTCAAGAACATAATATAATGCTAGGAGGAAGAACACAGAGAGATCATTTATGTCAAGGGATTGGGGAAAACAGTGCTGAGGAAATGTCATTGATATTGGACTCTGAAAGAACAATAAGAGTTAGCCAAGGGAAGGAGGGCAAGAGGGAGGACATTCCCAGCAGAGGACAAATGGACAGAAGGGCCAGAGGCTGGCCATTTGAGGAACTGAAAGACTAGTATGGCTGCAGCCTGAAGAGTGAGGGGATGAGTGGCAGAAACATGGTACAGAGGGGAACACCTGTTTAAACTGCCAGATCACTCAAACAAAGCTCACAGTGGGACAGAGAGATACAGATATGTTGGGCGGATAGATCTTAGACTCTCACTGTTCCATGACCGAGTTCAAGTTACTATATATGCATGTAGTACTGATTATTAATAAAGTGAGGTTTTCAAAAGAGAGACAGGAAGTGCATGACTCCTGGCTGCTAATTGATGCTGAGCTGTTCTCTCATTGGCCAACAAATATTTATTGCACTAGGGCTGGGTATATGATAGACCCCTCTTCTGCCCTCATGCAGCTGGTAGTCTAGGGAAGATGAAGACGAACAAGCAGGCAAACACCTGGGCTTTTTTCATAGATCAGCAGCGGTGGAGGTGGCCATTCCATGGAGGAGGAAGCGGTGGTGAACAGTGGCCAGAATTACATGGGTGAAGCAGTTGTGAAGACTGGACAGGACCCCAAGCTCCAGCAGGCAAACGAAATAGTTCCCAGCAGGAACACGGACAGACACATGTGGGGAGTGGTCGTTTTGGAGTCACCATGTCAACGTTGCCCAGAGCAAATCTCTTCCTAGTTCTTGATTATCCAAGAAGGCTTCATTTTAGTTTCCTCACAAAATAGAGATACTACTGACTCGGAGAATCATGCAGCTTGGACTTTGGGTTTTTCAAGAAAACAATATATGTTTTAATACTATGACCTAAAATGTTTGACAATTAAATGTCAAATTATATAACTCTGTGCGTTTGCATTTGAGGGAAATTGTGGTTATAAGTGGGCATAAAAATCAACACCCCTTGAATGAGGAAGTAACTCTTGCAGTTAGTAAACTGTTTTGGTCTCTGACCACAGAAACAGAGGCTAGCAACAGATTTGATTTACAAAGTAAATATAATTTCTACAGTTGGGTTCAGCCTGTTGTTTTCTTAAAGGAAATACATTTTAGGTTGCAGTGTGAAAAACAGAATAGCAGTTTTAAGAACATTAGGTATCAAACACATTATCATAAAAGCATAGGAAAAAAAAGGAACTAATTTTATCTTCCAGTCACAGATGATGTTCAGAATCAAAATGATATGTGACTAATACTCAGATATTCAAATTTGTGGGGCTCTGTTCTCACATATTTCTCCATATCTGTTTCACTGTGGCAGCAGAAGACAAGACTACAGCAATGTTTCATCTGTGTGAAGGGAATATGAATATACCAGAATTTTCTCTACGCCATCTGATCGAGAACAACAGTCTCTTAATATTTCCCAACTCTGGGAAGTATTGGCATATATCTGAACTACATTCAAATTTTTTTCAAAAAAGCCCTAATCTTTAAAAAAATGTATTTTGTATTCAAATTTTTAAAATTTTAATAGAACTTTTCTTTCTGGAAAAAATAATATACAAAGAAAGGCATTTCGTAAACTGTGGTCCTAAACAGGTAGGTCAGAGTACAAAAATAAATATACACTAAATAAGTTCTTCTAAAGAGAGGCAACTCTGTCCTTCAAGCTTAGATGGAAGCTGAGGAGCAACCTACTGAAAACTTTGGGTGGGGGTTTCCAAAAACAAAGCTAAGCTCAAGCATTAAGGCTGTATGTTTAACATTTGGTACTAGGATAGCTTGATCAAAGATGGGAATCATAAATTGATGTCAGTGTCCCAGAGTACTTTTCAAGGTCAAAAGTGGAGATGTCAGAGTTAAACAATAATCTGAATAGAACCCATTTGTATAGAGATGGGAGGGGGTGGTCACTTCCATTTACCTTTTCTGCTCAAAGCTCCTGGGGCATATTTTGGTTCATGGTTTTGTTTCCAAACCCTGAAGGCACCAGATTGGACTCATGGTTGGGCACGAACCAGAGCAATCTATGAACTGTCTTCTGTTGAAACAACAGCGGACCAATTTTGAGAAACAGGCTGAATGAGTCAGAAGTGGGGGATGGGAGCAGACATGAAAGGAGATTGACTAAGGCTCTTGCAAACTGAAGAGGAAACAGAAATTCTGAGTAAGCAGTGGAAGTTTGTAACTGAGCAGAAAGAGGAAAATGGAGCACATTTGCAGAGAGAAGATGCTGAGAGACAAACTGTGTCCCTTATGATTCTTGGTGACTTCCTCGTTCATCCCCAGCTCAAGTCCATGTTTGTGCTTTTTATTAGATAAGTAAAAAGTAAACAAACACTTTTTCTGGGGATCACTATCATAAATATCTAGAGGCTCCTTGCAAACAAAAAGTCCCTAATCACACAACAATCCAAATCCCTACTTCATCTTGTGCTGACCAGAAACGTCAATACTGAGAAAAGTGATTTCCTGTGTTTTCAAGTGAAGGAAAATCGTAGTCACTAACCCAAAATGAAACTTCTTACTGAAAAGACAATTTAAATTACTACTGACCTCTCACAGAAATACTGGCTTGTATTTGAAAATGAGGAAAGACCCAGAGGAGATAAAGGAATTTAGGGAAATGAACATCGAAACATCGAAAGAGTGATTGCCCCAAGAGTCTCTGTCCTGGATCACTCACTATTCAATGAGCAAATATTTATGGAGGATTCAACTGGAGGAAAAACTGACAAAAATTACTGCTCCCATGGGACACACAGACTTGAAGAGAAGATGTAGAACAAAGTAAATAAGTAAAACATCCAGTATTTTAGATAAATTCTAAAGAGTAAACCAAAGCAAACAGTGGAGGTATAAAGCGGGGTGGGAGCACTGATATTTCAGAGGGCCGACAGGAAGGCACTTGCTATTAATGTCACTTTTGTATGAAGAACTGAAGAAAATAAAGGATCTCTCCTTACAGATATCTGGGAAAACTGCTTTTAAGACAGTAAACAGCAAGTGCAAAAGCCTTGAGGCAGGGTGTTGGAGTGTTGGTGTAATAACAAGGAGGGGAACGTGGCTGCAGTGGAAAAACGGAGGGAGAGAGTTGAGCAAGGTCAGGAGGTTCTAGGGGGGCAGGTTATGCTGGGTTTTATAGGTAATTGTATGGTTTTAGCTTTTACTTTGAGGAGATGGGTAACCACTGGAGGGTTTCAAGCATGAGTAATGTGACATGATGCACATTTTTAACAAGATCACACTGACTGCTGTGTTGAAAGTAGATGGGAGGGAACAAGGGTGGAAGCAGGTAGATCAGTAAGAGATTATTTTAGTCATTCAGGGGAAAGATGATGGTGGTTGAAGCAGGGCTTTGGCAATAAAGATGTTAAGAGGTTGAAATCTGAAGATAGAATTGATAGGACGTGGTGTTGTACCAGATGTGGGAAGGTAAAGAAAGAAGAATCAGGAATGACTCCAAAGTCTTGGACCAAGTAACTGAAAGGGTGGAGTTGCCACTTTGTACAATGGAGAACAGTAGAGGAGGAATTCTTTGGAGGAGAATATGAAAGGATATGCTTTGGACACTTAAAACTTTATATGTCCATTAAATATGCCCAAGTAGAGGTGTCAATAGGCAGTTGGATGTATGAATATGGAGTTCAAGGGAGTGACATGGGCTGAAAACATAAATGTAAACTATAGATGGAGTGAGTATAGACAGAAAAGAAAAGAGGTCCCAAAACTGAGACCTAGGACGCTCCCGCACTGAGAGGCTATCAGGTAGAATTCAACCCATTGGATACAATAGAAAGCCCAAGTAACCGTGTCTTGAAGAACACAGAAGTCTGGAGGTAAGCCTTCCTAGTAGGGAGGCCCATGATACCAACCGGGACCCTGTTCCTTTGACCTCTCTGCTCTGCCATCCCAAGCATACGTTTTCCATCTTCCCAGTTGCCTCACAGATGGAATATGGCCACTGCAGCGCTAAGCAATACTTCTTTTTCAGGCAAGGAGGAGGAGGAAGCAGGAAAGGGCAGAAGAGCTTCCCTATCTAATGACTCCTGCTTACACAGCATGGAGAGGCAGAGAGATACAGTCTCTGGAGCCAAACTGCTAAGTGAGAATCCTGCCTCCACCAATTCATAGCTGCAAGGCCTTGGGCAAGTTGACTAATCTCTGCCGCAGATTTGTCTTCTAAAAATGACAACACTAATGGTTTTACCTCTAGGTTGGTGGGAGGAATATATATAGAAAATATGCTTAGCAAATGTGTCTCATTTGATGAGCCAAAGTGCCAGTTAGGCTGGGAATAGAGATTCTAGCTGGGCACATTCCTCCCTACCATATTTCCCCGAAAATAAGACCTAACTGGAAAATAAGCCTTAGCATGATTTTTCAGGATGCTTGTAATATAAGCCCTACCCCAAAAATAAGCCCCAGTTAAGATCATCAGCCAGACAGATGCATTTAGTACGTCTGTTGCAACACATGACAGACTTATTGAATTATAAAATAATATTATATAGTTAAATATAAATAATATTATTGACATTAAGACTTAAAATAAATTATAATTAAGTATTTGTAAATACCCAAGCAGGTGCCTTTGAACGAAAGGTATACACCTATGTAACCAGATGAACTTGAGACTTATTGCCGAATGAACAATCAGAGTACAGACACAACTGCACAAATAACATGTGGACTTGATAATGAACGGACATGGTTGTGTCTAATATGAATCTTCAGAATTCAATACGTCATGTGTTGTAATAGACATACTTAATGCACTCGTGTGAAATAAAGAAACGTTTTCTGAATTTTGGTGATTGCAATTTTTCGTTGCTTTCGTGTGGACCATCATTCTTAACTGTGATTATTTTTGTTGCTGCCCATCTCATAAGTCTCCGACAAACACTTGATTTAATGATAGATTTAAAGGTAATAATATTTTGACCCCCAGACAAAATGAGTGCAAAAAAAAAGAGCTATTCTGTTGAGTACAAGAAAGGAATCGTGGAGTACTCCGGAGACAAGAATCTTACGGCTTTCTGCAAAGAGAAGAAATTGAATCTCCGAATGGTCCGAAAATGGTGAGCAGAGTATGATAACCTCAGTCAACATGTGGACGAGGGAAATGCTAAGAAGCGCAAGTGTGGATCAGGTTGGCAACCATTATTTCCTGAGCTGGAAGACATCATCTGTGAATGGACTGCTAACAGGAGAGCAAAGGCTTTGGTTGTGTGCAGGGCTGATATTCAAGCATTTGCCCTTGCAATGGCACCACAGTTAGAAATATCCCCAGAAGAATTCAAAGCATCACAACACTGGCTGGATGGCTTCCTTCAGTGATATGAACTGTCTCTAAGATCGACAACACTGTTCAAGCTGGAAGATACTGAAGTTATTAAACGTGCACTTCCATTGAAGTCCTTTGCTGATGGCATCGACTTTTCTAAATACCAGCTCTCCAACATGATTGCTCTGGATGAAACTGCAGTGTTTATGGGCCAAGGATCTCAAACGACAATTGATCAGAGGGGTGCCTCATCAATCTACATTCCCTCCACTGGTTACAAAAGTGCATGTTACCTGTATTTTGGCAATTTGTCTGGATGAAAAGAAAGCCACACCTCTAATCATCCCTAAGGTCAAGAAAGATAAGGTTGAACATGTTTCAGGCATTTATGTTCTTGAAACCAAAAAAGCCTGGTGCACACAAGCAGTTATAAGGAAGTGGGATGATTTAATGCTGCCACTTGTTTTGCGAGGTGTCCAAAAAGGTCTGCTAGTCTGGGATTCAGCCAGCTCTCTCTGCACTAAAGACATGAAGAACTTTCTTGCAGAGAGAAGAATAGATCAAATAATAATTCCCACAGGAATGACTGCCTATCTCCAGACTCTTGATATTGCAATAAACAAGCCATTCAAGGATCATTTGAGCATGGAAATCAATGACTACATTGAAAATATAATGGAGAGAAATTAGCGTGGAAACTTTGTGAAGCCTAGCCTGCAAGAGGTCGTGACTTGGGTGAAGAATTCATGGGATAAAATCACTGGCAGCTGTGTTGCCAATGCACTATGAGCAGGCTACATGGACAAGAAGTGCTCATTTAAGGAGAGCTCTATTGCTGGACATGAGAGATTGGGGCCAATGGTTCTACAGGAAATGGAGTCGCAAGAAATTCAAGCCAGAATTCGGGATTTGGAGAGTTATGATGATGTTCCAGAAGAAGATGACATGACCGCATTTAAATAAATGTAGATTTTTGTACATGAATAAATGAATAAATGTAGATTGTTGTACATGAGTAAATATAGATTGTTGTACATGAAAAAGTAAGACATCCCCTGAAAATAAGCCTTAATGCATCTTTTGGAGCAAAAATTAATATAAGACCCGGTCTTATTTTCTGGGAAATACAGTAAATAAAACTGAGAATGGATTTAGAAGTGTCTGGGATAGGAGAGGAGGGTATAACAATCTCGAGACTTGGAGTCCTACCTCTGGCTCTGCTGCTCAATCAATATGGAGACGTAGATAATTCAACTGTTCTAAAGATTAATTCAGGCCTCTATTAAATAGGAATAGAAACACCTCCCCATAATCCTCATTTTTATCCCTCTAATCACATTTTAGTACGTTGTGTATTGCTAAGCCTTTCTGAATTTGCCCATCATTTTGTGTTACCATTGTTTGTCAAATTCTACAAATTTAAAAATCTGGCCTACATTGTCATTCATTAATTAATGTGAAGTACTCTGTCTGATAACTCCAATATAGAGATCACTCAAGGGTCTGTTTTTATTGCTTTTGCTTTTGTGTTTGGCCTTATTTATCCGGTCTCCTGAGATGCCTGTTAATTTTTTATTGAATGCCAGTCATAGTGTATGAATTATAAGGGTTCCTGATATCTGCCTTTAGAGACTATTTTTCTTTCCTATGACAGAGAAGTTGTAGATCACTTTGATGCAATCAGAGAGTGAGATGATTAAAATCCAAGAGGTCTTTAGAAATGTCTAAATCCAGTTTTTGTATCTCAAACACTGCAAAACTACCTAACGTTCTGTTTAGCATCTGAGCTTCCACTTGCAGTTTTGTTGCTTATATTCTCACCCTGTGCAGCTTATCAAATACCCTGAGGAAAAAAGCAACGGCCTGTATATCAGGCTGAGTTCTCTGCAATTCCTTTTTCTCTGGGCTCTTGACCCCTGAAGTCTTAGCCAGCTCATTCATACTGAACTCCAGCTTTTGCCTCCCTTGCTTTGTGAGCTTACCAGAAGTTCTAACCCTTTTCTTTCTGTTTCTCTTCTCACCTGTGCCACTTACATACTGGAAAATGGCTAGAGGGAATAGCCAATAAAGAATGTCAGGTTTACATCAATGCATTGCTTTTATTTCCAGAATCTTATCCAATTAATCCTAACAGCTTTAGTTGTTCTCTGATGCCTTCAAAACCTGGGGGGGGGGGTTGTTTTTGTTTTGGTTTTTAAGTTTAATACATTTTACTACCTTTTTCATTGTTCTCGTCAGGGAAGGGAATTGATCTGATACAAGCTGCTCTGCGATAGCTAGTAGTAGAAACTTTCTAATAAGATTTTTGTACTTTTCTCTATATATCCTTACAAAATATATTTTCTCCCTGTTGTTTTCCACTTATTATTTCAGCTGAAAGAGATTTTACTATTATCATTACTCTATATAATTTAGTTTTCCAATTTCTTTTGAATTTATTTTAACCTACACCATTTACACATTCTGTTTCTTTTTAGTCCCTAATCTTAATCTTATAATCCAAATTCTCTCTGTAAATTTTCTGTCTAAGATAGCATCCATTAATCTCTTGATTAAACACTTATTTCTAAAGTTACAGAAAAGAATTGTGATTTTATAAAAACTGGCCCACATACATTTTATTCACGTCAGTATAAATTCTTTTTCTTCTATCATTTATTTTAGTCTCATAAAGAATTTCAAACTCTCTTGCCTCAATCTCCATCCTTGCTTTTCATACTTTTCATAATATATTCTACTTAAAGAGAATCTGAAAATTGGAACTTTTCTGGGATGCTATAAATATTCTACTTGTATAAAATTTGTATTCAAATAGTTGTCTCTTTAATATAGCACTCATATGTGTAATATTCTCAGTGAAAGGTATGACAGACAAATAATTACATGGAAGTCAACTTCATCCAAAAACTGGAAAAATCATGAATTTTACTCATAATTTACTCTTTATGCCAGTAACAACAACAAAAAAAGCTACTTCGTATTGTTCCAGATAAAGGTATGGTAAATTTGAAATCCTATTATGTGGGGAGAAAAAATCTTATAAATGAATACTAGAGCTGCCTGCCACACAGGTGTCTTAAAAATAAGGCTGTGGCTTTTTCCACTTAGAATAATACCCTCCTGGTCCATCCATGTTGCCGCAAATGGTAAGATGTCATTCTTTTTTATGGTCAAGTAATATTCCATTTTATATATGTACCACCTCTTCTTTATCCAATCATCTGTTGATGGGCACTTGGGTTGCTTTTATATCTTGGCTATTGTAAATAGTGCTGCAATGAACATAGGGGTGCATATATCTTTTCAAATTAGTATTTTGGAGTTCTTCAAATAAATACCCAGAATTATAATTGCTTTACTGTACACCTGAAACTAATATAAAATACTATCGCATGTCAACTATAACTGAAAAAAATAAAATAAAGAATTTTTTAAAATAAGGCTAGTTTTCCTCCAGCCTGAGGTCAAGATTCTTTCTGGATGTCCTTCCTTCATGTTACTCCAGCTCAGTGCATTCCATGTAAAAACAAGACTATCACAAACTACTTAAGAAAGACTGTATGCAGCTTCACACAGTCATGCAAGAGGTATTTCAGCAATGGACTCTAAATTCATAATGCTAGCCAGCCCCCAAAATATCACAAAGCAGAGTCTCAGAGACATGGCCTGGGCTTCAGGATGCAGTACAGTTTGCATTGCCAGACACATCATTCTGCCACAGTGTCCACCTGCGTGCAGGTCTCCCCACAGATGCTTGATTTACATTTGTATAGCTCAGTTATTCATTCAAGAGGTTTTATGCAAAATTTTAAAAAATTGTATGGCTCAAAGATAAGCTGAGCTTCTATTTTAGCAAGCAGAAATTGTTGTTACTTTTTACCGTGTTTCTCTAGCTTCCACTGATGAAGATTTCAAAAAGCATTAGGGCCACATTGTCAACCAGGAGGAAAAGAAATCACTATTTAATGTGCATCTACAAAGCCCTGTGATGTGCACTTTATGTGTTGTACTCTTCAGAGATCATGTTGCATACAATAGAAACTGATTCTGGCATACTTGAACAGAAAGGAAATTGACAGCTAGCCTACTGAATCCAAACAATATGGAGAACCAGGTTTGGGAAATGGTAAGGAATCAATGATATCTAAGCAGAAAAGTTTTGGCTCAGAAATACTCTGATTAAGATTATGCTGCTAAAACACATGCAGTAGTACTGGGACTGCTGGAAACTTTCCATCCCACTGGAAACTTATCACCTCCCCAGGAAATAACCTTTGCTCCCTGCATCACTGCATGACTCCCCAGATTCAAAGTTTCAGGTGGGAGTGTGTTTGGACAAGGCTAGGTCATGTGCTCCTAGCTGTTGAGTAAGAAATGGAATATATGCCCCCTTTACCTTAAGGGATAGGCAGAAACCCCAAAAGATAGATTCATTTGTGAATAAGGTTTGAAATGGAAAGAAGATTCAAATACTGGGCAGCCAACAAAATGAAAGCATGTACTGCAATTCATTACACACACACACACACACACACACACACACACACACACACAAACACACATACCAGGAGTGCCCAAAAAATGTATACAAGTGGAAACTTTGGTCAACGTTGCTCAAGCAGTAGTTCGCCATAATCAGAAGTGTCTGGATGCTGATGGTAACCACTTTGAGCACCTCTTGTAATTGCAGAAGTCAAACGTGACTTGTATTCATCTTTTGTTATTGGTATATATTCAGTATTACAATTTTAATACAGTTTTCCTTTCTGAAAATGTGTATACATTTTTTTGGCACCTTCCTTTATGTTAAAATAAACACTTACATGTTAAATGCTCCTGCCTAATATAATACAATGACCCATTACAGAGTAGAAAATGTACTCATCTTCCCAAAAGGGAATGATCCAAAGTCTCAATAGTTTCTGCATTCGGCTCCAAAGATCTCTTGGTGATAATTATTCCTCCTCTAGTGATGATATAACCCCATCTTTATATAATGTAACTATGGACTAAATTGTAAAGTAAACCACCAACATAATTCATACACAAAAGTGTGGTGGGAGAGAGAAAAAAATTATTAGGTTGGATACAAAAGTAATTGTGGTTTTGCAGTTTTTAACCTTTTAAACCACAATTACTTTTGCACCAAACTAATAGTTGAAATACATGGCAAAACAAAGAAGTAAATATAAATAGAGGCTACAGTAGTCATATTTGTAACTTTTCAGAAGGTCTTTATGATATGTGGTATGTATTCGTACGACTTCCATCTTCCATTACTTCCTTCATCTTCCCTTTGCTTTCAGACAGCACCTTAGTTGGTTGGTGTTAGCTTAGAGGGCCCTTCCAATACAGCAATTCAGTGGTCTTCATTAATTTTTGCAGCTAGGCAGGTGTATAACAGGTTCCATCCAGACTGTCCCCTATCCCCATTACATAATTATAAACTTATGAGCCCGATAGCCAAAATCAGTGACTCCAAACAACTTCTTAACGACCAGCCCACTCCCCCTGCATATTTGTCTCTTGTTCTATAGCATCTAAAGCTCCAAATAGCCAGGTATTGGTCTCAGCTTTAATTTTCATGGAACCATTATAGCCCTATGGTAGCCTTTCTCACTTGGATTCTAAGATCTTGAATGCAACAGAACCCAGGTGTCAATGGGTACCCCCACTTCTACTCTTGGTTCCCAGACCTATATGTTCTGTCTAATTGGGAGTAAGTTTATCTTAGAACACATGTCTGGACAAAATTAATTTATCAAAAATGTTTTTGATACATTTTTTTATACAGTTTTAACTTTATACAGTTAAAATGACATAATTATTTCTTAGGCTTAGCTAATTCCTATATTTTGAAGAATTAAAAATGTTTAAATAAATTTAATATTGCCTCTAAAAAGCCACTTGCTCAGATTCCCAAAGAATAAAAGAAGCATAATCCATTTTATTTAACCCTCTAAGAATAGAGCATGGGCACCACGGGGTGGACATTTTGAGATAGTCATCAAGATAATAAGCTAATGAAAAATATTCTTCAAATATTAGTATATCTGTATAAACTCTAGTTAAGCTAGAAATGTTTAATTTCAGTTTTTTTATACTTATCCAATACTGCTTTTTATAAAAGTTCTCTCATAATGTATACTAAGTCTTACAGCAATAGAGATTCTTGCTAAAGCTAATTATAAGAAACATAAATTACAAGACATGGTATACTAAAAGTGCTGTAAATATTGTTAAGTGCTTATGTGATTGTTACATTAATGTCCCCTAATAAATCTTACTTCCTGGTATCCACCCTTGGGTCCTCCCTTCCTGACTGACTCTGGATGTGATCACATGACTTGTTTTAACCAATGGGACATCAGCAAACATGATGTAAGCAGAGACTTCTTTCAAACTTGCACATAGGGCTTTCTCTGACTGAAATGTGGCCACTGCCATGGCAAGAAGCTTGAACTGGTCTCCCTGAAGATAAAAGATCACATGGAGGGAGAAAGCCAGACATTCAAGTTGTCATTGCTGAGCCTAGCACCCTGGTGATCCATCAGCGGCATGCAACCACATGAGTGAGTCCAACTGACTCCAGTAGGAGGCGAGCCTACCTACAGAACTGTGATAAATTGTTGTTGTCTTAGATTGCAGAGTTTGGGGGTGGTTTCTTATGCAGCATTAGATAATTGATAGAGCATACTACAAATATTGTGTGCTATTATTAAATCCTGTGTTGTACAAGAATGAATGGGAGGGGGAAAGAATGACTAGGAACAATAAGACTTTCCTGGGAAGTTTGAGAAAGACAAGAAAACTATCCCTTGGAAAAATATGCTGCATCCTTTTATGAAGAAAATTAAAAGGGCACACTCTCACCTGAGCATGGTACTAGAGATAACTACACCCTACTCATTAAATTCGTGATTTAATTCATAAATATTTGTTGAACACTAGTGGTGTGTTATGGGCTCTTCACTCAACCTGTCTTATTCAATACATTTATCCGTGACTTGGATGAAGATGTGGCAGTAGGCTTATCAAAAGTATAGGTGGCAAAAGCTTGGAGTTTGAAATATTTAATGGTAGGATCATCATTCCAAAATGTCTAAGTCAGTTGAAATAATGGTCAAACCTATCATCTTAATAGAGATCCAAGTGAAATCCTTAGATTCAAAAATAACAACTTTGTTCAAAACGTGAGTACAGAATTGGAGAATCATATTTAAAACATATCACATTAAAATATATACATATAACAAAACACAGAGACTTGAGTTAGCTGCCAGTGTGGCAGGTCAACAACATGGTAAGGCTGCCAAGCAGATGATATCTTGGCTACAAAGGATGTGCCATGTCCAGAAGAAGGGCAGCAATAATCCCCTGCTCTCTTCTTTGGTCAGACTAAAACCCACCTACTCTGCTCATTTCTGGGTTTCAAGGCAATATGTAGGAGAAACATGGGCAAACTAGCAAAGGAAAACCTGGTGGAGGAAAGATCTGGAGACTGTGTCATATGAGGAACAACTGAAGAAAGCAGGACTCGTTAGATAAAAGGGAAATGGCTTTCAGACATTTGAAGGGTTGTCATAAGGAGTGGTTTGAAACTTATTATCTAGCTCTCCTGATAATGAATGGTTAGGGTCTGAAAGGAAAAATGTCTCCGTGCCTCAGCCATGTGGCATTCAAAGCATAGTTGCTAGCCAGCAGATCCTTGTATAGCACATCTTTTCACAGAAAATGTCAAGGACTGTGTCCCTGGAGCATCCTTGAAATTTGACCCCTCCAATCTGTAAATATGCCCTGGACTAAACATCAAAACGTCAGAGGAATTCTTTCCTGTATTTCTACTACATTCTGAAATGCCTGCAGGAGGGGGCTTTCAAAATGGCAGCTCAGTAGTACTGGACTGAGACAGACTTTCCTCTGATCTCTTTGAAAACAGATAGCGCCGAGAACCAAATCTCACTACAGCCTTTAGGACCTCATTTATTCATTCATGAAAATTTATTGATCACTGACTCTGGACCACTCAGTGTGTTGAGAGTTCTGAGATAAAAGACATCACCATTGTTCCCAAGGAACTCATGGTCTAGTGGGGATATAGGCTAATAGATAATGGTAATAAAACAATGAAATGTTATAATCACAGCTATTTGCCTAGGTAGGTCTTATAGTTCCTTACTTGATACTAACGTTAACAAATCATTTTGACTCTTTTAAATTTTTCTATAGTTAATTCTAAATCTTCTGGGCATTAAAAGACACTTACTTATAAAAAAAAAAAAAAAGATAACTTGCTTCCTAATTAATTGAGGTTACTTTAGAGACAGGTGAAAAACCCGGATCCTTCCCAAGACCTGAGGATACATACAAAACTCTACTTATAGTTATTCTGTTAATAATTCCACAACTCTAATCAAAGTTATCCAGCCCACTTTCCTGGATTTACATCATACACAATATCTAATTCTTCCATCCACCTATAGAAATCTACAGTTCCTATTCACAATAATTCAAGTGATGTGTTTGGGATTTTTAAACTATGTAAATATCAATTTGACTTTAAAGACTTACAAACTGGTAACATCATAATATATATAGATGCCTTTTCTTTTCTTTTCAAAAATTATCATGTTCCATGATCAGTCCACAGATGTTATACAACTGTTTGCAAACAGTTCTTAACACAAATACTGAAAATTTTAAAATTCATGTGTTATAATCCATAGCAATTTTTCCGGTAACTTTCTGTCATAAAATTTGTAGGCAAATTGTTCTTAGAGTATCTCAAATATCAATATTATAAAATATTGATAAGCTGTCAGACCTAATTTCTCTCCAATTCAAAATTTAGTATATACACACTGCATGCTCAAAAATGTCCAATTTTCACAACACATTAATAAAGTAGTAAGGAAACTGGACACCACTACCAAAGCTATCACAGTGCTAATGGAAGAGCTAAGAACAGGAAGCAGGCATTCACGGGAACAATTCTACTTAGAAAATGGGTTTTAAAAGGTAAGTCCTTTAAAATGTTTGTCATGTGGAATGCATGATTATGACTTCAAATTGCTATTTAGTTATCATACTTCAAATTGTAGACTATTAAAACTGCCCTTTGGCAGCCTATAGGTGGCTAAGTTGATACATAAAACAGCATTCACTTTTTAAAAAAGCATTTACACTTGAAAAAAAAGACACCCACCTAAATATGTAAAAGAAGAAAAAAGAAAATGAGGGGTAGGATTTTTTTCCTTTAAAATGTCTTCCCAGAACTACCAAAATTTGAATTTATAACAGATACCTCTGGATTAGCAAGAAGAGACATACGAGAACCACTGGTGAGACTTTGTATATGACACTAATTGGACGACGTAGCTTCTTTCTCCCTTGCTTCATCAGAGGCTGGACTCCCTTCATTTTCAGTTTCTCTGGTTTCTGCAGGGGAGTCTTCTATAATTTCTTAGCTAGCCACCTCAGTTTTTTTTCTCTTTTGTTTGCATTTATTTTTGTCTGAAGCTGTGTCCGGTCATGCTGCCTTTTGTGGCTTTGTTTCAATATGCGAGGGCAGGCTTGGCTGACAGCCTTGCCCTCACCTCTTGAACTCTTGTTTTCCTGCTCCTTCACTTAAGTTGACCTCCTTTTGTGCTTTGTGAAAGTTTTTGCCTTTTCTATTTACCTTTAAAGACATTTACACATGATGCATTATTTCCCATACTTGGCATCATTTAAAAACTGGTACAACTGAATTTTCGGTACTTCCCTTGACTTTTGTCCGACTTGTAGTCACATGTTATGGAGTCTTTCAACTGACATGCCCACCTTGTGTCAGAAAATGCCTCCTAACTGATATTTTTCACATTAGCTAATTTCTGTATTCTTAATAGGCAGAATAAATGTGCCAACAACGCCAAATAAATAACAAGACTCAGCAGTAATAAGTTCCAGTCCCTTCATCTTCTTTTCAAATACTTCACGTAATTTTTTTCTTTTTGTTCATCTTTAGGGAAACACAGCTCTTTAATAGATTAAATGTGTTTCAATTGACTGCAGGGTTTATTATAATTTTTAATGTCACAACTTTGGCCAGTGGTAGCTTCTTCTAGGCAGGTTCCCATGTTTTTTTTCCCATGCTTTATTAATCTTTGAAAGCTTTCTTGCTTTCTGGCACAAAATGATCCAAGCTATCTTATATATTTCGAGGCCAAACATACATAGATTGAGATGTTTCTCTAAGAGTCCTAAATTTCTTTTAGTGAAAAAAATATGGAGACCAAGAACGAGGTAATAGGGTGTAACATCGGGTAATATTGTTCCTAGGTTAATTCAGTATCAATGCTACAAAAGTTTTCTTTTAAAGTTTACATTGATGTTTTTAATTCTGTTCTAAAATTACAATGTTCCTACTTAGTTTGAGGAATCCTATCATCGCAGCAGCACCTTTTCTCTTACACAAGCAAGCATAATTTCTTTTCTTTATTTGACTAAGAGTTCCAAGGCACCCACCCTAATATCAATACAAATAGTAAAGTACTGACCGAAGCTCAATATTTTCTATGCAGTCACTTTTGGTTTGAGAAGGGATCCCAGGAAAGGATGTGGATTCCCGCTACTTGGTTCCAGATTCATTCTTTGTGGCAATGTAAATGCTTGTTTGACAGATGGTTTGTCTCACTTGTTTCCACTGGTTTTTGAGTCTGAGGTCTTGGTCACAGCTGCCAGTTCTGCATTCTCAGAAGTGGAAGCTTTCAGTCACTACTACTTTCTTGTTGCTAATATCCAGTTTTGGAAAAGAGTCCAAGAGCTAGTCAAGTCCACTCTAAGAGAATGGAAAGAGTTTCAGTTCGAGCCCACTATTACTCACTGCACAATTAAAAGTATAAACTCATTTATCCAAGTGGATGCTGGGCAAACTGATTCTTCCCACTCCTCTTTAATTTCTATTTCACACATTCAATTAAATTTTGGCTCTCCTAAATTTTGCCTTTATCTTAAAACTCTTTAAATATATCTTGCCCCCTTTCCTAACCCAGGCACTTTCTTATATGTACCATGCAACATTTTCTCATTACTTTAGCAACCTAATATATCATAAAATGTTTTATTTGCATTTTATAAACCCAAGTAATTCTCCCTGTTAGTACCACTTCCATGCCAGAGCCAGGCCAGTTCAAAGTGTTTAATTTTCTGCAGAAAGACTATGTATGCAAATAACAGTTCATGCAAACTCAGGCTTTTGAGGTTTAGGCTGAAAGTCTTTCCTTTGATTCATGATCCAAAATTCATATATTTCAAATATATCATCTGACAAATTTTCATTTATCAAAAACATATATGTCTTTCATTGAATTACAGATGACAGCAGTATAGAACTCCAATTTTCAGGGGTCTTTGGATACATAAAAATATCCATTACTTAACATTTTATGAATTCAAACTTCCAAAAACGACTTTAGAATATCAGACAATAAACAGAATGTATCAAAATAAGACAGTTCAATAGAAACATTATGTACATTTACAGAAGGTAATTACATATTTTTACTTCAGTTTTTATGTAGAAATCTAAACTTGTGCCACTTATCTGTATAGAGAAAAATCCCATTAAATTTCCCAGTTTCATTATACAATATAGATATGGTTACCCTTTGAAATTTAATAGGTTTTTAATACAACATCATTTAATTTTGGAATACATGTTATAGAAAACCCACCAGATTAATTTTTGGTGCTGTTACTGTACTGTTCAATCCCTGTCTTACTAGAACTGAGGTTTTTGTTATTAGGACAGATTTTAAATGGCCACTTTTTCCCTCTCAGATCTTTATTCAGACCCAAGTTTCCTATCTCTTCCTTGGTCTTACTTTCTTCTTATTCACACAAAGTTAAATTTGTCTTAATGAGCTTAAATCTTTTATATAAAAAATATTCGTTTAAAACAGCTTAATTCATATAACATTTAACTTTATATATATACTTTTATATTGTCATCCTATTTTTTTAGCTAAAATATACAACAATCCATGCCAGCGAAATATTCAAATATAAGTTTTTCATATGTGCGTTTAACCAATAAAACTTCATAGTTTCAATTAAGTGTGGTTTTTAAATTGTTTGCTTGTTGCTACTTCTCCCAAAAAGACACTTATTCTTTGGATTCTAAGATCTCTGATTTTTAAATTTTGAATTTTAAAAACATGTGTTAGTAGTCTGCCAAGGGTTCTTTGTTTTGTTTTGCTTTTTTGTGTTGTTTTAAGGGAAAGGACAACCTTTTTTTGTGAATACACAGTTTTTATGATTATACATATTTAAATATGTACTCTGGGGGAAATGAGCTCATTTTTATCTACATCCAGTAACTTGAAAGTGAAGTTGAGGAAGTGGAAGCGTTCATTTCTGTGAACACAGTTCTCTGGTAAGGGCCTTGTCCCCATTCAGTATGGGACACTGCAGGACAACACTTCCTTGTCTGAGGACCAAACCCATTACCTCTAATCGTGGCGACATAGTGATCACGTCTCATAGGCTTAATTGTATTTCTAGACTATCTATAGAAGACTTCTTGGCATCACTAGAGAAGGAATATGTGGTAGTTTATGGGGACCTCATAGGAAGGTAGATTTTGGACTAAGAGCAAAAGCCAAGGTTGCAGTTACTCAGACACTCATGTCCCCAACAGCTAGGCTATTTCTACTTTCTAATAATAGTGACATTTTCCCACAACGAAGTCCTTGAAGATGTCACCTGTTGCACTTGTTGGTACTCTACAGACACCTGTGTTTTCTTTCATGTTTTTAATGATTTTGCAACCTCTCTTGGGTGTCTTTGAGGATGGCAATTAGGAATTTGTCCTTCGCACAGATGCCATGATTCCAGGTTGAGTGTAGGACCACCAAGCTACACAAAGCCGGGGGCCTCACATGTATTTTGTTTGACTGCTGACCCTTGGCATTAGGCAACAAGGCAGCTCTGCCAAGATCTAACTACAATTTGGGATCATAACTGATTAACAAGATGAACTAACAAGATCAATTTGGTACAATTCCAAACTGATACAGAATGGGGTCCATACGATGGTTGAAAGATGAATAGAAAAGGTGAGGTGCTTCCTTCACAGTCCTTGAACGTGAACTTGAATTAAGGAGAACACATGGTAAATCAATGTAGTCTAGGGACAACCTATAGATATTCAAAGAGATATTCAAAGCAGGAAAGGCTGTTCTTAAAGACCAGACAAATTCAGTTAATGGTCTCTCTTCAAACAACAAAGCCTAGGCTTCTGTGTAGAGAAGGCAGGTAAGGAGGGAACATAAGGAGGATTTAAAAAAAAAAAGATATCAGAGGTCTAAGCACTTACTCACACGATCCTAACCTGCTGACCACTTCTGTGTGCCATTCTCAGGGTCTGTGTTATTCCAGATCCTATGAAACCACATCAAATTATTGTGGAGAAAAAGACCACACATAGACTTTAAAACTAGGTCCATACTTTTTTATAAAAACTGCATTGCAAGGAAGGAAGGAAAAGAGTATTCACCAGATTATAACTAAATGACCGCCACACCCCTGTTTTTTAATACATCAAAGTGACAGGCTTTCCTTTAAATACAAGCTCGACCTTAAACCCCTTCTGAGAACTGCTTTGTGATCAGCAGGGGAAGAAGGGCCTCGTGACACTCAGGTAGGGGAAAGCAGAGCTCATGACCCTTAGGGAGAAGAATCAAAATAACTTCTGATACTAATCAGAGAAGAGAAAGGTGAACCTTGTAGTCACTGCTTAGCAAACCTCAGAAAGTCTATTTGAAAAAGATGTCTTTGTCAAACCTTTGAAAGGAAGCACAGTGCTTGTGCAGTAGAACACATGGATCTATCACTTTGGTAGACTGTCTGTAACTCTTGGCAAGTAGTGCTATCTCATCAGGAAGGGCTGATTTTGTTTTTTTCCATCAAATGTTGTCTAATTGAGGACAGGTCAGTGTGGCTCTGAACAGACCCTCTGAGATGACCTGTGAGTTCCCCCTTCCCTCACCAAGATTCTGCACCGCCCGCAGTAGCCACCAAACCCTACAACAAGGTGGAATGAGAAGAGGGGAAGGAGGGAAGAAATCTACCTGACAGGGGTCCCTGTCCAAAACCCTGGGTAGCTTGGCAACCTCAAAGTTGGGACCACCAACACTTGACATTTTAGTGGATCTGTATCATTGCCTCCTGGTTGTCATTCATTTTATTATCTTGTGACCAGAGTTCTTTCAAATGAGCGTATTTCCCAAGTTTCCTATAGTGAACATGAGCCCAAGGACATGGGACAGACCCCACAAAGGGACTGTGCCACTGCAGTCCAGGAGCTTCTGCCCCCAAGGCTGTGTTATGAGTATTCAGATGTCAGCAGTGTTTTCCTGCCAATCTGCAGCAACAAGCAGACCCTCACCCAAAGGAAAATCCTACAACTCTGCTGAGTACACCACTGATGACACAAGTTTTCGACAGGACTGAGGGAGAAACATCTCCATGCTTCAGCCATGTGGCCCTCAAGCCTAGATGCTGGCACTCAGAGGTTGGAACAGTGAAGGCTGTCCCAGCATAATGTCCCTGTGGTGGCCCATGGCAGCTATTAAAACTCCACTCTATCCTCAGCGGACATGTTCCAGATAAACAAGGCAACACACAGTCCCATGATTCTAGATCTCTGCTACACTTAGCAGTATAGTAGGAAGGGGCTTTTCAAAGATGTGGGGTCTAATATTAATACAATGTGATGCACTTTATTCTGACCTTCCTTGAACAAAATATTGACATGCATGTGGCAAAATCTTGTTAATTCAGATTAAACAGAGAATCAGGGTAAAGGAGCTTACCCTGACATTTACCTGCATTATTTAGAAGAAGAAATTCATGATTCTGTTGTTAACATGCAAAAAGTATTTACATGTAAATAAATAAGGCCACTTAAAAAGCCGAGCTCGTTTCATGCACAAGTATAGTACCCAATATTTATGTACATTTCAAATGATTTCTTGATTCGGGAAAGCTAGTTCACATTGCCCTTTACTAGAGAAAATCCTGTTTGCCCAATTCTTGCTTCAAAGGCATAAAGCCAATTTACTTTCATAGGAATGTGAATCATACTTTTTACTTCTGGAGACCAACTGTACACAACTGGTACACATTACAAAAGGTGCCACCATAGGGATCAAATATTGTAACTTGCTGCCTGGTTTTGTATTTAGACTACATTGAAAATAATCTCTGGTTGGACACAAGCCCACATTTCCTCCTATTCTAGAAACAGAGAGGTGATGTTTCCTGAGTAGGAACAGAGTATACAAAGATTGGTTCCTCACCCCAAGACACATCTAACCCGGATCAAATATATGGATACCACAACCAGGAGACGATACAATGGATTCTCAAAATTGAACTTGGTTCTAGACAGCAACAACTTCAAAAGGCTGTTAAAAAAATTAATTCCCATTTCACAGACCTCACTTAAATGCATCATTATTGGAATTAGTTAACATAGATTACGTGTCCATCATAGAGACCACATTGACTGTTAGTTTCATAACAACCATGGGAAGTAGGTAGTCCCCATTTTACAGAGTAGGAAATTGAAGCTGAAGAAATTTAACATATAGCCTAAGTAAAAGACAGACCTGGAATTCATATGGAAGTTGCCTGATTTTCAGGCATATAATCTTAATTATTATATCATTTCTGTTTCACTTAAGCCATAATAGAAAAGTATAGAATTCATAGACTCTTATATTTGAAAGAGATATTAAATGCAGCATTTAATCTAATTATTTCCCCCCTCCATCTCCCCATGAAGAAATTTCTTCTTCAGTCTCCCTGAAAGAAAGAACAGCCAGGCTCTATTGGATATTTCTGAAACTGGAGCTTCTTACTTTGGGGGGATAGTTCATTTCGTTACTGGACCACCATAGTGGTTAAACAGATCTTCTTGACTTCAAGATAGCATTTTAAAGAGCTTTCAGACCTGTTTCTCTTCTGAAATTCACTAGCAAACAAGAAGAACAGAAACAAAAATAGAAACTCTAACATCAGTGAAACCAGAAGAATTGAATCCATAAACCCCAAACCACAACGAATGAGGATTAGAATGCAAGACGTAATGGTAAATGATCCAACAGAAAAAAAATGTGCTTGACAGAAATGGGGTTGGGTGGCTGCAGGAAAGGCAGCAATTGAGAAGCTAACTAATTTAACTGGTAGCCTCTGAAAACACTAAAGAGCTTGAGGTTAATACTTGGCAAGTAGAGATAATATCAAAAGTAGTAGTAAGGCAGGGGACTCCAGTAGGATCATTTGATGGCTGTTTTTTTTGTGTGTTTTTCTTTCATTTTTTTTATTAGAAGAATGAACAGTCAGACCCAAAAATCCCTAATTCCACTCTCAAAGTCAAGTAACCTGTGTCCATTTTTTCAGGCTACCTGAAGATTGTTCTCTGGAGAAGCTTAACTAGAAAGGCTCTGGACTCAGGATGTGAGGTCCAGAGGAGGACAAGGGTGATAAACAATGATAAAGGGAGAAGGAGGTTAAAGACATGAGTCTCCAGATTAAAAACCCATTAAACATCCAACACAATAAATGAAAAAAGAATGACATCTAATTTTATCATTGTGAAACTTTAGAGTTCAGGGAAGATTCTAAACCATTCCAGCGAGAAAAAAAGAAATAGGTCATACAAAGAATCAGGAATAAGAATGATTTTGTACTTTTAAGAGAAAAAAATTGAAAACTGAAAAGTTAAGGGAATAATGCCTTAACATTTTTGATAGAAATGTTAAAATGTTAATATAAATTCTTTTTTTTTTTTTACATTTTGTAAAAATTTATATTTGGCCAAACTATCAATCAAGTAAATATAAGGACAGCAAAAAGACATTTGAGACATACAAAGTCTCCTATAAACACTCTCTCAGGAAATCAAAGGATAGTGTGTTTCATAAAAAGAAGAAGTAAACCAAGAAAGAGGAAGAATAGGAATCAGGAAACAGGAGAGAGGTAAGGGGAATTCCCAGAATGCCAGCCGAGTAAGTGCTAGGACCACAGCTGTGCAGCAGGCTGAGAAAGCCACCAAACCAGACCGGAGCAGGAAGTCAAGGCTCTGAGGGTGTTTACATGTGGGGGTGATATATTCAAAAATATACTAGAATGTGTAAATTGTCTAACAGATTTGATCTTGGGGAAAAGTGCATAGAGAGGCACTTTACAGAGCTCTTATTACTAAGCAAATGAAAAGATAATTATTAACTCCAGGAAAACCAGAAAGGTTCAAAAGAATGGAACTATAGTCGTAGTGTTCTACCTGATTTAACAGTGAATTTTATTTCAATAATGAAAACATAGAATGTGAATTTAAAAATGAGATGTAATTTCATTGAGAAATGAGGAGAGAAAAAGGGGTGTCGATAGTTTAAATCTTCAACTGTCATTTTGGGAAGACAATAGGTAATGCCAAAATTGACAAGTTGACAAATAGCAAGATGGGTGTTATATTTACAGATGAGAAAGTAAATCACAGGAGAAATACCTGCAGTAGTTTAATATTATTACCTCTGGGGAACATGACAAATTTGGAGGAAGAGGTAGTGGGCAGGACAGGGATTATTGTTTCTTGTGATAAGCTTTTTAGCATCATTTGACTTTTAAATTATTTTCTAGTAATATTTGCATAAAAATTAAAATGTTATTTTCAAAAAAGAAATTTATTCCTTTCAGTAACTCAAAGGTTGATTTTATAATACAAACTGAGCTCTATTAATTTGTGTTATTTACTTACTCCAGCTTTTTGGGCCTCTAGCAGGTCGTGATGGATTCTTGGGAGCCACAAGTTTGTGTGTTTGTATTCGTTCCACTTGTAATTAATAACATATAAGCCTATTGGGGATCATCTGGGTAGCTGTCATTTTGGTGTCATTAAGAGGTCTGACAATTAAGTTCGCAAACGCATCCTAGAAAAAGTGCTACATATCCCATTGCTGAATATCACTATGGTCACCTTTGAAGTACTCCCCTTGGGAAGCTACGCACTGACTCAGCGCCTAGTCCATCCTTCAAAGCAATTGTGGAACTCTTTTTCTGGAATTGCCAGCAGAACTGTCATCGTATTACCTTTGATGTCCTGAATGTCATCAAGATGTCTTTCTTTCCATATTTCCTTTATCTTCAGGTAAAGAAGTCACTGGGGGCCAGATCAGGTGAGTAGGGAGAGTGTTCCAATACAGTGATTTGTTTACTAGCTAAAAACTCCCTCAGAAACAGTGCCGTGTGAGCTAGTGCATTGTCGTGATGCAGTAGGCATGAATTGTTGACGAAAATTTCAGGTCGTCTAACTTTTTCATGCAGTCTTTTCAGCACTTCCAAATAGTAAACTTGGTTAACTATCCAGTTGGTACAAGTTCATAATGAATAATCCTTCTGTTATCAAAAAAGTTTAGCAACAGAGTTGCAACAAGTTCATGAACTTAATTGTCCGACCATGTATGTATATCTGTCATTTTGGTACCTTCACTATCATGTGTATACCTAATCAAGTTAGCTCCAAGTAGCACATTTTAATAATTGCATGAAAATGAGAAAGAGCAGTAAATGATGCATTTGTATCAAAGGAAGTTGAACTTAAATGATGGCAGGTCATATGACTGAAACTTATGTAATAATTTGAATGGACCGAGTGTTGAAGAAATTGAGTCATTTCACAAAGCACTTTGTAGAAGAGTACCATGAACTCAAAAGAACCAACAACAGGCAGTGCCATATTCATGTTGTAAATTGCAGCTTGGGTTCAACAAAAATATTATCTGTCACATAAAAGCAATGTTGTTCATTTGAATTGTATTTATTGCTTTTGTAGGTTTTTTTTAAATAAGATTTTTAAAAGTTTGTATTATATAACAATAAACATCAGAAGTCTATACCTATTTTTATTAGTATATATCAATACAAATAGTAATATTATTTAGTTCAACCATGGAGTGCTTTTTTCTTTAAAATAAAATTTAAGATTAAGTTATTCTGTTAAGAGTCTGTACATTACTTAAATTTGAGAATCATTAATTCATTGTTTACATTTACTGAGAGAGCTGACTGGTTCAGTTTGCTACAATCCAATATGGAATACCACCCACCTGTGGCCCGCACCAAGTACTCATTACCTTAGACAGAAGTACTTTTTCTCTCACCCATTTCATGTCACAAACTTTATTATCAAATGATACAGTACACAGCTTTGTCTACATCACTGGAATTTCTTTATCTTGACCTCTCCATGTTGGGTGTACTCATCTATATATAACTTATGCCCCCTGAACACAGAGAAAGTGGTAGGGAAAAGTTGGGGATTAGAATATTTCAGTTTTCCCTCCCTATGCTAACAATTCACCATAAATCTAGTGGCTTAAAAACAATGTAAATTAATTACAGTGCTGGAAGTCAGAAATCAAAAATGAGTTCAGAGCTAAGCCCAGGTATCAACAGAATCATATTTCTTCTGGGGGGGTCTAGAGAATAATTTGTTTCCTGCTTTTCCCAGCTTCTAAACACTTCTCTCACCCCTTGGTTTGTGGCCTCGCATTACTCTGACCTCTGCTGAGTCATCAAATCTCTTTTTATCACTCTGACTGCCCCTCCCCCCTCCCTCTTTCATTTATAAGGATCTTTGAGATTACATTGGGCCCATCCAGATAATTCTGGATCATCTCCCCATCTCAAAAATCCCTAACTTAATCACATCTGCAAAGTCCCCATTCACTGGATAAAGTAAGTAACACATTCACAGTTTCCTGGGGTTGGAATTAGGACTTCTTGGGGTGGCATTATTCTGCCTATCACAGGGGGTGTCACAATGCCCAGCCAGTAGCCAGAGCAGATGGAGGCTGCTCTGATGGAGGAGACCACTTTGGAAAAGTGTGGGAACACATTCTCCAGAAACAGACAGAAAAGGGGAATGGATGTAGGTTAAGAGAAGCATTTTATGGTGAATGAGGAGGAGGTGCTTTTTCTGAGGGATTAAGGAGCACATTGAGGGTTTGGACAGGATGGTGAAGACCTCGAAATGCTGCTGCAGAAGGTAGGAAAGCCGCCAACTAAGGAAGAAAAGGTGAAGTGCTTCCCCAGGGGCTTATCTGAAATGCGGAGGCGGTTACCCAAGTCAGACCAGGAATCTGAGGTCACGCCGATTACCATGTGCCTGAAGATGATACTAGCCCACTGCCAAGACAGCCGTCTAAATTTCTAATTCAAAATTTATAAATAAACCAAACAATGACATCAGAATTAAAGTAGTTCTCCCACCTCCTTTTTGTTATGCCATTGTTTTCCTTTTTCCATGATTCCTATAAGAAACCTGACACTGATTAAGTTAGCATAAGAAGGGAAAAAAAGCACATGAATCATAGGCCACACTGGAAATAAACCAAGAAATAAGAAAAACCAATTCTCTGCCCAAAAGAACAACAATGGTGAAAAACTGCACTAGCAAAAGGTCTACATACTGAGAGTTTAATTTTTTTTTTAAGGAATCAAGATGGAGTCTGATCCGATCTACCAGCTGCTTCCCTTTTCTAAGACACTGACCCAGGAGACAGCCACTGAAGCTTGGGTGTTATTTCTCTCTGCTGTGTCATATGATGTTCCTCCCCCCACCCCCCCCCTTGTGTGTGTGTGTGTGTGTGTGTGTGTGTGTGTGTATTTGGTTTCTCTGTCCCCTTGTAAGAACACAGCCGCCTGCCTGTCTACTGCTGTTGCTGCTGTTCTGACTAACTTTTTGCTGCCCCTTGCCTCTCCTTTCTTTCTGCTTAGCTCCTTGCCTTCTGGTAAGTTTGACAAACACTCCCCCAAGCCCTGTGAGAAGATGTGGGGTGCGGTTTGTGGTGTTCGAAATTTGCAACTTTAAGATTGCCAGCGAACTGTTGAAGAACTTCGCATTGTTTTATTTATCATTAAAATGTGTTGCTCAGGAAGGGATGTCTGTGTGATAATCCACTGGGACTGCCAGTACAAGTGATAAATTTTCTTTCAGAGGAGAGAAAAGGCAGGCAATAAAATTTATGCAAGATAAAATTTAGAAATAATTTTTGCTGTATAATTAATCTAGAAAGAGATAATTTAAAAGTAACAGAGTTCTTTGACTTTGGTGTGTTTTTTTTTTTTTCCTCTTGCTGATTTATCTTGAGGCTACTTTTAGGAATTGAGTTTTCCTGTGGTTCACAATGACTCAGTTATTCTGTTTTAAAGTAAATGTAGAATATGAGTTTAAAGGCTGTCCATGGGATTAATATAAAAACATCAATGATTATGGCCTCTGAGGAATGAAGAATAAAGCTATTACAAATAAAATGCTTGCATGTAAACTAACCACGCCAAAACTCCTATGGACAGTCAGTTTTTAAATTCATTGCTTTGAAGTTTGGTTTACTTTAGATTTTATTTCATCCTAAGAAGACTTTTTAACACTTTAAAACCCACATATGAATTTATGCCAGCACATATTTACTGTTTTCGATTTGTATTAAAAAGTACTCTCTTCCCTTGATTTTCAAGGATAAAGTGATAAATGCCATGGCTCCTTTTAGAAGAGCTTAAAATAGCTTCTGGCTGGAAGCAGGTGCCATGTGTCTTTCTCCAAGTTCAGAGGAGCATTAGTTATATATAGATGACTGTGCCCAAGAAGTAGGTAGGGGTCAGGATAAAGAAATTCCAGTGATGAAGACATGAAGCTGTTTACTGTATCATTTGATAATAAAGTTGGTGGATTACAATGAGAGGGAAAAAAATACTCCCTTCTAAGTTAATGTGTACTTGGTGAGGACCACAAGTGGGTGGCAGTGTTTCTATGTTGAATTTTCCATTCTTGTTGGTGGCCAAGCATTTGACATCTACTGCCCTGAGAACAGGAGGAGGAAACTGTGCAATGCACAGAGCAGCATGTTTGCGTTTTCGCTTTCATACCTCCACAGCAGCAAAACCTGTGCATTATGAGGAGCCTGTCATATTTTTATTCTGCTAATTAGCACCCTCACCACTAAATATCATTTACAAAGGAAATGTACCATAACTTAAAGGCCTAAGCCAAATCTCTTGCAACCCCAGGAATGGGGATAGCCAGAAATCCTGGAATCCTTGACTCAGCCAATTGCTCACCCCATATTTCCAAAGGACCCATATCACACCTGGGTAATTTCCCTAGTTCATTTCCTCCCTGTGCATTAAACATGGCTATTTCTTTAAAATTGTCAACTTATCCTAGAACTTCTTGACTGAGAAGAAAATGTTGTAATCTGTGTTTTTCCCTGAAAGAATGCCAGTTTTTATACTGGAAAAAAGAAATGTATTACAGAAATTCAAAGAATTATTATTATACGCATCACCATGTTTCCATGCCAGTTTGTATGTTAATTTATACCTTCCCTCATTCTCTGCATTATTCCAGAGAATAAGTTTACCTTAAAAAAAAAAAAAAAAAGTGTTTTCATCATTAATAATTACATGTTGCTCATCTGGGAAAAGGAAAATACCAGAAAAAGCAAGAAAACATTTCCTGTATCCAGCATAATAATTCATTTATATCAATGTACTCATATTAATCAAATCTTCATTTATAGATTAAAATAGAGTTTAGGGACATTATTATGAAGCATTTTAGTAAGTTCAGTGGCTCTTATATTAACTATTTTAACTTTGAAAAAAATAACACCATTTAAAATTTAAATATTTTAAATGCATACATCCATGTACTTCCAGTGATTATAAATCTACATAGAATTATAGAAGAAAACGGTAACACAAATTGGCTATTCTAAGCAAAATGACAGATAGGGCCATAAAAAACAATATCTTGAATTACTCTGCTAATGTCAACAATAGGAGATACTACTGGAATTTAAAGACCAAAACCAAACTATGCTAATAGTATGACTTCATTTGGAAAAATGGCGTCCCACTGTTCCTATCTACCTAATTGCAAGATCAATCGTTTGTAAAAGTACATTCATTCTATGTAAGAAACTGTAATTAGTAGGCGCCCATTTGGAGGTATCCTTACCATTTACACGTAACTAGGTTAACTGCATAAAACCTGACTGTGCTTACCACTAGGTACTGCTCCCAGGATGGAGACTAATCACTCTGCACAGCTCTCGGGAGAACCACCGTCAACACCTCTGGGGGACAGTTCATCATTACTCAGTCAAAATGGGCTGGAGAAGCCACATGATCAGGATTCCTCAACCTCTCTCCAAGCACCACTGAAAGAGGCAGATGTGCAGCCTGCAACAGGAGCTCATGACATCTCTGAAGAGTTGAATCGACAACTGGAAGACATCATTAACACGTATGGGTCTGCTGCTGGCACAGCAGGGAAGGAGAGTCCCAGCAAGGCCAAGGAGCACCCTGAGAACACAGAACCAGCCGATAACGAGGATGGGGATTGTGAGGAGGTCACTGAAGAAACTGAGAGAGAACCGGTAGCTTCCGAAGAGCCACCCACAGCCAAAGAGACTGTCAGCAATAAAGAGCAAAAATTGGAAAAGAAAATCCTAAAAGGATTAGGCAAGTAATTATGTTTTAATATATGACTTTTCTTTGAATTAATCCTAAAAAGGGCATTTCCTCCAACCTTTACTAAAACCCACATCTCATATTTGGATGACTACCAGCTTCCTTCAGGGTTCCCCATATCTTCTCTTGCCGTACGTGTTCCCAGCCCTTTCCCCTCAATAGAGCTAAAGTGAACTTTCAACATGTTACCCACCCACCTCTGTCCTCAATGGCTTCCCCTTGCTCTTAGGGCAAAGACCAGAATTCTATAATAGTTTTTCCAGCCCTAATGGTCTACCCCAAACCTGTCTTTCCAGCTTTATCTCCTATCACTCTACTCTACAACATTCCCTTCCTAGCACCACCATTCTACTACTGTCTAGTAACTAGTCATTCTGATTTTCTCTTTCAGTGTTTTACACCCGCACACTCCATCCTGCACAGGGCCTGTGCCCATCCTATTTTCTCTACCTAAAAATCTCTACCCATACCCCAGTTCAGTCACTTACCTCATCATTTAGCTCACAACTCAATGGCATTTTCTTAGCCCAATCCTAGATGAAGTCTGTTTTTTGTTTCTATTGTACTATGTATCTTATTTGGGTAATGTGTGTCTTCCCCACTAGCTCTTTTATTTCAAGGGCAGGGACTATATATGTATTTTGACATCATCAGATGCCTAGTGTCTAGGACAATGGATGGCATATGCTAGGTGCTCAATAAATATTTGTTGTAAGAATGAATGAATGAGTGAATGAGAAATTATTTAAAGCAAAGCTAATGGAATCTCGATTTAAACAGAACATAAGTGTAGGATGGTTTTGGATATTTAAATTGATTGTCTGTTAGATTACTCAGTAATATGTTCCATTACTACATAAAATGTTTTTCATTTAACAAAACTCTTTAGAAATACATCAATTTTAGAATGCCAACAACTGCAGAAAATATTCTTGCTCTCACGATTTCATTGGCTCAGCAAATATTTATTAATACCTAGATTTATGAGGCACAGTGCTAGGTGCACAAAGATAAATAAGTTGTCATGCCCCTTTAGTCAAGGAGCTTTAGGTATGGAGAGAAAAACAGACATGTAAACTAATTATTTTCTAGGATAGACTAAAACAGGTACAGGAAAATTGTGAAGAGAACATGAGGAATTGGTAACACCAAAAATGGCTGTGAAAGAAGAGTAAGAGAACTAATTTTTTAGCTACCAGGGAAAGTATGTGACTTCACATATGAAAGCCCCTCTTCCTGCCTGTCTTCATGGCTTTCACTGAAACACTCACTACAAACACCACTTCCTATGTGAAACCTTCCCTGACATGCCCAGGTAGAGTTAGCATCATCTTCCTTAGTTCTCCATTAAATTTTCTGCAGCCATCGTGTTGTTTACATAGCTGCCTCCCAAGCTGGATGGAGAATCTATTAAGGGCAGTGATCACACTATTTATTTCTGGAAGTCAATGTGGCAGAGTGAGATTATGGGCACTGGAATCAGAGCTCGGTTCAGACTCCAGTAACCGGTTACCTGTAAACTCAAATGTGTGTCTGTGCTGGCACAGGACATTACTATGCAACTTAAAACCCACTGCTGGCAATGCTTTCAAGGAGGGCTAAGAGACACATTCAAAAAGCATACTTGGGCCACCCAGCAAAAGATAAACCCAGATAATACCAAGTTCCAATGTGCAAGATTGAAATCACTGTAGTGTTTTGGAACTTTGGGAAAGAATAGAAAGTTGCTCTGCGTGACAGAGCTATTGTTCCTTCTCTATCCAAAGCATCTCAAAAAAGTCCCTTTGCAATTAGTCATTGTTAAACTTTCCATAAGACAATACAAAATCACAACTCAGAGGTGAATGACTTCAAGTGTTCCTAACCAGGAAAGTTATTTTGCTTTATTACTTTAAAAACTACTTCTACAGAGGAATGTGTATGTGTTGTATTGAGGGGATGGATATGAAGAAAGTAGGAGAAAAGTTAAAGATGACCAATTTTGGTTTCTATTCTGCCTTCCGTGAGTTATTTAAAAATATGTATTAACTTCATAATTACCAAATAATCAAAAAACATTTGAGAGAAAAAAATTCCATAACTCGAATTCTGCCACTATCTACAAGATACCAAATTTCAATTAAATGGGTTTGATGAGAGCCAGTGTTTGTGAATCAGCACATCCAGGTATGTCCACTCTCATTACATGTGTGTAAGCTGCCTACCCTTCCATTCCACTCCTCTGAACCCCATAAGCGTATTCTTTGAATCACTGTACTGTTTCAGCTACAATATAAGTTAAAACATTTTTAAGCTAATCTAAATATGTGACCACCATTTTAAACATTATTTCAGTTGCCTGCAAGTGATTTTAGCTGGCTTCTTGGCCATTTATCAAGTGGCATTCACTATCATCTAGACCAATGGTTTTCCAACTTAACTGCGCATTAGAATCAAATACAGAATTTGTAAAAATGCTCCTCATGGGCAACAGTGATTCCGAATTGGTAGGTCTGGATTGGGGCCAACGCACCCTGGGTAATTTTGACACAAATAGATTGTGGAAGCAATGGTTGTAGTGTTTCAGAAAAGTGCTTCCTCCACCCTTTGGAGAAAATATAAAGTGCCAGTTTTGGTCTTCTTTTAGAATCTATTTGGACATTTTATAGAATTTTAGTCGTCATTCTTCCTATACCTGAAGATATACCCTTAGATTTTGCTTACATATTTGATAAAAGATGAGTTTTTAATTATTGTATGTTTATCAGATAATATTTGTTTTATTGGGATTTTTGAAACACTGGAATGTTCTCACTTTTCCAACTTTGAGATATTTGAGATTTCAAACCAAGTTAAAGTTTTCCTATTGACAGAATTCTCTGACCTTTAATATATACAATAATGAAAATTTCCAATACTGATGGGCATAGTTGATAATGTTTCCTAAACTTATTAAAGCAAAATACTCTTCTCTCATAGAATACCTCTGAATATTTGGAAAATGTCTCTACAACCCAAGCACTCAGGACCTATTTTTCCTTTAGAGGCTGAGTATCCTCCCACAATCCACACACTGTGCACCAGAGCTTTTGGGGAACATTCTAAAATCTCTTTACTTGGTACACTCACTTTCTCCTTGGCATCTGAACTGAAAGAAACAAAAACAGGTTCACCATTAGAGAGAACATGACACATCCTGTTATCATCTGAAGTCTCTCTCTTACTTTCCCCACCCCATCCTTTAGGCTTAAAAGTGTCTTACTAATCATTTCTCTGTCAACATTATGTGGGCTGCACAAGCATCACAAAGTAATAAGCACAAAACAATGATAACGTACACCTTCGAATATTTAGATTGATAACTGATTGAGTAGGAAATCATAGGTTTGAAGCATAAGCCCAGTAGAGAAACAAAGCTAGCTGATTGACAGGTCCATTCTAAGTTCAGAATCCATCTAGTCAGCCCACTAATTTTATGGACAGGAATATTGAAACCTAGAGAGCTGTAAAGACTGCAAAAAAAAGAAAAAAGAAAAAAGTTACTCAACTAGTCAACTAATTGATGTGATTGTGAAATTAATCATAAAGAAAGCAAGGGGCTGGCTTTAAGTCATTAATATTGCAGAACCAAAGATATATTAAAATAATTGATCTGTTGGTTGAGGAACACCAGTTAATGGGTTTCATCTTTCTAGTTACTAGTGCCCTTCTGAGGGGCAACTTGATCAGGACACTGGTATCCTAAAATGTCATCGGTTATTTACTCACTTTGCCTTACAGTGGTCTTAGATGGTCTGTTTTATCCATTTTAGCTTGATTTCTAGTTTCACTCTGAGAGGGAAATAAACTGATGCTTTAAAACAAATGCTAAATTTGTTTTTTGGAAGAGATGGTAGGAAACTAGAGGAATTCATGAGGAAGAAGAATCAGCAGAGACTGAAAGGTTCATGAGAAGATTCATAGGGAAAATAAAACTTAGGCCAGATCTGGAAAGGAGAGGAGGGTTTAGGTAAGGAGGTAGAAGGAGAGAGAAAAATATGTCTTCAATGAAATGATTAGTGTTGTCTTCTGAACTGCACTGGGAAAGGATTTATTACTGCTCTTTCAGATATGTTTCTTTATTATTATAAGGTTTGCTTTATTTGTTTTCCCTAGAATTGTTTCCTCGTTATTAGACTCTTAAAGTTTTTTCTTAAGGAAGTTTTTTTTTCTTTTTTTAATAGTTATAGCAAAGAAATTGCTAGTAGTTTAAACACGTCATCAACTGACCTAATAAGAATGTGATATACAGATGATGTATTATAGAATTGTACACTTGAAACCTATGTAATTTTACTAACCATTGGCACCCCAATAAATTTAATTAAAAAACAACAGCAACAAAAGTTCAAGTCCATTCTCCAAATGAGTGAGAAGCCAAATTTCCAATTACATATAATAAGTTCACTAAAATACAAGAGAAATAAAATGTGAGCCAAATGGAAAATAATGTGTCTAGAAAATACAGGGAAGGTAGTATTTTTAAAACAGACATAGTCAATAAAACCAAGTAAAACAAATAAAAACCATGACTATGAGAGGTTGACAGTGAGGGTAAGATAATCTTTATAACTTTTGAGTGGACCAAAATATTGAATGAAAACAAATATGCCTTCCAAACAATGTTGTTTTTGTTGCTGTTGTTTAAATCAAGCTAAAAATAATAAAGCTATTTCAGTCATTGAATCGTCAAATCCAAAGAGGTGACAGCTCACCATGGATGCCTCTATGTGGAGGGATCTGGGGAGACACGGGTCACCTACCAATTTTATAGACAAGGGACATTGAGGCCCAGAGAGTTTTAAAGTCTGTAAAAAAGGTTACTCAACTATAGTAGATGCCAGAGTCAGTTCTAGAACCCAGGTCTCCCAACCTTAGCCCAGTGTGAATTTAACTACAGAGGGTTCCCCCAAAAATGTATACACATTTTAAGAGATAAAAACTGTATATACCAATAACAGAAGATGAATACAAGTCACCTTTGACTTCTGCAATTACAAGAGGTGCTCAAAGTGGTTACCATCAGCATCCAGACACTTCTGATTATGGCGAACTACTGATTGAGCAACGTTGACCAAAGTGTCCACTTGTATACATTTTTTGGGCACCCGCGATATACTATCCTTCCTATCTACATACTTGGAAGCTTACACTATTCTTTCTATCTGCATACATACATACATTTCCCTTAAAAGATATCTATAGATGTTCAGGAATTATTTGTATTACCCTCGTTATCTTTAAATTATGTTAGAGAGAAAACAAAATTAACACTGAAACATGATTCTGGGTCTAACATTTGAAAAGGACATTCACAGTCTTTTCCTGCTTTAAGCTTCTGCCACCACACTTGGAAATTGGGAAGGGAGGAGAGTGGTGCACATGTGTATCCAAGACCACATTTTAGCCCCAAAGTTCTAAAAGACAATTTTGGAAGAGAAAAAGTATAGTTTTGAACACTCATTAAATCTACGTAATTTGTCACTGAACTTCATATAAACAGTCATCACTATGCTAAAAGTTTAAGAAAAATCGCAGTCTACATTTTTATAAGCTGACTTCATCAAGGATCTTAGTTTCTTTGATGTGAAAATAATTCCTTCATATTCCAACACTCCCTTCAGTCTACGACGGTGCCAGTGGCCACAGCCATGTGAGACACGGTTGTTCTTGATGCACTGCAGTTCTACTTTCATATAGACTTAACCACCAATCTCAGCATGCTGCGGGATGGTGGCCATATGTCACCTCTAATGGGGACTTCAGGTCTGCCGCTGGTTTTTTTCATTACTAATCTCACAATCATGTTGCTTTACAATGACACACTGGGAGAAGGCAGACCAACCCCTCCCAATAAATTGTCCCTGAAAAAGGTTGATATTTCCTCTTCTGTCTGATACTGTCACCAGATGACCCCATTTCCATGGAACTGTAATCACAGCTTTTCTAGAACAAATCTCTGTCTATTCCTCTCCTCCATGATAAACCCACACACCACTCCAGTCCACCAACACCAATGGAATTTTAAAAACTAAGCTCTCTGATGTCATAAATTTATGAATTCTGCACATACCTGGTTTTGATTTCTTGGATTTTTTTGTTGAAGGAAAGACTAATGCTTCTGACTGTTAATCTTCTATACAAAATAACAGCATGTGAGAAGAGACCTCAATGAATGTGACAATCAAAAACAAACAAATAAACAAAAAAAACCTTCTCACAGTTAAATAAAACAAAAAAGGAGATAAGATACTTAATGATACAAAATCTGAAAAAGAGGGCCATTGGACTCACTTGAGCATCTCTGTTTCCCCAAATGAGACACGTAATGGTTTTACATGTTGGTATTCACACTGCGAGGTACCCTAGCATACACTAAATGACACTGGTGACAGTAAGACCTATCTTTTCTCTAAATCACACAGTATTCATTTGATTGACAGTCTTGTGCGCTGGTTTGCTTTGTTTTGTCCCATTATGACCAATATTTACTGAGCACTTGCCCTGAGCCAAACACTGTGCTGGGTCCTGGACCAAATCTGATCAACAGTACAGTCTCTTGCTTTTAACAGATGACCCTAACTCAGGACAGCAGACTTCATGTGGGCCCCCTCCACACAGATTGAAGACAAGGATGAAGAGATTGCCTGACCTGTACAATACAAATCATCCCAGCTGCTAGACAAATAAGTCAGAGTCTAGTCCTGGTGGGGATGGGGCAGCAGTGGTTTTCAGTTTAAAGGCAGGATGTTATGCCACAGGCCACAACTGGAGAGCTGGTGGGGCACCACGCATACCCACCTTCTCCCCGGTCTTAGGCCATGTCACTAATATGAACTGACTCACTGGGCAAAGATAGACAAAACCAGCTGTTAGGAATGAGGTCATTTCTTTCCCCCCCAAAAAAAGTTTCCTTTTATTTCTCTAGGTTTCCTTGGCATCAGAATTCCACATGGGAGTAGAGCGATTTAGAGCAAGCAGACAAACCTTGGATTCAAGCCTTGGCTCTGCTAGTATTAATCATGTAACTTTGGACTCTCTGGGCCTTGGATTCTTATCTTTAAAATTAACCAGTTGTCTGTGTACTCTTTGAAGTTCCTTCTAGACCTGAAATTCTTTGATGCCATTGGAGTTACCAGATTTAGCAAATAAAACACAGGATGCCCAGGGAAATTTGAATTTCGGATAAACAATACAATACGTAATTTTTTTTTAGAACTATGTCCCATGTTCTATATTTTATCTGGCAACCTTAATTCCATGATTTATCTGCCTGTCCAGGATGAAAGCAAAAGTTCCAGCAAAGGGGAAATGCCTTTTCTTGGGGGAGAGGTTGTCAAAATTGCTAATCTTCTTAAGCAGATTTATATCAGGATATGGGCTCTACTGTATGGCATGACTGCCCTACTCAGATTAGACAGAGTGATTCTCACCCTTTCACCTCGATAGGACTTTTGAGAAGATATGCTCAGTGGTAGAGGTAGGGCTCGGGGTCCCTCTCTTCCCTCCCAATGGCTATTTAATGACAAGATTCCCACGCACCACAGAAAGGCAGGCTGGGCAATTGCAGCAGAATTAGACAAAAGAAGAACAATGAGGAAAGAGAGGAAAAAGAATCCGAGGCTTACTGTCAAATAATCATGAACAGATGAGATTTAAAATATAGCATAAACTCCAACCGGGAACAGAAAATGAAACTGCCAACAGAGATTAAGGTCTGTGAGGGAGAAGGAAACGCACAGGCAAGTGAAACCTGGACCCAGAGAGAGACAGCCCGGCCTGTGCACAAGGCCCTCCAGGTCTTGCGTCCATTTTCTCTGTATATTGATTTCATTCTCTGCTTGATAAGAAATACGATTAGACTTATTCCCACCCAAACCCCATGGAATGGGTTCATGCACAGGAACAAGAGAATGGGGTCCCCCCAAAAAAGAGAGGGAAAGAGGTACTAAAAGAACAACAAAAAATGACAGACTAAACAGTCAAGTTTCTGTGCTTTAGGCAGGACTTCTAGCAACTCCATGTATCATGCTGGCCGTTTCACGGTAGTCAGGAATGGTGACTGCTTCTTCTTCGTCGCCTTCGTCTCCGTCTCCATGTCCTTCTCTGTCTCATTATTACTACTATTATTATTATTGTCATCACCAATTGGGGAAATGGGTAATTTATTCTTTCATGAAGTCGGTGTTTTTGATACTTTTGATATTTTCAAAATTCTTTTGAATGTTTAGAATATGGGCTGGGGGGTAGTAATGAGAATGAATTCTTGGGATGAAAATTTGGGGACTACTGTTATAGCAGACATTTACTGAGATTCTACCATCAACCTAATACTATACCACACGGTTTCACAAAGTTCTCAACTAATTCTCAGTTACTCTGTAAGGTCGGTGCTACCCCTTCTTACAGGAAATGAAATGCGTATCTGAGGCTCAGAGAGGTTAAGTGGCTTGGTCAAGGGTGGATACTACCTAGTGAGTGGACAACCTGAGATTCTAGCTCGTATCATCTGACTTTAAGTTCAACACTTACTTTTAAAAATGTCTTTATACTTTTTGTTTTCTTTTAAGGCAAAGAAGCCAACCTACTAATGCAAAATCTGAACAAGTTGCAAACTCCTGAAGAAAAGCTTGATTTTTTATTCAAGAAGTATGCTGAATTGGTAAGATTTTTGATTAACTGTTTTTCTTAGATCCAGGCTCCGGTTATAGCTGAGGGAAAGGAGGCTGCTAGTTTTCCAGGCACATCATTATAGACCATAACCAGTTACCTCAGATAAGACAAAGCTAGAATTCAAAAAAAAATTTTAAAGGAAAAAGAAACAGAAAAACTGAGGAGAAATAACAGCAGAAGGGGGAAAAGAGGATACAGTTGGAGTCTACTCCACCTTCAAGTATGTGTATAATTTGGGGGATGGAAGAGAGAATTACAGATAATTGAAAATTGTGAATATTTTAAAGTTCTTTTTGGCTTTGCAATAAAACATAAGTACACTCAACATAAAGGCAAACTTTCATTCAGTCTGTGCCACATTTCTTTGAGGGGGTTCTCCTAAAAAAGGCAGAAGTTTGAGTTAATCCCATCCCCTCAGTTTGTGACACATTCTCATTTGGTCTTGACTTTAGTCATTCATTCATTCATTCATTCATTCATTCCCTTTGATCTACATTCCCTCCCCTACAATGGCAAAGCATTTGATGTGGACTGTTTTGTGCCCAGTTCTAGGTCTTTCACATGCAGCCTCCCTCTCAGTAAGTTAGGGATACTGGGAGGAAGAGAAGCCACTCCCTGACATCAGAGAATCCATGATGTGTGTTCTGTACTCACCAGTACTCCTACAATGGGCCAGTTGGGGAAAAAGGGAGTGTTCAGTGAAGCCAATACATCTGGTATCAGTAAACCCCCACAAACACTTGCTGAAGGAGCGACATCCCAGGGGTGTGTACCACCACAGGGTGTGTGAGGCCCACCGCTGAGAAGCGGCAGCCTCTCAAGTGAAGCAAGGTTGGTGCAAAAAGTAGTTGTGGTTTAAAAGACTAAAAATAATTGCAAAAATCACAATTACTTTCTCCCTCATATCTGCTTCTTTTCTTAAAAATTTTTTTTCAGTTACTTATTTCATTTGGAAAAAACAGTGACAGGAAAATGAAACTTACATCCACACACACAGTAAATCAATTCCTCCAACGCAGGAGGTGGACCTGCTCCTGAAAGCAGATTTGCCATGCAGCCAAAGAAGCTTAAGAGTCAGGGCTTCTCACTTGCATGGGCCCCTCTGAGGCCCTGGAAGTAATTCTCTTTTCTGAATTTTGCTTTTTGGTTTTTGTTTTTAAAAAGAGGCCATCCGAAACCAAATACGCTTCAGAGCCACAAACCTCTCGGGTCCCTAGTTACATCTTATCCCTATGGATGGAGTAGAGTTTAATGAGTGACTATTTTTGCTTTTTCCAACCTCCCCCCCCACACACACACTCTAACTTTAGTCCTATAATCTCTGTTTGGTCTTTCTTTTATCTTGGCACTTCCTAATATGTTGAATTATTATGCAATAGACCCAGAGACATTCCGAAACCCTGAAGGACTTGCTGAATGCTTAACTCTGCCAGCCAACAATACTTTTTAATTCTTTTTTAATCACATAAACTACATCATGATGATATAAGAAAAATGCTGAATAGACAATACAAAAATGTTTCTAATCCTGTAATCTAGAAAAATATTTCTAATCTCACATAAGACCCGGTATTATATTATATTATATTATATTATATTATATTATATTTATTATGTTTATTATATTATATTATATACAACCCGGTCTTACATTATGGTAAAATAAGACCAGGTTTTATATTAATTTTTGCTCCAAAAGAGCTGATTGTCTGGCTAGGTCTTATTTTCGGGGCAACACGATAATAGCCTACTGTTGACCAGAACCTTACCAATAACTTAGTTGATTAACACTTATTTTGTATGTTATATGTATTATGTACTGTAGTCTTACAATAATGTAAGCTAGAGAAAAGAAAATTTTATTAAGAAAATTGTAAAGAAATACATTTATAGTATTTATTGAAAAACAACAACCTGCGTATAAGTGGACCCATGCAGTTCAAAACTGTGTTGTTCAAAGATCGGCTATAATTTGGTGTCTGGTTTTTTGGCTCATATGACAGACATTTTCTCCATGTAGTTTATAGACTTCGTAATTATATTTTGTAAAAGCTATGTCATTTTCCATTAAGTGGCCATATCTACTGATTCTCTAATTTGGGGACAGTTAGATTACTTCCACTGTTTCGTTTTACCAGATATGGCTTCAGTGAACATCATTATGCATTAGATTTGTTCTTTCCCTTTCTTATGAGCTTAGGAAAAAGTTCCAGAATTGGGATTAAACAGTATGAAAGTTTGTTTTTGTTTTTTTAATGACCATACTGCTTTCCGAAAGAATGGTAAAAACTTATAAAGCAAGGATCAGTATATCGATTTCATTGTAACTTATTTAACATTAGCTATTAGCCATCTATGAACAATTTCAATGCCACATATAATAAGTTAGGTGTCAAAAACAATCTTTTTTTAAAAAAATAAGACACTCTCATCTGTTCATCCTCTTTCTAGTATTTTCCATGTGATCTTCCTTTTGCGCCTTCAATTTGCCTACTCATCCCAACGCTATTCATGTTTAGTTTCTAGTGCACGTTCTGCACTTGGCTGGACTGGGCAGCAGTCTAGCATAACACAGGAGTCCATGTACAGTGCTGCAGCCCCAGAGCAGTACATTGGAGAAGAATTACTTCTCCGGTCTGCCCAAGAGTTTTTTCAGAAGCCGGGACTATTCCTCGGTCTCAGGGAACTCCCTCCACCTATTCACTCTCCTAGCCAAGCAGTCACCCCCACAGAAGTTATTTTTCCAGAGATCCTACTACATTCAAGTTACTATATTTTGACATTTGTATCTTGTCTTATAATATACTTTAAAAGATAATTCTAGAAAAAATAAATAGGAGATGATTGGCCAAAAAACTGTTACATTTCCTTTTCAGAAAGGAAAAATTATGAGGACTTTCAATCTTTTACTTGGAGACTAAAACCTATTTCCCTGCTCACTGATTTGGATATTACTATAGAAAGTGTCTGAAACATAAGTGTTAAATAGAATAAATAATCATATTCAAAGCTGTGCATCAAACTGCCACTCTAGATCACTCATCCTTAGAGATTCTTGATCCTGTAATATTACTGTACTATTCATTAATAATCTACTGTACTGTCCATTAATAAACAAGGATAAGCTCATTAATAAATAAGGACAGCCCATGACTAAATTAAGAAATGATCTAGGAGGAATATTTTTTGCAGATTTCCTCAATTTTAATGTAGTTACATCAACATCACTAATACTACTTTTATTTATTACTTGGCATTAATTTTACTTGTTTAACTTAATAAAAAGAGAAAGAACAAAAGAAACTGCAGACATAAATCTTACTATATGGCTGTTACAATTGTACAGAAGAACTGTGTCAAGTTATTATTAAATCACAAAGCCAGCATTTGACTGAAGTTGACTCAGTTGCAATATGTTTGTTTTCATTCATTAAGAAACCCCATATGCATTCACATAAGTCTGAAGTATTTAAACAAAATTAGCCACATTCTAAAATAAAAAACTGTCAGAGAGTTAAGCATTTTTATTTAGAACAAAGCAAGACAGACCTAGCTAAATCTCAGATGTGTACGATCTTGCAGTAAAACTGTAACATTAAATACTCAATGAGTAAGCACAGATGATCTCTTCCAACTTGTGAAACTCATGTAGGGTATCCTCCTGATGCTCAGATGAATCACACAGGGCAGTGTTCCCCCAAAAGGGACAGCTTTGCCCACAATGGGACAACAGGCAGTGTCTGTCTGGAGATATTGTGGATATCACAATTGAGGTGGGGGGCGCTACCCGCACCTAGTGGGTAGAGGTCAGGGAAACTGCCAAACAGCCTACAATGCACAGGGCAGTCCCCACAACAAAAATTACCTGGCCCAAAATGTCAATAGTGCTAAGGTTGAGAAACCCTGACATATGTTTTAATCTTCAATAAGTAAAGTCTAAACTATAATGGCAATAACACAATATATGAATTTCAATAAAGGACAATAGGTCATTTAAAGTCCAAAAAAAAGCAGGAGAAGTTTCACCCCTATCTAATAACTATGGTGCAAAATGAAAGGACCTCATCTATCCTATGAACAGAAGGTTAGCATGAGAAATATATAATACAATATCACTGATTTTCCAACTGAACCTCAAGAAGGATATCAATTCTAATCAATATTTATAGTAATATGAGCCTAGTTTTCCTGACGCTAATTCTCTAAGTAAAAATTGCCCATAAGTGTGAAGATAGAATATCATGTATGAATATTATGAATATCCCCGGCTTGATCAGGCAAGGTTTTATAACAGACATTACAGTGTGGCAGGAGGGAGGGAGGAAAGGAGTAAAATGACTTCTGAACTGAAAGAAAGTGATAGTTCTGTTCATCTAGTTCAGAGAAAACAAATGCTTTTTTAAGATGGAGAAACTGAGACATGCATCAGGGTACCATTATGCCAGGCGCCAGAACCACCTGGAGTCCTGAAGCACCCAGGGGCTCCCCAGGGCTTCTCCTCTTGATCAGCCAACAAGGTCATTATTAGGATGAGCACCTGGTTTGCTTCAGCGCACTTCAGGCACTCAGGGAACTGAGTCCAGCAGAGGAAATGGACCAAAGCCTGCTACTTGTGTGTGGCCACACTGATGTCAGTCTGAGATCTACACTTCTAGAGTATGTTAGTCTCTGATGGCTTCACAAGGTGGATCCCCAAATGCCTCCCATCACAACTAGAAGTCCATAAAAATGTTACCAAAGTTAGCAAATAAAAATACAGAATGCCCAGTTAACTTTGCATGTCAGGTAAACAAACAATAAATCTTTTTTAGTAAAAGTATGTCGCATGCATATTTTCACTAAAAAATTATTCCTTATTTATTTGAAACTCAAATTTAACTGGGTGTCCCACATTTTATCTGGCAACCCTACCCTAGAACTTTAGCATCTGAGACGACAAGTCCAAGGATACACTGGTTTCATTTTCCAGGCCATCCCCGACACTTTAGTTATGGCTACTGGAGGAGTGTGAGAAAAGGCCCCACCTGCACTTAGCAAAAACAATTGTCATGACTTATTTGCCGTAAGCACAGTGGGTATGCGGTGGGCATGTTACAGATGGTAGCCATTCATGCTGTTGACTTGAGCAGTGCCTATTTCTGAAACTTGGGTGACAAATCGTTAATACTTAGTCAAAGGTACTTTGTCTTCTCCTCCTTCCTCACAACCCACAGACTTCGTCTTCTATTTCCCAGAAGGCTGCTTTTCTCTTTCCTACTTTAAAAAATAGCTGCTATAAGCTTATTTTGAGAAAGAATATTGAGAACTAACTGTAAACCATGCAGATGCACTGCTGACCATTGCTCCGATGCAAGCCATTAATTACTATGACTTCTGGCAGTTTACAAATTCTGAGACATGCCTTTCTAATATTGACCGGCATCACTGGGGAGACTAGCTAACACTATTTCCGGACCACAAAAAAGAAGATCAAATTAAAAAGAAATCAATAATAATAGTGATGGTAAAGAAAAACCTGTAACTGCTATGCTCTAAAAGCGTATCTACAGTACTAGAAAGGTAATATTGGTGAGGTTCATTTGATTCCAGAGGAAAAGTGATAATAGAAAAAAAAAAAAAAAAAGAATTGTTGTTCCTTACCACAGAGTGATTTTTAGGTATTTCCTCTTTTACTCTTTTTTTATCAACTCAAAAGAGATTCCTGCCATTTTCTTTTATGTTTGCATGGCCATGTCTAGCTGGATGAACATCGCACTGAGCAAAAGACTTTAAAGCTTCTACAAAAGAAACAGGTACAAATCCAAAAAGAAAAGGACCAGTTACAAAGCGAACACAGCAGAGCTGTCCTCGCTCGAAGTAAACTGGAGAGTCTGTGCCGGGAGCTGCAAAGACATAACAAGACCCTGAAGGTACGTGTCACCAAGGCCTGTATAACACACACTTCCTTGCTTGCGGCACAAGCACAGACGTTTGCTCATGAAAGAGCATGAGTTTTAGAATGAGAGAGACTTGGGTTCAAGTATTAACCCTGGCACTTGCTCACGTGTGAGCTTCAATAAATTATGTTACCTCTCCAAGCCTGTTTCCTCATCCATAAAATAGGGCTTATATCAACTTCACTGTGTGGTTGGGGGGGAAATTAAATGAGGGCACATTTGTAAAGTGCCCACAGAGTGCTGACATAGAGCAGGCCCTTAGCAAAATGTGTGCCATTCCCCGTACCTTTTTCTTACGTTCAGGTTGTTCTGCTTTGTTTTTTGAGGTAGGTCTTAGTTCTACTCTTTAAAACACAAACTTGTAAAAATGCAACATTTTTTGTATGAGAATGAAATCTACATGACATGAAATAAATTGACACAAAGCTAATTGACACAGTGAAGCAAAATTGAGAGCCGAAATGCCAGTAGTCATCTGAAAAAAGAAGCTACTTGAAAAAACACTGAAGCTCTTCAGACTTGATTATTCAATCTAAGAATAATAGACTGATCACTTCGTTCAGTCTGCATGGGTTTCATTAATTAGAGCATAAGCCTCTAGCAGTGTGGTTAATTTGATTACACACGCAGACACTAGCTCCATTCAATAAATTAAGATGCAGGGCTCTCCAAGATAATACTGCATGCGTCCACAATCCCCTTTCGAGGCTGAAGATCCAAAAGCTTTTGATGAACAAGAATTAGACACCGATATTCCTATGAGAGAGTTATTATTACATGTGTGTAAGAGGAGATACTTAAAAAAAAAAAAGAGCGATTAAGATCGTTGCTGAGTTCGTACAATGAAGTTAGGGGGAAAAATAGAAGAGGATAATGGTTACTCATATTCTAACATTGTTTTTTGGTATCTGGGAAATGGAAGGCCAGTGTGATGAACTCTAACTCTCAAATTATGAGTTGTATATGGAGATGGGCTTTTGGTATCTCTTCGATCATTGCTCTAGGGACAATTGAACCCCGGATTAGATGGGGGACTGGGAATGGGAGCATCGTCTTCAACTCAAGATACATGTTCAATTAATAGTGCTCTGTGTTAACATAAATCTCCTGGCTTTCAACAGTGTTGTATAGTAAGGAAGTATATCAAATCAGATATAGTGGGAAGATTTATCAACAAGGAGTTTTAAAGAGTGAATGATGTGGCTTGTTCTGTTTGGGTAGCCTTCAAACACAGAATGATGGACGTGGCCAGAGATCCTATAGCTATACTCACATACCCTCAATAATGGCTCCAGGTACAGACAATGAAATTAAGTATCATTATTATTCCAGGACATGTTCTAAGTACTTTACATATATTATTCTATTTAATCTTTGCAACAATGCTATGAAGGTTAATATCTCCATTTTATTGAAGACACTGAGACTCATCAATCCAAATCAGTTGTCCAAGGTCACACATATTTTAAGTGTCAAAATCAAGATTCAAATTCAAAATATTTCCTAATTTCCCTTCTGATTTTTTTTTTTCCTTTCACCCAGGGATTATTTAGAAGTGTTTGTCTTTATGGCCCATCATATGTGGTCTGTCTTGATGAACATATTAAATGCACTTGGAAAGAAGGTCTGTGCAGATGTTAGGTATAATGTTCCATAAGTAACAAGTAGCTCTAGATCAGTTATATCTTTACTGAATTTTCATCTAGCTGTTCTATCAGTTGCTCAGGGATGGATGTTTAAAAATCTCCTAGTATAATTGTGGAATTGTCTACTTCTTTCAATTACGTCAATTTTTGCTTTATGTATTTTGAAGCATTTATATAATGTATATACATCGTTATGGTTGTTAGGTCTCCTTGATGACTTGACTGTTTTATCACTGTGAAATGTCCTTTAGTAATCATCTTTAGCCTGATGTTTACATTATCTGATATCAATATAGCCACTCCAGTTTTCTTACTCTCATTGCTTGTATGGCATAGCTCTTTCAACCTGAGACTTTTTATTTAAAGTGCATCTGTTATAGACAGTACGTAGTTGGACTTTGCTTCTTTTTGGTCTTATGATATCTGCCATTTAATTAGAGCACTAGTCCATTAACATATAATGTAATTGTTGGAGTGACTGGATATACATCTACCATTTTATTACTTCTTTACTGTTTTTCACCTCTGCTTTCTGTTCTTTCCTGACTTCCTTTGGATTATTTGAATATATTTTAAATTCCCTTTTAATTCATCTCTTGGATTTTTTTATTATACTTCTTTCCATTTTTAGTGGTTGCTCTATGATTACTATATACATTTTTAACTTTTCACAGTCCACCTGGAGTTAATACTGTATCACTCTACATAATATGTAGAAACGATGTAACTAAAGTCAATTTACTGGCACCCATCTTTACACTGTAATTGTTATAAGTATTACATTTACATATATTTACAAAGCCCATGACACTACTATAATTTTTACTTTAAACTTTATATATATATATATATATACACACACATATATGAAAAAACTGTATTAATTGACTTCTGCAGTTACAAGAGGTGCTCAAAGTAGTTACCATCAACATATCAATGTCCAGACACTTCTGATTATGGCAAACTACTGCTTGAGCATAGACAACATCTCTTAAAATAAATATGTATACATTTATACATTTTTTGGTACTCCCAGTATATAAATATATTTTTTTAATGTGTATATATATATATATACACACACACACACACACATATACACATATATATGTATATATATATGTGTGTGTGTGTATATATATATGTATATGTATATATATATATACATATATATACATATATATATATCTTTTAAAATTAAAGGCAAAACTATCTCTTTTTACCCAGATATTTATCTATTTATCATTCTGATGCTTTTTGTTCTTTCTGAATCTTTACATTTCTGTCTGGTATCTATTCCCTTCAGGCTGATGAACGTCTTTTAGTATTTCTTATAGTACAGAGCTGCTTGCAGTTAGTGCTCTTATTTGTTTTTTGTTTGTTTGTTTGTTTGTTTATCTTTAAAATTTATTTTGCTTTCATTACTAAAGGCTATATTCATTGGATATAGAATTTTAGGTTGATAAGGGGTTTTTTTTCTTTCTCTCAGCCTTGTATAGAATCTGCATTCTGACCCCCATAGTTTCAATAATGGAAATCAACAGTAATTTGGATTATTATCCCCCTTTATGTGATATGTCATTTACCTCTGGCTACTTCCAGGGTTTTTCTATTGGTCTTTGGTATTTAGAACTTTGACTACCTTATGCCCAGGCGTGCTTTTCTTCATATTTATCCTAGTTTGGATTTGCTGAGCTTCTTTTATCTGTAATTTAGATCGGTGGTGCCAAGAAAATGTATACAAGTGGACACTTTGGTCAACGTTGCTCAAGCAGTAGTTCACCATAATCAGAAGTGTCTGGACACTGACGGTAACAGCTTTGAGCACTTCCTTTAATTGCAGAAGTCAAACATGATTTGTATTCATCTTTCGTTATCAGTATATATTGAGTATTACAATTTTAATATAGTTTTTCCTTTCTTAAAATGTGTATACATTTTTTTGGCACTCTGTATATTTCACCAAATTTGGGGAAGTTTCAGCCATTAGTTCTCCAAACATTTTTTTCTGCCCTATTCTCTCTCTTTGTCTTCTAAGATTCTAATTCTATGTGTGTTAGACCTTTGATATTGTCCCACAGGTCCTTGAGTCACTCTTCGTGTTCTTCACCAATTGTTTTTCTCCTTTATCTTCAGATTAGATCATTTATATTGGTCTACCTTCATATTCACTGACTGTTTCTTCTCTCATGTCTATTCTGCTCTAAGTACACCCAGTGATATTTAAATTTCATATTTTGTAACTTTTCACTTCAGAATTTCCACTTGGTTCTTTCTTTTAGATTATTTTTCTTTCCTGAGATTTTCTATTTTTTCATTCATTGAGACAATATTTTCCTTTATATCAATGAGCATACTCATATGTCTATATGTAAATTAATAATTCATTGATTCATTAAATAAACATGTACAGAACACCAACGGATCACAAGCCAGGCACAGCACCAGTTCTAAGAGGTACATGACGCTTGCAAAGTTTGTTTTCTTAGGTATTTCAGAATATGTCTCTTTATCTTGTTGGCAGTATTAATTTTTACTTTGAATTATGTGCTTGCTAAAGAAAAGAAAATTTTCTCACTACCCAATGATTGCATTTTCTTTATCAATTGACTCAAATTTTGTAAGACTGTGCTAGATTTATTTTTCTCTCATTGAAAAACAACACAATATAAAATGCAAAATGTCATTTTGTGGGCCAAGAATGGGTGCTATGTTGGTTTGACATTTTTTTAACACCATCATAACATCCACCTTCTTTCTGTAGCCAGGTGCCGGTGAAAAACTCAGAGTTGCTGCATAGCATGAGATGGTTCTTTCATTTACTTATTCATTCATGGATGGGATAATCATAAATGCAAATGGCATTCAGATCATGTCTGTAATTTTATGACCAGGAACTTGTTGACTTCTAAGCTAATCAGGAGCTATGAAGAAACAATCACTATCATATGTATATTCAATTGCTCTTAACAAATGGCCATAATCATTTGCAGTGAAATTATGTATAATAAGTGTTAGCACACAATGTTCAGGGAAATAATATCTCTGATAGTTAATTTCTTCAGATTACCAAGTACCAATATCTTCTACAATATCCCTAAGATATTGTCACCCAAGAAATGTTTATACCATGAGTAAATTATGATTCTGGTATCAGGAGTCATGTTAGAGTTAGAAACTCTGTGTAAATATTGTAAAGGAAAGAGGACTCTAAATGATAAATTAAAATATTTCCAGAGCATATATGTTCAGCGTTGGTTTTTATTTTGATCACATTATTCTACTATCATAATAAAGATTTGCACAATTACTTCTGTTTATAGCATTATTCCTCTTTTCAAATCCTGTTATACAATTTGGTCATGGTCAGCAAGCAAATGCAGTATAATTTTACTTGCCAACAATGAAACAAGCTTTCATAGTAACAATTAATCATAACTGAAAGGAATCCTAAAATGTCTGTATCACTTGTCAGCAGTGTATCTTTGGTATGATGTAGCAAGATTAAATCTTTTTATTCTAAAACAATAAGAGAAATAATCACAAAGCAAACAATACTCAATATAGATATGGAGGAAATTTGGATACATTGTTAGTTAGCAATGAAGGGAGAGTTTTGATTTAGGAGAAAAGAGAACAGAAATGATACCAAAGTTAATTTCCAATTCTTGCATGTTAAGGCAAAAGAGGGGAAAATTACATGTTTCATTTTAGATTTAAAGAAGATTTGGAACTTAATATTGCTTTCAGATTCAAAATTTACATTGAACATTTCAATTACCCTACATGACATGTGGAATGATTGGTCTTCAGAAATAAAATATCCAGCATATTTTCTAAGATTTTCTTTTACATTCTTGAATTGCTGTAATTGATCTCTAGCTACTGTGTTTCCCCAAAAATAAGATCTTGCCGGACAATCCACTCTAATGAGTGTTTTGGAGCAAAAATTAAGACCTGGTCTTATTTTACTATAATATACGACCAGGTCTATAATATAATATAATATAATATAATATAATATAATATAATATAATATAATATAATATAATATAATATAATATAATACCGGGTCTTATATTAATTTTTGCTCCAAAAGATACACTAATGCTGACTGTCCAGCTAGGTCTTATTTTGGGGGAAACAGGGTATCTTAGTTTCCTTTTCAAGTTTTTTGATGAAAGATTTTTTCCTACCAAAATAGCTTATGCTGTGATCACTTATATTTACAAAACTTGGATAACACAATTACGTGGCTAATGTGCCATAATTTTTATAGAGGAATGTAGAATCTATTCTTCTTTTTTTGGTACCAAACCAAAGCAATACATGATCTGTCTCATCAATCAGTAAAACCAAGTGCCCTTTCTTCCAGGCCACAGTCAAGAAATCAAAACCGGGCGACTGCATGTTTATTAGAAATCGCTGCAGTTTATTCACTCAGCAGGAGACCCATCATCTTTAAAACAAGCTTATTCATCACCAGCTGTCAAATTCAAGACTCTCACTGCACCTGCTCCGAGTGACTGTGTGTTCACAACTGAAACCTTTGCTCATACATTTATTTTGGGGTTGAGCAAGATTAGCTCTAGAGAACTGAGAAAAAACATCCCACTTTCCCTGCACACTAATCTCCTTTTATTGATGTCACCCTGCGTTCTATAAACCTGGGGTGATATAAACGAGTAAAACGAAAGATTTTGCTTTATTTATTTTTTTGTTTCTGTAGGAAGAAACCCTACAACGGGCACGCGAGGAAGAAGAGAAAAGAAAAGAGATTACAAGTCATTTCCAGAGTACCTTGACAGATATCCAGGCCCAGATTGAGCAGCAGAGTGAGCGAAATATGAAGTTGTGTCAGGAGAACACAGAGCTCGCAGAGAAACTGAAAAGCATCATTGATCAGTATGAGCTCAGAGAGGAGGTGAGAACCACATCAGACAACTTAGAACACTGCATACAGATCCTGACCTGGGTTGAGAAGGTGGGGGATGTGGTTAATCAGAAAGTTATGGCCAGCCTTCTCAATTGATTAATATTTAGGATTGGATTTCTTCTACGAGCCAAGTAGAACCAGATGGTATTACGAAATACCTGGCTGAAAGTCACATGGAATTTCCTCAGAACTGGAATCACTGCAAAGCACAGACAATAAATAGAAAGTGGTAGGTTGTGAGCACAGTTATCCTTAAAAACAGTATTTCTCAGCCTTTTTAATTCTCTGCAGAGCCAAGAAATATCACACACAGTCCCTCTTAAGAATCGCCGTATCATTAAGGGTCTGTATTCTGTATACCCCACAAGCCAATACTAGTATTAGTAATGTAATAAATATAATTATAATGATATTATGTATTCAGAGCTTAGTGTATGCCATGTGCTAAGAACTATGCATACAATATGTCATTTAATTGTCTCAACAATCTTATGCACTGGATAATAAAATATTACCCATATTTTATAGATGGAAGCAGAGGCTACGAGACTAAATCACTTACCCATTGTTACAAAAGCCAAGAGAGCTTTGCGTTCAATAGTTTACATTAGGGAAACTATAAGGATCTTTTATTATTCAAAAATTATATTTTAATATTGGATATGTTTTTAAGACTCCAGATGTTCCTTTAGGATTTTGAGATATCATATTTCTTTCCCCATCGCACCCAAATTTTAAGTCTGTTTTAAAATGTAGCATAACATAGTCAAAGTGGTTCTGTTGGCAACATGCTAAGATTTTGTCAAGAAAACAACTGAGCCAATAGCACATGGTAACAGCACTTAAGTAAATTGAGAAACTTCTCACAGTAAGCCAAAACGCCATGCTACCCTTTCATAAAGATCACCTTGTCACAAAGATCAGCCCCCACTACACAGTGGAGATTTGGGCAAAAGCAAAACATAAGGAGCTACAAAGAAACATTGCCACATTCTTTAGAAAGATCTCAGGTTGGTAGCCTGGTAAACTGGTTGTATATTCCTGGGACTGGTTCTCGGTAACACCCAAGGATAGAATTCCTCATGTCCTCTTGCCGCTGGGAACCCCTAATGACCAAGAAACTCTCCACCCTGAGGTAGAGTTAGATAGAAGCTTCTCTTCACCACACCGGTAGAGAGAACAAAAGGTGTGGTGGCACAAAGAAGCACATTTGCATATCAATGCACCTGTGACCCTCGGCCTTGTCTTATCCACCAGAGTGACAGAGCTGAAGTCAGGGGACTGTGACCTCAGCCCCTAACCTAGGGCCACATGCTGGTATCCCAGAGCTTCCTCCCAACCCTGGAGTCAACAGTATGGAGGAGAATTCACCACGATAAATTAATGTTGCACTTAAATGTGGTTCTATATTCACAGAAAGAGCCCAAATACTGAGTGACAGTGTTGCAGCCCTTGTGAAGTACATCATTTGTAGCACTGTATCTAATAGTTACCAATTTAGAAAAATAATGGGACCTTTTGGAATTGTTTGCTGAATTCTGACACCATCACTTTTTGCCACCACGTTTGCAAAATGCAGGGGACTTCAGCAATTTATGGCTTTTATACAAAGCCATAAGTGATGCTAATGCATTTATTCCCCCCCTTTTTTTAATCTTAAAACCTGGAGAATGTGTGTTTATGTGAATATTACTTTTTAATTTACATTTTTCAGCACCAATAACAAGTCAAGCTTGATACGTGCACTTTATTTTTTCCTTAGCATCTGGACAAAATATTTAAACACAGAGAACTGCAGCAGAAGCTGGTGGACGCAAAACTTGAGCAGGCACAAGAAATGATGAAGGAAGCAGAGGAGCGACACAAACGTGAAAAGGAATATGTACCTATCATTTGCTTGTGTCAATATGCTTGTCTGGTCTGCCGCGGGGGCAGAGAACCCCCGAGGAGGTTGTTTTGGAGAAGGGTCACAGAGCCCTAGACTGCTGGAGAAAGAGCCAGAGCTTCCCTGGAGACTAACTTAGCCAGCCCAGTAGGAGGCACTATATCTAAACTACTTTCTGCATAAAATAATGATGTATCCATTCACAAATCTTTCTCAACTACCTGTCAAGCGCTAAGCACCATTCCAGGTGTTGGGGTATAGCAGTGAACAAGATGGAGAAGGCCATGACCCAGCATGGAGACTAGCATCTAACTGGGAAGAGACAGGCAATTAACAAGCAAACAAACAAGAAAGGGTAATTTTAGATAACAATACGTGCAACTAGGGCAATAGGAGAAGGGACAGAAGGAAGGCCTCCCCTAGAGGAGAGGCTTGAGCTGAGCCCTGCCTGGTGAGGAGGAGTCAGGGAGGTCTCCAGTAGCAGTGTCTGCCCCAGTTCCTGATGCTGGAACCAGCTTGCATCCTCTAGAAACGGGAGAAGGTCAGGGTAGCAAGAGCATGTTGAGCCAGTGGGAGAAAGTTCCAAAATGAAGTTGAAGAGGTAAGCAGGAACCAAGTTGTATAGCTTTGTAAGCTTGGAAAATAGTTCGGATTTTATTATAAATATAATGGGAAAGGACTGGGTAGTTTCAGCAAAGGAAGTGACATGATCTGCTTGGCATCTGTAAAAGATGAGTCTGGATCCTGAATGGAAAATGAACTAAAGAGGGACAAGAAAGCAGGACAGTTAGGAGGCTACTGCAGCAACGTGGATGTGCTATGATGACGGCTTGGATTAGAGAGCGGGCAGTGGTGAAGGAAAGCTGGCCATGGATGAAAGTTATGTGTTCAATGTAAAACCAGCAGGCAATGCTGTGAACTGAAGATGGTGACAGGGAGGAAAGGGAGGAGTCAAAGAAGACTCGTTAGTTTTTGGGTTAACAAACTCAGTGGTGTCTTTTACTGACATCTCATTAACCCCACATACTCCAAGACAGCTATCAGGCCATTCTACAGATGAGAGGCTCAGAGAAGAGGTGCAACTTGTTTAATTAAGGTCACACACCACTGGGTGACCAAGATGTGTTGCACACCCAAGTGTGTCTGCCCCCAAACCCAAACTGTGACAGGACATCACACTCAGAGGTGTGTTTCAGAGGCAAGAGTTGAAGTGTGTGTCTATTGCTGGGGAGAGAGAGAGAGATATAGGACACAGTCAACAGACCAATCATTGGAATTTGGCCATTTAACAATTGATCACAAGCTTTGACTTTGCCTAAAATCAGACCAGAATCACTTCACTTTGTTAGAATAATAATTTAAAAATAACTTTGGTTTTCAAATGTAGCAACCAAAGGATGAATTTTGAAGAACATAACCTAGTAGACATTGAATAATTCCAAATCAGAAGTCCATGTGCTCTTAAAAAAAAGATTAAATTATTAAAGCCGTCTACAACCTAGCTCTCAAATCAAAAAATAAATTTAGTTATTAATCATATCCAAGAAAATGGATGTTCCACTGTTGTCATAATTACCCACTTAGGTAAAATATGCTTCCTACAGGATATTAGTACTTTTGGTATATAATAGATGAGACATGACAGAGGAACGACTAGGCAAAGATTCATGTGAGGGAGGCTGAGGGGCAGAAGTGAGGGTGACCCAGTCTTAGCAAGAAACTACCATGCTATGTATTTTCCTACCCTGGTTCGGCAACACATAGCCAATTTTGAGTCAAAGAAAGATAGGCCCCCATCGTTCATCAAAGATGGCCAGCCACCTACCCAGTTTCTAGCTCTGATGCTTCTTTATGAAAGTGATGAAATATCACATCAGAGCTGGGAGGTTTCCTCACTCCAAGTATAACAAGTAGCCACCTGCCTCCTCTCCGTCAAGGACCACCCATCACAACAGGCCTCCTCAACCTGCTTAGGAAAGCAGGGGCCAAGTACAGGGCCACCATGCTGCTCAGATGGCCAGAGGGGGCACTGTAGGTCTTCTACCACACAGCGAGCCCAGACCTCTCCAATTATTGCACTTCTATAATAATTAATCTGCACTGCATGCTGGGAGGTATAGAGGAATGTATATTACCCATCTTACAAATGGAGAGGTCGAGCCATGGGAAAAAACATACTTGAATGAGACAAAAGATGCCTTCAAGGTTTTAAAAATAATGATTTCATTGTTTTCTTTGTTGTTGTTGTTCTGATTATCAAAGTAATACATGGACCTCATGGACACTTTTATACAGTAAAGATAAACAAAAAGAAGAAAATTGAAATCGGCTATCTTTTTTCTTTTTTAATTTATTTTTTAAATTTATTGGGGTGACAATTGTTAGCAAAATTACATAGATTTCAGGTGTACAATTCTGTATTACATCATCTATAAATCCCATTGTGTGTTCACCACCCAGAGTCAGTTCTCCTTCCATCACCATATATTTGATCCCCCTTACCATCTTCTCCTTACCCCCCACCCCCCTTACCCTCTGAAAATCGGCTATCTTCAAATACATTTGAATCTTCTTAACTGATAGCCACCTGAATGACTAACCAGATTAACCCATGATGTTCACTATTCTCTCTGTAAATGCGCTGACAGATGCCCACAGCATGTCGAATCGTGTGGCTAGTGAGTCACTCTAGACTGCCTATACATGGTTGTCACCATGAAGTAAGATGGTGCAGATCAAGAATCAATCAGCCCTTTGCTCCCAAACCTTTTCTTTCCAGTTATCCTTATTTTTGCATTATGTAAACCAACAGAATCATACATTAACTGAAGCAATACAAGTGTGAAAAGAAAGAGTTATTTCTATGAAAACTACGCTTAATGCTTTGAAAGACTAGGCGTAAGCAAATAGCAAGAAATAGTTGTCAAATGTGAGTAGCTATAAAAACTGGGAGAAAGTAGTAAAATTCTAGAGAATTAAACAATCAAGCGGCTTCACAAGTATCTTTAGGTTCCACCATGTTTGTTCAAAGAATAAACAATATTCTAAATCTTACATGGCACATCATGGATATGATTTTTGTAAAAACAAAACAAACCCCTCTGAATTCCAATCTGAAAGTCCACATCCAAAACAAACACCAGAGCCCTATATCAAAGTGGATAAACAGATGAACAGACATCTTAAAATAACGTGTTTCACGTGTGTGTCATTTTTATGCCTAAAACAATGTTTTTCAGTTTAACCCCTCAGTTCCCAGTTCTGATTAAGCATCATATGAGGGACTTTGGTTGTATTTGAAGGGCTACCTTAAGAAAAGGGATCGTATTTTGCAAACTTATACAGGACTTATTTTGTAAACCTTACACAGGATTTGAGACAATAGGTCAAATTTCTAACCTAATGTTTTTCAAACTGTAACCCATGGACCCCCCCACATCTAAACCATCTTGGGTATTTGCTTTAAGTACAGATTCCAATCACCCACGAAATAATTTCTAACTCATAGTCTCTGAGAGGGATTAGCATTTTAACATGTGCCCTAGGAGATTCTGTTGCATGCTATGGTAAACAGGGGTTTAGGAGACTAATTTTCGGTTTAACCTAAAGGAACAGTTGTCACAACAGTGCCCCAGGTGGGGATGCTCTGGACATGTTCAAGCAGAGGCTAAATGATGGTTGGGCAGAATTTCGAGAGAAGGTTCCAGAATTTGGTGGGAGGTTGAATTTTGTGTGATTAATGCTTCAGTTGAAGATGATTTCTCTTTTCTTCCCCCAATAGAACCACTAATTTTTAGTTGAGAATCTAACTTTTTAGACTAGTTGCTTTTTAGATTTCTTAGATTCTTTACAATGTTCCCCAAAAAATTACTTAAGAGGGTTAATTATTAAGTTTATACAGAGTTTATACAAATGACAGCCAAATGGTAATTTAAAAGACAAAATGACAGTCCTTCCACGCATTCTCTCTCCTCACAGTTGCTGAACCAGGCAGCAGAGTGGAAACTTCAGGCCAAAGTGCTGAAGGAACAAGAGACAGTCCTGCAGGCTCAGGTGAAGTGCGTGTGTTTGGGGTGGGGTGGGGCAGGGGGTGGAAACAATGCTTGGGATATGCTCGCCTTGCTCTACCCAAGAGGCTGTGAACCAAAGGTGGCAGGAGGCGGAGGGAAAGGAGTTAAAAATGAAGAATAACTTTATATTTATTATTTTTAAGTAAGAATAAAAGCACTATGTATGTCTAAGAAAAAGAAATGCCTTTGCACTGACAACATCCAGTCAAAAGGTTTGTTGACATGCACATGAGGGCACTAGAATGGTCACCGAGAATGAGATGGTATCCAGGTTCCCACCTATCTGTTCATATGTCTTCTCTCTCCCCTCACCCATTACCCTAACAAGGTAAGAAGAAAGCCTAAAATGTTCAGATGTGCCATCTATAACTGTCAGTACTGAAAATGTTCTGACTTGTTTGATATTATTTATAATAAAGGGCATTTAGAAAATAGAGTCAGCACCCAAGTTTTTGCACTATCTGAGGTTGGCTTGATCGGTGGCAAATGTCTAGAAATGGTCGAAAGTCAGGAACGATTTTGATTTGGCTTTCTGATGTCATATGTGTGTGTTGACTAGACTGTGGGAATTCAAAAGGCTCATGCAACAGCTGACTCTGGGGGAAAGCCAGATCTAGCCATCTTTTCTGTATCCTGAGGGCTCTGCCTCTCCTGGCAAACATTCCCTGTCAGGTTCCAGGACAGCCATCGTGCCGTAGGTCATTTGCTGGGAGAAATGCCCAAGCGCTGAAGCAACTGTGAAATCACATAAAGTAAATTCACAGAAAGTGCCCTTCCAGGCTGGGCAGCATTAATTTAAGATTTGGGCAATTCACTTGTCAATGTTTATGGGCTGACTGCTGAATACTCATTCATTATAAAGCCAAACCAAAGCAAAAAAAAAAAAAAACCCTGTTGATTGAATGAATGAAAAAGTTTAATGAATAGTTGTTCATTGTAAAATAAAAAACAAGAAAACTAAGAAAGTTAAAATCACAAATCATACCACTACACACACAGAAACACAGATAACATTTGGATCTCTAACCTTCCTAAAGCATGCTTTTCCAATGTGTTTAGCAAATGCAACAATGAATTGTTTTCCCCCAGTAACATATCAAAATCGTTTTAAAATACTAATTACGTAGACATTGGAGCCATAATGTTTTTGACTATCAATAGAATGAAAGGACCCAGAGTTAAACGACCAAACTTTAGAATTACAAACTCAAGGTCATCCTTTAGGCGGTCACGGAACCCATTATATCCTGGTGCAGGGTAGGTGGCAGGTTGTGGCAGCTCTCTAACCACAGGCAGGCAGGGGGAAAGGAGGTGTGACCTCACTGTCGTAGCAGGAGCCCAGAGAAGCAAGCCAAGGCTTCTGGCCCTGTCTCTGCCCTATTCACAGCTGAGCCTTGAGGTGCACAATAGACATACTTGAAGCTATGCTAAATAAAGATAATGAACTTGAGAAGAGTAGATTAATCATTAGACTCTGGACTAGAGAATGACTCATTCAGGATCAATGTTACATTTTTAAAACTTTTAAACCTTGAAAAACAAAGTCTATCACTGATTGTTTTGCATAGTACTCAAACGCTTCCTTTGGTTTTACAATATCTTGAAAGGGATGGGTGGTAGGAGAGGGAGTCCTTAGTCCCATTTCTACCATCTGAGCAAGGGAACTATCAAGGATGAATTATGTTTTCCTAGATGGAAGTCACTTTTCAATCATAAGACAACAGCTTGCCAGTTTGGGGCATGCTTCTCACTTAGGGAAGACATGTCTGGTTTTCAATTATACAAACCAAAGCAATAGAGTAAATGTCAGAGATGATCAATGGGATGCAATTGTCACTACAGATAGAGTGTTCATTGGATCAATAAGGATGAAGATGGTAGTTGATGTGGAAAGTCAGCAATACCTGACAACGCAGACACAAAATACTGCCCAAGGGGAAAGATCAGTGAGTAAGTTGTTAAAGACAGGCCATCATGATCTTTCAACTCAGAAGTCCTCACCTTATCAGTATAGGATGAGAGGAGATTCCTCTGCAACTGCTATCATAATTGACTTGTTCCCAAACCAAATCTCACAAGTTTGCTAAGACCATTCCTGGACACAATTCTGTTTCCTATATGCTATGAATGTTTATAATTAAAATTCGGTGCTCAGTTAAAGGAATATGTCTGTCACTCAGCCCATTTGAAAGTGAAATGTTGAGGCAATTATTATTACCAACGCTAGAATAGTTGCTTTCTATTTCTATCTCTGGCAGGAGAGGTACTGTGGATGTCCCCTCCATGCTTTCCTGAAATACCAAAGTGAGAGTAAGAACATGACACACCAAACCAAACATGCATCACGTCAGCAAACTAGTGAGAGGGAAACTACTACCAAACAAATATCCATTCAGTAAACAGGGAGTGTACATTTTTAGATAGAATAGTGGGAGAGTTAGAGTTGGTTACTTGAGACAGTTATAATCCACACAGATTTTGTGATGTATGGTCAAATAGAAAAAAAAAAGCAGAACATTAAAAACAATCACCAGAAGGGGGAAATGGGGAGCTCTTGTTTAATGGGTACAGAGTTTCAGTTTTGCAAGACAAAAAAAATTCTGGAGAATGATTGCACAACAGTGTGAATATACAATACTGAACTCTAAAATACTGAATACTAAAAATGGTTACGCAAGTCAATTTTATGTTATGTATATTTTACCAAAATTTAATGAAAGAAAAAAAATCATTAGAAAAAGGCCAGAAGAGGTGGTAATGAAGCAAGACACTATTTCTTGGCCCTCTGGGTGTGTCTGTCTTCTCAACCTGCCCAACTGATACAACAAAAAGAACACTTTGCCCGAACAAAGGGAGAGCTGGTTGGGGCGGGTGTAGCTGCTCGGCTAACACTGCCAAGTTTGTCTCTGTGAGAGGGACCGCACATTTGCTCACTCCTGCCCCCTCCTGTCTGCAGCCTGCAACTACAGGACTACAAGAGAGGCTTGGGAGGACCAGTTCAGAAGACCATAGATAGAATCTGTGGCCCTCATGTAACTCTGCTGGAATTACTGAAACGTTGGAAAAAGAAAGGGGAGGAAGTAAGACAACTAAGTTAATAGGAGTGCTTGGCCAAGAATAAAATCATCAGATTTTGTGACAGAAGGTGAAAGGATCAGCTGGGGGTAGCTGCCCCCACCTTAGGTCTCGGGATTGTGTGCAGTATTAGTAGCTAGTCCCACAGGAGCTTACACTAGGGTAGAGCCTCTCAAATTGAGAGGCCTGACCTACCCATGGGCCCTGAAATCAATTCAGTGGATCCCAGCCAGTATTTTGAATGAAACAGAATTAAATATATCGAGAATGCATAGCACATACTAAGAGCAAATAGTGTCTTATACACCATGTGTGTTCATGCACACGCGTGTAAAACCTTCCTGGCCATAAATTCCCTGAAGCCCCTTTCCCCAGTCATCTGTAATCTGTGTGCCAAGGAATCATGAGAAACACATTTTAGATCACCAGAGTTGGTTGCCCCAAACTCTGTCACATGCTCACAGTGCTAATGAATGATTTCACAATGATGGTCAGCTGTTGTCTGACTTTTCTTCGGAAAATTTGTATTTTATGAAAAGGTTTTATGGTGTCCTTTTGTTGTTCTTGTGTGCAGCAAAACCTTTACTATTCTGAATCATTTGAGAATGAACCATTTATGAGCACATTTTCTGGGTTCCAGGGGTTGTTTGATTCCCACACACACCCTCTAACTCCCACCCCAACACTAAGAACTCTCCATTCTGCTGGCTTTCATTTGGTGTGCATTTCTCTGCTTTTGCAAGGACAGGCTCACAGGTACCAGCAGCTAGTCAGCTGGTGCCTGCCTTCTGGCCAATAACCCAAGCATCCCAGCCTACCTACCAAGGGCAGCCTCAAGTTCTTGTTTGTTGCTGGATGCTGCAGGCTTGCTTCTTTACACAAAAGACGTTTCTGTGCCCATCGGAGGACTTGGGGCAGTTCCAGGCACTTATAGGCACCAAAGGCTCATTTGAAAATGCAGGCTTTACTTACCTGAACCATGCATATTAAATGTCCACTCACTCAAAACATGCTATCTTAAAATGATTTTCAAAAGCAAAATTTTATTCTTGTGTTACTGTCGCTAACAATCAAGCATTGACAACTTTCCTTTCCTATCCTACCCAATCCCCAAAGGCAAGCTTTGGAATTAAGGATGTGGAGGTACAAAAGCTCTTCTCTATCCTCCCGTGGTGAGCCGCGCACTGGCCAGTGCTAACCCATACATACGATGTTGTTTTTGTACAAATGAGAAAAAGACATTCCTTCCTCAAGACTCATTATTTCCATCTGTAGAAAATTGGTATAAGAAACTGATTTTGATGAAAAAGGACATTTAACTGCTATTGGCTAGAACACTGGATTCATAAATATACAAAACCACAATGTCTAAAATGGAAATAGTCATTGTTTAGAGTGGCACAACCTGCGTAATGGCAGCAGCCCTATTCCATGTCTTGCCCACATTTCTTGTATCACTTATTTTCATTTGTCTACATCCTCACTTCCTCCAAGACCAAGTTCAAGGCTCACCATCTCTACACAAACATGGCTCTTTCACTGACCAGGCACTGCACTTACCTGCCTTGTCACTTTGTAGTCACAGTCCTGTAGTCAAGTGGTCTTTGGGATTGTCTTCCCATCCAGAGTGCAGGTCCCTTAAAAGCAGGAGCCACACGTTAAATTCTTTTGTACATAAGAGTTCATGCATAAGTTCAGAGCTCAATAAATGTTTGTTGGTAAAAGTTATATCATGCAATGGTGATAACGTGTTTGATTATTTCATTTTTCTTTAAAGGAGTACTTCAATTATAGTCACTGACCTAGGTTGATCTGATAGTCAATAAAAGAACTGAACGTATTACTGACACTGTATTGAGAATTCCCTTAAATCATTTTTCTTCTCAAATAATGAACAATGACATGTTGTTTTGTTCTGGAAGCATTGAGAAAGCAGCCCTAAAATAGATTCACTCTTTCCCCTGCTTACAGCTCACTCTCTACTCTGGAAGGTTTGAAGAGTTCCAGAGCACACTGACAAAAAGCAATGAGGTGTTTGCCACTTTCAAACAGGAAATGGATAAAGTGAGTATTGCTTATCCCACACGAAACGTTGACATTTTCTAATTTGACAGGCAATTCTCCTTTGGGCTCATTTTTCTCTCGCTAACATATTCCAGTGCATTTCATGAAGTAATGAAACATTTATAGGTGCCAATGTGATTTGGGCTGTATTTTTTTTATTGGCAAGTATCTGGTGAATTAATCTTAAGAAGAGTCCAAAAACACTAGGATACATTTTCTTTCCAAGGAAGACTATTTTTTTCCCTAGTCCATGGATAGCTTTAAAATATATATAAAATAAACAAATAAATAAAGGCAAGAACTAGCAGTTTAACATTATGTTGTTTATATTGAAATAAAAAAAATATCTGTTCTGTAGATAAAAAAAATTTAAATGTAATGTCTGTATGCGATGTCAGAGGGGCAGTAGAGGGGGTCAGGGGGTTGTCACTGCGTGAGGGATATAAATAATAAATGTCTAACTATTTCATTGTTCTGTACACCTGAAACTAATAAAAAAAAAAGTTGAAAAAATTTTACACAAATATGCAAGACTGGAATATTAGGGTAGAAAATACCATTTCATAGGACCCTTCTTAGAAGAGAAAATATGTAGTATGATGTAACTTACAGAGCGTTTGAATGAGAATATGGAAGTCTAAATTAAATTTTGGGTGTGTTCTTACTCATCAAGTAGTATTGGACAATTCACTCAACTTCCTTCAATTTTTGTTTTTAAATCTATAAATCAAGGTACTATTTCTCTTGCTTACTTCACAAGAGTGGGAAGTTCAAATAAATGAATATATTTTAAAATGGTTTCAAACATTTTAAAAGTCTTTTACAAATATAAGGTGTTCATAGTATTGTGGGATATAATATTTAAATCCTATTCAATGTACTGTTTTCCCAAAACAAGATCAGCATCAGAATTGTGCTTCTGAACAAGCATTGGCATGAACCATTTTTAAGCACAGAAAGCCTCCTTTTCAAAACATTTTCACAAAATGAGAACTTTCATAATTCAGTGAGCAAATTTAAGTAGACCAACGTTTGTTAACAGTTACAGCTTTCCCACTCCTGGATGGATTTACCCAATTAAAAAAATGTTATTTTAATTATAGAGTTTTAAGATTGAAATAAATATTAGATCAGGAAAAATGTTTATTTAAAAATTACATAGTTTTAAGATTGGAATAAATCTTAAAGAGAAATCTTAACCTTCACGATTAAGAGCACAAGTTTTTAATCTGGAGTTTATAGACTTTCAGTAATAAATCTGAGAATAAGCAAAAAAATTTCATATTCATATTTGCATTTCTCTGAATGTGACCCCACAAATTTCATCAAATTCTGAAAAGGGCTGATGACCTTAAAAAGTTTATCAACTAACAAGTTGGGTAAAAAATAATCAAAATGAAAAACCACTCGAGGCTCACCTAGCTTCTTAGTAGAGCCCAGGAGCTGAGAGCCTGTGCCCAGCATCTGGCCTCCCCCAGCCTCAGGCAGCTTGGCACAAGGCAGCAAGTGCCCAGCTGTGGTTCACCAGGGAAACTGCACCTGATTACGTGCCTTGTCCTTTATCCAAGCAGAGAGCTCTAGCTGATCCTACAACCAGAAATGCGAGTAGTTTCAGGATTGAAAAAGACAGGCTGTGTTTCATTCACTTCTGTATCCCACGTACCCAGTCCCAGCCTGGAGACGACCAGTCATTCCGTTGCATTAAATGGAATGAAATAATTCCAGCCCCAGTCTCTGCTAACTCGCCTGACTATTACTCCACCTCTCTGAGCCTCAGCAGCCCCATTTTAAAGTGGAGGTGAAAAAAAGAACCTCCTTGGGGGACTGTTTCAAGGATGAAATGCTGTGTAACTGCATTCTGTGAACCCTACTGCACTCGACAAACGTAAAGACTGAGAAAGTAGAAAGCTGCCTTGTGTGGCTACTCCTCCGATGTACCCAGATATTATTGACACTGTAATGGCTAAAGAGCCAGGCCAGCTTTCTCACTCATAGTCTTCTACTCAGTAAAGTAAATAATCAAAATCGCAAGCTTATTTGGGGGACTAAATTAAGCTATTTTCATTTTATTGATTGATTGATTTTGCTATTTTTATTTTAAATGAAAGAAAAACCAATGACAAAACAGTGCGGCCCTAAGTTTCCTGAACTGGCTCCAGGGCCAAAAAGGTTTGTTCACCACTGACCTAGATGATTCGGGAATAAATTGTGACTTTCCCTACTCAGTCTTCATTCCTTGACCTTAAACTTGCATTGACTTCAGCGGCTGGTAACAAAAGGATTTTTCTTGATATCACATATGGAACTAATAGCTTCTTTGATATATTAACTCTTCAGGGTTAATATTAAAGCACTCTAATTTCTGTAGACAACTAAGAAAATGAAGAAGCTGGAAAAGGACACGGCCACGTGGAAAGCCCGGTTTGAGAGCTGTAACAAAGCTCTGTTGGACATGATTGAAGAGGTGAGGAAGCTTTTCCCTTAGCTTATTTTCCCCTGGCTCGTCAAAACATTCAGACGTAGAAAATTATAACTTAATAGTATAAGTGATTACCTTTGAAAAAGGCCTGCATTTTTCTGGGATGTGATAGATGAGCATATAATGAAAATAATTAGAGCAAAGTAATTTAGAATCGGGTCCAGGCTCCCAAGGAGCATTGTGACTCCCAACTCCCATGTCTACTTGTGGATCCCGAAGCTGTCCCCAAAGCAGCAGCAGGCCCGCTGGACTGTGAAGTCCTCAAAGGCCTGGCAGGTGTCTTACTTGTCTTTGATTTTCCCCAGTGCCTAGCACACGACAGGTACAGAATGAATTAGTTCACTGATTTGAACATATTGAGAGAAAACCTTAGCCCAAGCACCCAGGATATGTGCTATTTTATAGACAGATGTGGAGATGGATTAATTCCTCCAACGGTCATTTAAACATTGATACTACATCAGGCTCCAAGTAGGTTTTGAGACTATGCAGGCAACGATACTCGAACCTTGACCTGAGAGGCAGGGCTGACAGGTGAAGGTCTCTCCGTGTAAACAAGTAAAAAAAAAAAAAAAAAAAAAGTCTTAAAGGGTACAGAGCAACACAAAGATGGGCCGAAGGAGTAAGAACAATGTCATGCACAAACACATCCGTCATTTCTAGAGAAAAGAAGGAAAAGTGAACAGTTTGAGCAGCCAGCATCATGAATTAGTGTGTGGTGAATTTCTCTGGTTATAATGACTGTTCTAACAATTCATCCCAAATTGCAACCAATTCCAAAGAGATGAGCTTATTATCATCAACATCAATCAGACAGTTACTGGATTAGCATATGGCAGTTTATCTATAGGATAAATAAGGCCCTGCTGATGGCCAAGTGCCCGTCCATCTCATTCATATTGCCACAAGCTTTCACTTACATGCTGTCTCACAAGCAGAAAATTCATCTTTGATTTTAGAGGCCCTGGACTGAAGCAGAGAGAGGCTTTGCCATCTTTCTTTCCTAACCTCTGCCAGAATGACTAAAATTCTACCAGAGTCTAGCATATAATGTGAAAAAAAAGAATTGATGTCTCTGACCAAGGGTCTATCCAGCCACCAGTCTGTGGTCAGACCCGAGAGCCTGGTAGACAAATTCCTGGACCAATGATTTTGTCTCCAAAAAGCATCCTGGCAGCTTTGCTTTTCATGATGTTTTATGCATGTGTATGTTTTCAAATCACAGAAAGCACTGAGAGCAAAAGAATATGAGTGCTTCGTGATGAAAATTGGGAGGCTAGAGAATCTCTGTCGAGCTTTACAAGAAGAGAGAAATGAACTGTACAAAAAAATTAGAGAAGCGAAAATGCCTGAAAAGGATGATGAAACTCAGCACACCTCGGACGAAGAGCCAGAGCCAACTGTTTCAGGGGGTGAAGAGGCTGACACAGAGGACGCCAACAGAGTTCAAGATGCTGTGAAAAGTCTGGCCACAGCCTTAGCGGTAATTCATTATCCTGGGTCACCCCTCGACCTGTCCAAAGAACTCCAGCCAGAATTCGGCAGTCCTCCAGGGGCCAGTGATGCAGCCCTCAAAAAGCCAGAACAACCCCCTCTGAGCCCTCCATGCCATTCAGACAGTCCCCTGCCTCCCCCAATTCCCCAAGCTGAGGCAGAAGGAAGCAATGAGTCACAACAGCCCCCCAGAGCCAGTAATCCCCCTGTAGTGTTGGAAGCAGAGCTCCAAGACCAGGGTCTCCATGTTGAAGCACAGGCTGATCAGCAGCCCTGGAAGCCAGAGGCAGAAGCTTCCAGTCAGGCCCCACATTCCCCCTCCGAGGCCTCCCTGTGGGTAATGGAGGCAAATGGTCCTGCCCCACCACCCCCAGCAGGTGAGCAAGTTCCAGCTGGAGCTCCTGGCTGTGAGCCCAATAGGCAGCCTCCACCAGCAGCAGCAGAGGGCCTGCTACAAGGGGTCTCAGCCAGACCCCAGGTGCCCAAAGTGTCCGACCCCAATCTAGAGGAAGTAGACTAACCCTCATCGCGCCCTTGGAGGCTGACCTTCCTGACTTCACATCTCTGTCATAACAGATTTTCTTCTGAAAGAGGCATTAAGGACTAGGGATGTCTATTGGAAGAGACTTAATTAGAATCAAAACATTTTTAAATGTTATATAGAGCACATTCAGCCTTTGCTATTTGTTCTCAATTTATAACTGATACGGAGCTTTTCTATTTAACACTGGTTGATGGTATAATTTTCCTGGATGGCAACAAAACATACAAATAGAAAATTTATATTATTATAATTTGCCATTAACATTGGACTTAATTCAATTTGTTAATCAACAGTAATATTAGGTATTTAAAGACTTCCACTACAATATATAACTATTGAAAATGTGATGTTGTATTTATTTCCATAGTTTAATAAGTTCCATAGTAAATAACGGACGTCCAGGTTCCATTTAAACATTATATAAATAATATATGCATATGTGTGCATATATACTTATGGATTGATTTTTGAATATATACATATATGTGCTTTTGCACATATATACACATGCTTATATCATACGTATGTATATATTTACATACATTTCTCTCATCCTTTTTTGAATTTCTCTCATGCAAAATATTTAGATGCCAGTCAAAAAGATGCTCTCTTACTTGCACTTGGAACTACAGTAGACTAATGCCCTATGAAATCAGAAGTAGGTTCGGAACACAAGTATTTAGGGCAAAAATAAGTAACTCAATTATCAATCAATAAATTCAACCAATTGATCGAATGACAGAACAACAGTTGGGTTAGATTGCAAATCTGTGTAGAATGCACAGATACAAAGATGACCACAAGAGGCCATAAACAGAACAGGGGAATGCTCGGAGCTGTAAATTGCTCACTTTTTCCAGCTGTTTCTTCTACACAACTCAGACCATGCCTTGCAACTCAACCCACTCATGGCTTCCTGCAAGGAAAGGGTTGGAAGTGGGAAAGGAAGTGGGGTGAAAGTGCTAAGGCATGGAACAATTGGGGTCCTCAGACTGAGAAGAGGCTATGCTCATCCCCTGCCTCTTGTGCTACCAAAGTCTTGAGAATTTCTCAAAGCAGAGAATGAGTTTGTTTGTAAATAATAGTCTTGAGGCAGAATATTTACCTGCCCCTGTCAACTCCTCGGTTCCCTCCCTGTCACCTACCATTGTCTCCAAAGAGTTTCCCACCACCTCTTGCTGTCACTGCCTCAGTCTATATTCTGAGAACAACTGCTCCTTCTTTCTAACCCCCTCTTTTGCAGTAGGAAATTATACCCAGGCCTCATCTCAGATATTGCTAAGTAAAAACTATTATTTTTCCAAAACAGAAATCCACACAGGGTCTTAATAACAATTGGTGAGGCTTACAAACAAACACATTCTCTGCTTTGAGAAATTCTCTATAGCCAGAAGAACAAACAAAGCAAAGGACAAATGGGTCCATACTCAAAATGACTTGGAAAAATAGGTGAGGATTCAGGAGAAGGCAAAAGTTAGAAACACCTGGAGTTGTCTACGAGTACATGAGTATTATATTATCATTTCTCGACAAGAACCTCTAATAATATTGACAGTACAAACTACTCTACTTGGTGTAAAGAGAGACTACACCAAAGAAATAGGAAGGAAGAGAAGAAGGGAAGATGGAGGGAGGAAAGGAAAAAAAGATTTAACCCAGGCCTACCTTAAAAGTTGAACTCAAGTAGAAAAATGGATAAAAGCAACATTTTCTACTACTCATGCAGGAAATCATTCTTCGGTGTCACATGTGGCTGTCTGCCAAGGCACACAAAGTCTTGTAGGCAGCAACCATATGCTACAAGAATTGTAAACTGCATAAAATTTGTTTGAAGTAGACAGTGAGGGTAATAACAAAATGCTAGTCAGGAAAAAAAAAAAGCATATCGCTATTTGAGAACCCATGTATTTCTAAAGGCTTAAAATATTATAACCACAGGGTACCCAGCCAAATTCAACATTACTTGAAATCTTAGAGATTTAAACATTCATTTAATTCAGAGCCAAATATTCACCATAACAATCCAGGAGGGTCTCCTTTTTCACTATTTACAAAGGCTAGACTTCCAAGATGGAGTAAGATTAGATAATCATAGTAAAGTCTCAGTCTAAACGTTTAGCAAGAGAAACGGAAGAGAGAGCCAAAATCCAGTAAATCAAATATTCTCAGACCCAAAGTTCATTTTTTCCTCATCCAAAAAGCTTTCATAGCAACACATTACCCAGTATATATCTTGGGCAGAGTTTCAGATACAAAAATTTTCCTGAAATTTGCAAAGCTTAATAGAGGCTTTGGGAGAATTATTTTAATATTCAAAGAATGTATTTTGTGTTAAAATTGGGCCTTACTCATTGTAACAATAATTCATAAGACCTTAAAGAAGGTCTTTATCAAGTTCATGTAACTATTTCTAGAGATACCAAGTCTACTTACCAGAAACACTAGAATTGTTGGTGTTTTGCAAATGAAATAACTACAATCAATGTATCCATTAAAAAGGTACTTCTCTTCCAAAATGCTCTAGCAGTGGTTTTATTTATTTTTTATTTTCATTTATATTTATGTTTACTTTTTTATGTTTACTTTTGTTACTTCTATGCTTCAACAATGCCTAGGAAAGACTATGGTTTTATTCTATTGTTGGTTGAATTTTTGGTCTCTTGAGTAAGAAGAATGTAATGTGAATACTTTGAAAATTTTGGTGTATGTGTGTGTGTTGAGAGAAAGAGAAGGAAAGAGAAAGGGAGCAAGAGAGTGAACACAACTGCCCAGGCTAACAAGAGAGCAAGATCCATGCCCCTCTGCCTGGCTACCAGCTGATGGCAGACAGTTATCACACGGCCAATGTTTCTCTTCAGTGTCAGTCTCCTACGAGACTATGTTTCCACAAGTTTCTCTGCCATGTGTCCTCTCAGAAATACTCTGAAGTATAAGGGAGGGCGTGTAGAATGTGTCAGCTCATTTTGCCTCTACTCCGTTCTTCTAACTGCTGCAAGAATTTTCTCTAGCAAGACCCAAAGAGGCCCAACCATTCTGCCTTTTGTGTATGCTCTCTCCCCGGACCACACTGATCCAGGAGGGGCTTCTTGAACATGACATTTCCTATCACGCTTGGAGAAGAGGATTGCTTGGCTATAAGGGAAAAAAGATTCAACGCTGCCCTTAAGGCTGTTTTTGCTCCTTTTTGCCTAGTATAGATACACAGTTTTAAAATAGATCCCCCCCTTTTTTGTTTTCTTTTTGAGATAATAAAAGTATTATGTGTTCATTGCAAAACTGAGGCTACAATGAACTAAGAGATCGTTAGAGAAATTTCAGGAAAATTCCCTCAGCCCTTCCAACTCTAACCAATAGTTAAATCCAGTATTTAAGAAAAAGAAAAATAATTTGAAACATAAAGAATTTGCTAAAAGAAGATATGAAATAAAAATGATGCCTTTGGTCTCTGAAATTTGTTCCCATCATAAACTGGCAAGTAGAATTTAGGAAGCAAGTTGGGTATATGGGTTAAATTTGCACAAGATTTAATTTATTTTCTTTTTCATAATTTAGAATCAAAAATCAGTTATTAGATCAACCAGGAGGACACTCCATTAGAATAGAAACATTCATAAATGATAATAACAACAATTTTTTCTCAACCCCGGTAAATTGTGTCTTTAGTACCTAAAGTTCAGTCTTGTTGGTGCTATCTCCTGATAGAAGTTCTACAAGTGCTGGTTGCTGTTGTATGTTTGTGTGAATATACACACTCCCGCACATACACATAAACTCACATGTATAGAATTTGACCTAATTTTGCTCCTGTAGGTGAGTCTTTTACCTGTATTTTCAATGGATACTTAGTATGATCTTTACTGACAAGAACAAACTACAAAAAGGAATCATTTCCTGTGTGAATAAAGATATTTGATAGAAACACTTAATTAGCAAAACAAACCTACAAATTCATTGATCCGTGGCACAAAAAATTATTCACAGAAGCTGTTTCATTCTACCAGGAAGTAAGAAACTAGATAAATCACTTCAACAACACAATCGAGCTTGGTTAAACCCAGGTGCACGTCGTACTTCCTGCTGGAGCTTAGAGCCTCAGCTCTCTATTAACACCAATGTCAATCCCATTTTAACTTTGACTTGTTAAAAAAGTAATATATATTATAATGTTCTATTACCTCGTATCATAATTAAAACATACCTAGGTGTAAAATTCATTGTTTCAGAACTGGCAGTCAATTAATGACATGTTATGTCAAACAACACAAAACTACCATAAAAGCCAAGCAAGAAGACGTTATGTTAGGCAAGGGAAAGTAAGAAGAAAAAAGGCTTTAAATCTGATAGCTATTATACAAAAGAAAAATAAAACTTTAAGACTATTAAGAACAGTAAAAGGAAGAGACACATAAATTGGTTGACCCTAAAGTAAAAGCAGGATGGCAGCAGAAGGCAAGAGCTGTAAAATGACATTAATACACTCCATATCACAGCTTCAACCTGAGGAATTTTTAGACATGTTTATCCACATTGTTGCTGTATTGTCTTTCTTCTTGTTTGCATTTCTTTTAAAATAATAACTGCATTTTTTCAGTATAAAAACAATTAAACTACATTATAGAACATTTAGAAAATAGAGAGCAGCCCAATGGGAGATCTAATATGATGGAGTAGATAAACACTGTGCTTGCCTCATCCCATGAACACATCAAAATTACAACTAAACTATAGAGCAATCAACCTGGAGAACCATCTGAAGTCTAGGTGAACAGAGGTTTTATAACTAAGGCTACAAAGAAGCCACGTCGAGACTGGTAGGATGAGCAGAGACACAAAATGGGCTGGTCCCACACCCACATTTGGCAGTTGAAAATCAGGAGAGCTATCTCAAGCCACAGAGTTTCCTCACAAAGCAGAGAGAGACCCCAATCCCTATACGAGGCTCCCTAACCTGAAGTACTGGTGCCAGGAAGAGGAGCCCCTACAACTTGTGGCTGTGAAAAACAATGGCGATTCCAAACATTCAGGTGGGACAGAAGGCTGTGGGAAACCCAGACGTCCTCTTACAGGGCCTGTGCAGGCACTCACCCTGGACTCCAGTGGAGGGATGGTGACTCTCTGGGCATCGGAGACATATGGGGAGAGACTGAGTTGTGTAACTTCTGGGTGAGAACTGGAGGGACAGCCCCCATTTTCTCTGTATGGAGCGCTCCTCCCATACAGCTGGCAGGCGGGCACCATTTCCCCTGTTGAGCCCACACCCACAGGCCAAATCTGAATCTGATTGGCTTGGTGAGCTCTGCTCCTCCGCCCTGCTGACTCAGCTGGGACTCTGCCTCACCTAACTTGCAAACTGCAGGAGGCATTATCAGCAGCTGAACCTTATGGGAGCCGGCAGGTGGCAGCAGGCCACAGAGTGTCCTGGCTTTTGGGAGAGCTACCCCAGACCCAGTACTGGTGGCAACCCTCCTCGGTTCACAGTGTGGCCTCTCCCACACACCTCCAGGTTTAGCACAGGCAGCGACCATCTATGAATTACTTTGTAGCATCTACCGGGCACTCCCCAGCTGGTCACAGGCAGTGGCTAACTGGGGCCTGCACTAGAGCGTCTCCCAAGAGGCCCCAGAACCAACATACTTGGGGGTTGACTTTAGACCACAGCAGAACAGCACCCAATAAGCCCCACAAGCAGCACACACAAAGGGTGGTCTCAACAGTTACCAGAGCCCACTGGGGCAGATTCTGCTCTGTGGGGTAAGCCCCCTGCAAAGCAGCCTAAAAGCTGTGGACATGGCCAAACTCCACAGCCAATCAGCCTGAGGGTCAATACCACCCACTGACATGCCAACAGTAATCAAATGTGAACTATAACATGAGGACACACACAACCCATACAAGGGACACTCCTGGAGCACCCAGCCCAGGTGACTAGCAACACTGAACCACAAGGCAAGACTGGGAGACATAGTAGCCCTACTTAACACGTAGAAACAAACACAAGGAGGCAGTCAAAATGAAGAAACAAAGAAATTCATCCCAAATGAAAGAACAGAAGAAATCTCCAGAAAAAGAAGTAAACAAAATGATGGCAAGCAACCTACCAGATATAGAGTTCAAAACGATGGTTATAAGGATACTCAAGGAACTTAGTGAAAATTTCAACAAAGAGAAAGCAAGCATAAAAAACGGATATAGAAACCATAAAAAGGAACCAGTCAGAAGTGACAAATGCAATAACTGAAGTGAAGAATGCACTAGAAGGAATCACCAGCAGACTATAGGATTGAATCAGTGATTTGGAAGAGAAGATAGCAGAAAAAAAAGAAGAAAAAAAAAACAATCAGAACAGCAAAAAGAAAAAAAGAATCTATAAAAATGAGGAGAGTTTGAGACCTCTGGGACAACATCCAGAATAACAACATTTGCATCATAGGGGTGCCAGAAGGAGAAGAGAGAACGCAAGGGATTGAGAAACTATTTGAAGAAATAATGACTGAAAACTTTCCTAACCTGGTGAAAGAAATAGATATACAAGCCCAGGAAGCACAGAGTCCCAAACAAGATGAGCCCAAACAGGCCCACACCAAGACACATTATAATTAAAATGCTAAAGCTTAAAGACAAAGAGAGAATCTTAAAAGCAGCAAAAGAAAAGCAGTTTGTTACCTACAAAAGCTCTCCCATAAGACTATCTGCTGATTTGTCAACAGAAACTTTGCAGGTGAGAGGGATTGGCACAAAATATTCAAAGTGATAAAAAGCAAGGACCTACAACAAAGACTACTCTATCCAGTAAAGCTATCATTTAGAAATGAAGGACAGATAAAGAGCTTTCCAGACAAGAAAAAGCTAATGGAGTTCATCACCACCAAACCAGTATTACAAGGAATGTTAAAGGGACTTCTTCAAGATGGAAAAAAAAAAAATCAAAATTACGAATAATAAAATGGCAACAGCCACATATCTATCAACAATTACTTTCAATGTAAATGGATTAAATGCTACAATCAAAAGACACAGGAGGACTGAATGGATAAGAAAACAAAACCCTTATATACGCTGCCTATAAGAAACTCACTTCATATTGAAAGACACACACAGACTGAAAGTAAAGGGATGGGAAAAGTTGTTTCATGAAAATGGAAAAAACAAACAAAAGCTGTGGTAGCAATACTTATACCAGACAAAATAGACTTTAAAACAAAGGCTATAACAAGAGACAAAGGACCCAGTAATCCCACTTCTGGGTATTTATCCGAAGAAACCCAAAACGCTACATCGAGGGGAAGTATATATCCGTATGTTCATTGCAGCATTGTTTACAATGGCCAAGATGTGGAGGCAGCCTGGGTGGGTATCTGTCAATAGAAGAATGGATAAAAAGGAGGTGGTACATATATACAATGGGATATTGCTTGGTCATGGAAGGAATGGGTTCTTGCCATCTGTGACAGCAAGAATGGATGGACCTGGAGGGTACTGTGCTCAGCGGAGTATGTCAGACCGTGAAAGACAGATGCAATGTGATTTCACTTATATGTGGAATCTAAAAAAACAGAATAAACAAAACAGAAACAGACTCATAGATACAGAGAACATTTTGATGGCTGCCAGATGGGATGGTGGTCAGGGTGGTGTGTGAAAAGGGGGAAGGGATTAAGAAGCACAAATTGATAGCTGCAAAATAGTCATGAGGATGTAAAGTACAGCATAGGGAATATAGTCAGTAATATGGTAATAACTATGTATGTGTCAGATGGTTACCAGATTTATTGGGATGTACCTCTTAAGTTATATAAATATCTAATCACTATGTTGTACACCTGAAACTAAAATATTATATGTCAACTCTAAATGAAAAATAAAACAATTATATAAAAAGAACATGATTATGTGAATAAATTTATCACTTTTTAAAAAAAGAAAATTTGAAAGTCAGAGTTCAGATTGATAGACATAATAGTACCACAGAGATGATTTTCATTCCACCCAAAGGCATGAGGTGAAACGTGTAAGATGGAGGACTACCAGTGAGATATCGTGGACTAGATTTATTAGAATATTGCAATTGCTCTACCCAACCCAGTATGAGTCCTCACCGACTATTGTAATGCCCTGGGTAAAGAAATTCATGTTCAATGCACTTGTTTTCTTAACATTCTTACCAAGGAATTATTCCCTGGAATAAAATCAGTTAAGTCTAATCAAGGTGAAAAGTGTTGGATAGCAGTAGTCTAGCAATCAAGCTATTGAGTCCCCAGTCTCTGTTCTGCTGTCAAGCAGCTGGGTGGCTTTGGAGAAATGACTTAACATCTCTGGGCCTCAGTTTACTCATCTATAAAGTAAGAGCCTTGGACTAGATGATGTCTGAGGGTTTTGGCATCTCTGGTGAAAGCCTCAAGAGACTTACAAAATTATGTAGGGCTTTCCACTCTCTGGGGAGGATCTTCTTCTAAGAGATCTACACATTCCCTTTGGCACCACTATTAAAAAACAGGCAAGGAGAAGGAGACAGGAAATTACTCGAAAGTATTTTTTAATTGTTTTTATTTCTAAAACTTAGATAAAGGAAGCATTAAGGGAAAAATCACAAATTCTTCGATTTATTCAACAAACAATGAAGGCCTTCTCTGTGAGGTTGTGTGCTAGTCCCTGGGATGGCAGTGGTTACAAGGCTAAACACAGGATTCCAGACCACCCAGGATCAGAGCACCTGGTCATCTGACTCTGGCCTAAGGTTCCTTCCACTACCTGCACTAGGGACTCATTACCAAGGAAAGGGGCTGCGAGAGACACCGAGAGGTCCCACTTAACCACAATGTTCAGTAATTAGAAAAGCAGGAAGGTAACCTCTATAAGCATTTCATTACAAATGATACCCAGATCTCTAAGTGGAAAAGTCTGTGTTCCTAGAAGAGAAGGAGGGTTTTATGAAATGTGTGTGTGGTTATTTGTGCGTGAATATGTGTGTCAGTGCATACTGGTGTGGGAGGGTATGTATGAGTGCCAGTTTACTTGTGTAGCTTTGTGAGAGTGTGTGTATGTATGGAGCTCTATGTGAATGCTTATCATTGCATGTGACTGTATTTATGCATAATAAATTGATGCGAGCCTATGTACATGTGTGTAGTTGTGTGCGAATTCATGGCATATGCGTGATGGGGCTGGGAACTGAAAAGCTGACACACTGCAGATGTGGTTTTAGTCATGTGACTAGATTGTTTTTTAATAGGATCATGTCCTGTTGCAGACTTTTGTTTGCACAACTAATCCTCTTTTCCTTAGGGTCACAGGGCTCATTCTTTTTTGGCTGATAATCTGCCTTCTAAGCAAACAAACAGGCAGGTGGATGAGGCTGCAAGTATAGTGGCAGCTATTCATGAACTAATTGTACCTACCACCAGCCGAAGCAGACAGCCACCACTGACTCACAACTCCCATCCTCAGGCAATGGTAGGTCTTGATAAATTCTCAGTGTGATTCTTCTTCACATAGACCAGCCACAGCTTGAGCAGGGAACGCACGAAATGTTGTAAACAGTTTACCTTGATTCTGGTCTTTCTAAACGAGAGAGGAGCTCTTTACATGGCCACTATTTCTAACAAACTTGGCATCCTTGGAAGCAAAGTTATAGTCTCCTTTATCTCTGCGAAACTATCATCCCGCCGAAACCAAGCCCCTGAGTATTAATGTTTCCCTGTATTAAAAGAGAACGTGTCCAATCCATTTATGCTTGAATCAGTGATTCAGAAGATAGCAAACCAGAGTTGATTGCAGATGCGACCAGCCAATCAGTCAGGCCCACGATTCATCCTTTGCGTAGAGAGACCGTTTTTTGCTGTGATACAATTCATCGCTCCAAAATACCTACTAATGACTGTGCTGTCATAGCTGGACCATCTGGCTGCCCCTTTGCCTGTTATCAGCTAACTGATCCAGAAGTCTTCTGAGTCAGCCTGGGAGTACTTTAAAGCAATACCCAAAGGAAGGAGAGTGAGAGCTTTTTATAACAAATGAATTGTCTGCCATACAAGTTAACTGATGAGCTTCAAAAGTTAAAGGGACAGAAACAACTGAGCATCAGTAACATTAAAAGACAACAACAGAACGGAAGATGGTCACAATAAACACAACAAAGCATTCAGGTCCAGAATACAAACAGAAATCATGCAAAGCACGAAGGAAAGACAACTCAAAAGAAAGTGGGGAAGGCGGTGGCAGCAGCCCACTCACGGGCAGGCAATGGTGGGCAGAGGGCACTGTCTACAGGGAATTTAAAAACAGTAACAAAATGACTACACTACAAGCCAGTCTGCTTTTTACTCCCGCCATGCACAGCAATCCTGACTAATGTCAGTGGCAAAGCTGTCCTCCCTGCCAGACATGACCACTCTCAGTGTGTCCCATCTCCCCACTGGCACCCGATAGGATGGGCAGTCCATAGACGTTTAGCAAAGAACCAAACATATCAGGCAAATGAGAAAAACAAAACAATGAGATAATATCACTTTTGCCCATTAGACTGACCAAACTTAAATATTGATAATATCCCCTATTAGCAAGGATGAAGGCAAATGCATAACTCATAAACTGTTGGTCCATTACTGGGTGTCTGTCTTTTTCTTGTTCATTTGTAGGAATTCTTTCAAAGGGCAATTTGACAGTATTTAGTACATTTTTCTAATGTGCAAAAATACAAATGATGTAGCAAAGAGTGGATGCATGGCTTTTGCCTGCTTGCATCCTTCCTTAGAGCAAGCACTGTGCCTGAGCACATGTAGTCTGGGATGGGACTGTCAGTCACAGAGCCCGAGCCTCCTCACGCAGTCCTAGCCTCAGGGTGGGGCCTGAAGCCGCGTGAGGACACAATATCTAGTTCAGACAGTGGCAGCTCCGAGACTTCCATCGTGAAGGGGCTTCTGGACTGCAATCCGCTTCAGAGAGGGGCGAGAGGGTATTTGACTTGTCGTGGAGTTCATTTGCTTCATGGCAACCAGACTGTTTTTACTCATGTTATCTTGGGGTTTGCGGGCACTGAACCCCTCCTACCCAGTGTGCTTAAATTTACCAAGAATGGTCCAGTCTAATCTAGCTATTGGGTCTTTCTGCTGGAATTCTGCCTACCACGTGGAGATAACCCCAGTGCAGAATATAGTCAAGAGGAAGTAAAAGGAGTTGCAGAAGGAAAGGAGAAAGATAATTCGATAACCATGTTTGAGCCCCTAGATCCAGTTGGTCGTTTTAGATGAAATAGTTTCCCTTTTCGTTTGAGGGTGTAAATTGGGTTGCTGTCATTTGCATCCAAAGAGTTCTGCATAACAGAGATGGGAAGCTCAAATGACTAACGTGGGACACACCAAAGAGTTTAAAAGTATAATAACTTATATCAAAATGTTTAAGAAATCTCGTTCTCACATCATTTCTCAACTTATCTCTAAAAACTCTTTATTGAAAAAACAATGAATTAATACAAAGTGAATTCTTTCATGTAACCCACGACCCAGGTCAAGAACTAGAACATAGCCAAGCATCCTAGAAGATCCCTCATCCCTTCCCCTGCTCTCCAGAGGGAACCACTCTTCTGATGTATAACAACATGAATTTGCTCTATGTGCATGTGTGTGCATGCCAGCATACGTGTGTAGTTTCTTTGTATCCACTTAAATTTTTAAAAGACACAGCTGTTGCTCCTCTGTTGAAGGTAGACAAAAATGTGCTAACATGGCAGATATTCATCCCATAAAGTAAAACACTAGTAAAGCCCAAATCCCAATGGCTCAAGGTTCCCCCCTTATAAGGGTTTATGAGTTTGAATTAGAGAGAGGAGGCACGTTGTTTATTGTCTTAGTCCACTTGGGCTGCTGTAACAAATGTCACAGATTAGACAGATTATAAACAACAGCTATTTCTTTCTCACAGTTCTGGAGGCTGGGAAGTCCAAAATCAAAGTGCCTACAGACTCAGCAGTTGAATAAGAACCTGCTTCCTGGTTCCCACCTGGCCATCTTATTATTACTGTTGCTCACGTGGGAGAAGTGAGAAAGCTCTTGGGGGGCCTCTTTTATAAGGGCACCAACCTCAGTCATGGGAGTTCTGTCCTCATAACCTAATCACCTCCCCAAAGCCCCACCTCCTAATACCATCACATTTGGAGATTAGGGTTTCAACATAGGACTTTTGGGAGGACCAAACATTCAGTCCATAACATTGGTTGAGGCTCAGCTGTCAGGCGATGGACTGTAATTGTAATGACCCTATTTTCTGAACCCCAAGGAGTGGCACTATCTGACAAGAGCTCATGCTCTTATACCAGCGATCAGACAGAACATTAGAAATCAAGACTGACCAGGAGAAGCCAGCATATACATATGAAAAATACAATTCTGTCACCAACCCAACATAGCCTAGATTTTTCACTAACTTGGTTCCAAGATGTGGCTTTAGAGAGTTAGCTTTTTTGATGAGATTTTTCCAAACCAGAGTTCCAGGAGGGAGGGGCCGGCCTGCGGTCTGGTCCCAGCCTCCATGCTGCTGGCTCACTCCCGGATGTGTCTGCAGGGAACCAGATAACTGATTCCTAACCTGCTTGTTTTAGACCAGTGGCTTCAGTCCTTAACATCTACACTCTCGCAGTCTGATTCCAAAGGCCTTCACTCTGCAACTGCCTGCAAGGAGGGACAGCTGCCACCACACTGATAATGAGTCTGCGCTGCCGCTTGCCCCAAAAAAGCTGCTTGGAATTGATGATTTGCATTTCTGCCTGCCCAAACCCACAGCTTCCGCGCGGCCGCCAGCTTCAGCACACAGAGAACAGGAGTGCCACCTACTGAAGCACGAGAGATGTGGCCAGCCTGTCGGCCAGCCCAGGCTGCTTGTCACCCAGCAACGGGACTGAAAAGCACTTTTGTACAGCGATTAAGTAGGCCTCGGTTTCTGCCAACGTTCGTGATTGTTTATCAAGGTTAGGCTGAAAACGTCTCAAGGAAGTTTATTCTGCTCTGAACAAACGAAACCAAATTGCAGTTGAGATCCAGGCTGTATTCCACTTAAGTGAGAAGAGGGCAAGCGGGAAACACAGAGTTTAACACAAAACACAATTAAGGACTTATCCTGTACCAGACACTGGGTAAACTCTAGGGACAGAATAATGAGGGATAAACCAGAGAAACAATAGAGAAATGATAAATCTATGTCTGTGCTCCACAGTTGACAAAATACACTCGATGAACCCAGCCACAAATTATTCCACAGGAAGCATGTCTCAAAGTATAGAATTTGGGGCTCTGGAGTTTCCATCTTTCCCTCGGTTCTATCACCGCTGTCAGTAACCCTAGATGAAGCAGTCACAATGACTTTTCTTTTTTTTATTGTTCTCTTTCTTATTCTTTTTTTTTAAATTACAGTTGACATTCAGTATTATTTTATATTATTTTCAGGAGTACAGCATAGTGGTTAGACATTTCTATAATATCACATGATGACTTCTTTAATTTTTTTTTTTTTTTGCGTCGCCAATTAACAAACACCATATTTGGAATTTTGTTCTAAAAATAGGTGCTTTGCGGGTACTCTGCATCCTCTTGGTCTGCCGCTCAAAAAATAATGCCAGGACAACTCTCAGATCCTTTCCCTGCATCCACAGACTCTTCTGCACGTGCTAATAGCACATTCCTGACAGTGACCGATAAAATACATTTTTGAATATTTTTAAAATGACACCAGAAAAACCTTACAATGCGTAAATATATACTTACTACTTAGTGAGTAAACATCCTACTAAGTCAAGAACCCAACACACAGTGATTTGGTCACACATTTGCAGAACCTGGGTAGCAGAACCTGAACACCCCAGGGGGCTCCTTCCCTACAGAGAAACCCTGGTGTGCAGCCGCTGTGCTCAGCCACCAGCCCAGTATATCCTCATGAGCTGCGCAGGTGTGCTCCTCCTCCAAGAGGAGACCAGGCGAATACAGATGACAGGAAATAGGCAAAGCAGGGGCACATTGGATGCAAGATTCATAAGTTTAAGGCAGAATACAATATTCACAAACTAAACTAAAATTTCTTCAGCTACTACTACATCTGAGTAGTATTACATTTGGAGAATTACATTTGAGCCCCTGCTAATTTCTGGTATTTTCCTATGATTTTACACTTGAATACTGTCCAGGTGGGCAATAACTTAACTATCGGGTATGAAGTATTTACGTTAGCTCATATTGTCACACATAAACATACACTCATCATGTTTCCCATCCATGCCTATCTCCTTCTTTTTGCAAGAAGTAGTTTTGAAAATATATTTCCATCCAATTGTTCAGCTACTGACCTGATAGACTTTTCTTATATGCCGTATTCCCTAATTCCCTTAATTCTGTTCAAAGGGGGCGCTTAGAGCTGCTGTCAGCCGCTACAAATCCACATTTAGCCACTAGGTGAACTGCTGCGAGAACAGGCACACACCATCCGGGACATCACTCAGAACTCCTTCCACAAACTCTAAGGATACCCCAGCTCTCATTCTTGCCAGGATATCTACTCTATTTTGAGGAAAGGTCTCAGAGATTCTCTAGTCCCTTTTGGAGGTATACAAACTGGAAGTACTGGGCAGGACACAGAGGCCGAGCCTCAACTATCATTCCCCTCTCCTTCTCTCATTTCCTCTCCTTCCTGTTCCATCCTACAAGGTCAGCAACGCACTATTAACTGCTACCTGACCATGGAAAAAATGCTCAAGGCTTGGGGATAGCCTTGGTAAAAATAAACTTGAAATGAACAAAATAACCATAGATGCATATATAGGGAGGCATCTTAAAACCCCCATTCAACCTCTTACTCAAAGCTTCAGTGCCCTCTACACTCCCTGCCAAAAAGTCATCAACACATTAAACATTTCTTGTGATGGGAACCTACTAAGTCCCAAGCTGCTCATTCAATGTTTCAATGATTCTTCCTTGTATCAGCCAGAATATGACATAATAATAATGGCTAACATTTGTACATTATGTGTATATATTATATGTGTATATATAACATATGTGTATATGTTATGTTGTTTATTCTCTTCAACAATGCTGTGAGGAAGATACTAAGATTATCCTCTTCTACCGATGAGGGAACTGAGGCTGAGAGAGTTTAAGGGGCCTGCCAGGGCCCCTCAACAAGGAAGAGACCGTATGGGATGGACACAAACTCTCTAACTCCAGAACCCCTCTAAATTATTGGGTTTATGTAGCATAATGATTCCTGCTTCCTCTAGCTTCTATTAGTTGGTCCTTGGTTTATTCCTTGTGCCATGAGGACATCCAATTCCTCACCCACTGGATAGCCTTGGTACTTAGCATAGAGGAAGCGTTATCTCTTCCCCTAGCTAATCACCCAGGTCCTTCAACACTCATCATATGACATGATTTTTATTTATCTTGCTCTCCAGGCCCTCTGATCTAACATGCTCCATTTGGTCTGAAGAGGGTTACCCAGATTCTGACAAAACCATACCCTTGATGTGGGTTTACCAAGGGCAGTGTAGAAACACATGACCACTGCCTGCATTCTAGACCACTACTGTCCAATGCAACTTTCTGTGATGGTGGAATGTTCTATACTTCTGCTGTCCTACTCAGTAGCCACAAGCCACTCTTGGCTATTATTGAGTGCTTGAAATGTGGTTATGAAACTGAGGAGCTCGATTTTGATTTTAGTTAACTAATTTCATTTTGCATAGCCACATGTGTTAAATGGCTACATAACCAAGAGTATTGTTCTAGATTCTACTTTTCTACATCACATCCTGATCCACGTTGGATGGAATGTTCTCAGTAAGTATGTCACCCCATCCTATAACATGCGGTTGGCTTTCGGGAGATCTGAGCAGATTTTACATTTTTATCTTTGACAAATATCACCTGATGATCATTCCAGTCTATTAAGAGCATTCCCAATCTTGTCATTCAAAGCATTTAGGATCTCTCCCTCTTAATATGTCACCTGTAAGTTGGCTAAGTAGACTTGCTACATCTTTACCAAATACAGCTAATTATGTAATAGCAATAAACGTAGATAACATTTATGAGGGCTGACTAAATTTCAGGAGCTGTGCTACATACTCCAGTAGTCTATAGATGTCTCCTCATCTAAACCCAGGATGGTCTGGCTCCACTACCCACAATCTTGACTTCTGACTAGACTGTCTTCCACACTGAGGCAACATACATGCATATCCATGTTCACACACACACACACACACTATGAACTTTCTTCCACTTAGACATCAATTATTTAATCTACATTTTGCACACCATCACTCGGTCATAATTGCCTTGAACCCAAGACAATATTATCATGTTCACAAGAATTTCATGAGACCTTGTCAAATGTTTTGTAGAAGCACATATTCATAATGCCTGGACACACTTCCCTGAACTACCTAACAGCCTCTTCAGAAATATAATGAGATCACTGCACCCTGATTTGTTCTTGAACTCATCTTGACTCTTGGAAATATTTAATACTTATTCCTTGCTTAGTAATTCACTTGGTCAAGGGCACAGTCTCATGGCCATCAAGAAGAATGTAAAAACTAAGACATTAATGAAAGTTTTATTTCAGCAAGCTGTCTGGCTTGTCAAACAGGCTAGAGAGATGCATTTAATGTTAAGAACAAAGAACAGTTTGGAATGAAAAACAAGACTTCAAATGAGAACATTAAAAAAAGATACATATTTCTAACAGATCGTTAAATGAGATTTTTTTTCTCAGCTGCAACGACAGTCCCAAGATGGAGTATAAAGTACTCCACCCCCACATTCTAAGGAGTAAAGCTGGATGATCTTTGCAGAACTTGCTTAAAAGGTGGTCTGAGGGCCGGCCCAGTGGCTCAGGCGGTTGGAGCTCCGTGCTCCTAACTCCGAAGGCTGCCGGTTCGATTCCCACATGGGCCAGTGAGCTCTCAACCACAAGGTTGCCAGTTCGATTCTCGAGTCCCATAAGGGATGGTGGGCAACGCCCCCTGAAACTAAGATTGAACATGGCACCTTGATCTGAGCTGCCACTGAGCTCCCAGATGGCTCAGTTGATTGGAGCGCATCCTCTCAACCACAAGGTTGCTGGTTCGACTCCTGCAAGGGATGGTGGGCTGCGCCCCCTGCAACTGGCAGTGGCGACTGGACCTGGAGCTGAGCTGCGCCCTCCACAAATAAGACTGAAAGGACAACACCTTGAAGCTGAACAGCACCCTCCACAACTGGGATTGAAATGACAACAACTTGACTTGGAAAAAAAAAAAAGTCCTGGAAGTGCACACTGTACCCCAATAAAGTCCTGTTCCCCTTCCCCAATAAAATAAAATCTTTAAAAAAAAAAAAAAAAAAGGTGGCCTTAAACCACCGTCAGCAGTCTGGCAACTACCTGCAGTCTGCATTTCAGAAAATTAGAATGCTAAAGAAATGGCACACTGGTAGGTGCGGATGTCTTTGTAGCACTGTCAGACGGCTGTACAATTTCTCTCTCCTCTCCATCTGAGAGTGTGTAGTAAGAGAAGACTTAAGAGATGGGTAGAGAATGACTACAAAGCATCCAGAGAGGTAGAAAGAAAAACAGGAGAATGCATTGTCATGGAAACCAAGGAAAGGAAGTGCTTCAAGAAAAAGGGAGTGGGCAGCTTTCCCAAGTGCTGTTGAGAGGTGAAGCTAAGGGAAAAAGCGTTTATTGTATTTAGCAATAAGGGGGCATTGGCTTCATTGATTTGAGCAATTTCCTCAAAGTGGTAAGAGTAGAAATGAGATTGTATGTAGCAGGTAAGTATAATACTAAGGACAGAAAATCCAGACAATTCTTTGAATTAGTCTGTGAAAGGGGAGAAAGCCTGGTAACTGAAGGTAAATGTAAATTCCAGAGAAGCAAGTTTAAGATTTTAAATTAATAGATTAAGTGCTCAAGGAAAATCAGCCTGCAGCTTTATACGTACTACACAGAGACCATATCCTGGAGTGTAGTGAAACTCTGGGTCTTGAAGAGCTACATGTATATACACCTAAATTTTTAATAGCCTTTAAAACAAAGATCAAAGTTCAATTCTTTAAGTCCTGCTTAACCAAAATAAAAATAAAATAGAAAAGGAACCAAACGATCACTTAAAGTTTGAAATTCCTAAACTATCTACCTTATGCAATTGTGGAAGACTTCATCAAGGTTTCTGAGAAGTCCAGGACTGTTTCAGCTAAACCAGAGGTCACACAATTTGCATGACTTAAATTATCCTAAGTGAGTCCAACAAATATAGCCACATACACAAGGATCTGATCTGTGCCAGTTCAATTATTGACAAAGTCAGTGTCAAACAGGTTTCTAAACCGTGCTAATGCAACTAGATGTAACTGAGAAACTTTGAAATGGAAATTTTATATAGTGTCATTTCAATCCAGAGAAAATAATGAAGGCTCTGTATCACTGTTGGGAGAGCAATACGGTGTGGATACTACAGGAGGTGGTGGGCCATTGCACACGGAAAAGGTTGGTTTGTACCAAACTTGATTTTCTCTGGGGCTTTAAGCTCTGGGACCAGTTTTAGCCTCTCTCTAGTGTGGCTGTCCAGTGTTTATCAGTGTTTGAGTTAGCCAGTTTGAGATGGGGGTCATGCTTTCTGTTTTCTATTTCTTCTTTCACATGGTCCCCCAAAATAAATAAACCAAGTTGTGAGGAGTCAATAGAGAGGGCAATGTGGAAGAATCAGAATTCAGAAGGAAAGAGATAAAAGGTATTAACATTAGAGAGGAAAAGAGACAGCTGTTTAAAGATACGAAGGAAGGAATAAAGTTTACAGATACTGTGAAGCTTGGTATTTTGGGGGCAAGGAGTGGAAGGCTCTTTCATTTGTTGGCTTTAATGTCAACATGAAGTAAAAGGCAAGGTTGTCACTGGATAAGGAGGGGTGTGGTGGGACAGGTTTAGAGAATAGAGAGGAGATTTGTTTTCTAAAGAATGAAACCTGTCATGAAAAATGGGGAGGGAAACGGGTTTAAAAAAAAAAAAAAGAGCACAACATTAGAGACTGGTTGAGACTGGACAGAAACCAGGGATGTGAAATGCCCCCAAATACGTGGCTGTTGAGTGTCTCCAGCAGCTGCCCAGGCCACAGGAGGCACAAATAATGTAGCCTACAGTTGGCATTTTATCAACCAGGATACAAGTTATAACCAGGAGAACACTGGCAAGATGGAACTCAAAGAAGTAGGCCATGCTGTGTAGGTTCGATTGGAGGACCAGTCGCTCAATAAATCTTTGTTAACAAAGAAAGAAAACTAGAAACGTAATAGTTGACCCCCTTCCCACCAAACCTAATTACCACACCCTATTGACTTCACATTCTCAGTGTCACATTCTCTCCACTTCCACTCTCTTACCACATGGTCACCAGCGTCCCTTACCTCCTAACTCATCTCCCACATCCCCCATTGATCACAGCAACCACAACTTTTTTCTTAAATACTTCAACTTGCCTTTCAGCCAGAGCCTCCATCTTCCAGGAATTTGCCAAAATGACCAACACAAAGGGAAGGGGCAGAGGAACCGCTGTATGTTCTCTAGGCCTTTTAGAAAATATGAAGTTCCTTTGGCCATATGCAGGCAAATTTAAAAGAGAGGTGATGGAGACATGAAGAGAATAAGAACCATTCAAAAGGAATGTCCCACAAGCGTTCCCATGTCGAGTCCACAGTGTTACCCAGCATGCTGTCGGCATTACAGGCAACAAACAAGGGCGAGATTCTTGCCAAGAGAATCAATGTGCGTATAGAGCGTAGTAAGCTCTCTAAGAGCTGAGATGGCTTCCTGAAACCTGCGAAGGAAAATTATTAGCAGAAGAAGGAGGCTAAAGAGAAAAGTACTTGGATTCAACTGAAGCAGCAGGCGGCTCCACCCACTGAAGCACACTTTGTGAGAACCAATGAAAAGGAGCCTAAGTTGCTAGAAACCATTCTCTATGAATACATGGCATAATAAGTGGGGGGGGGGGGGGGGAAGATCTCTGTATTGTTTAACAAAACAAACAAACAAACTGAACTCACCTTGCTTTTTCCTGCTCAGAATCCTTCAGTCGTGTGTTAGTCAGGATCTTAGCTAAACATCGAGGTACTTCAATCACACTGTGCATATGATATGGTTTTCTATTTCAGCCTAAAAGGCCTGTGTCTGATGTGCTCCAATTAGTAAGCATCCCTCTTAAAATGTGTTGTCCAGCTCCTAAACACCAAGACAGGATAAAACATACGAGGATGTTATTAGGGGAAATGCCTATGAGAGACAATAGAGTTGTCAGACCACCACGCGGTCTGATCCCAAGGGTAGCAGTGAGGGAAGGAAGGTGAGTAAAAGTGCCTGGACCGCCATGCAGTCTAAGGAAAGCATGGCAGGCCGTGGGAAGGGGGTTCTTGAGCTGAAGACACCTTCCAGGAGTCCTGCGTCCCCCAGCAATAAGCCTGCCTTGTGTACCAGCCTGTGGTCAGCCACTGCTGGGAGCAACGTGTGCAAGCATGGCCTCAGAGCTAACACAATGGTGGATTTCGGCACATGGCAGCTGAGCCCTTGGATGATTTTGCTTCCTGTCCTTGAGGCCCTATCTGTCAAGGATCCCAGCATGAAACAGATGGCATGTTCAAAAGGGTTTACGTGGAACATAGTACAAGGCAAGGCAGACACTATTATGAGGTGTGGACAAGGTTAAGGAAACCCACAAGGGGTGGTGAAGCTCTCTAGGGTTAGCAACAGTGGGAAGCCATGCCACCCCTAGGCTGAAGGGACAGTAGAAGCGGTACTGGAGTCCATCGAGAGCTGGCCCCAGGGAGGAGGGGCAATGGGCAGAAGCCACAGCCACGGAGGAACAGTCTGCTAACTCAAGACGATTCAAGCAGGGAGGGCACAGAGAAAACCATGGTTTCCTTCTTCCACACTTCCTGCCAAGTGCTTCAACTGGCCAAACCCAACTGGAAGCAAGAGGGTAAAGGAGACTCCTAGGGCACAGATCATGGAAGAAAGCAGGGAGACTGGATCTTGGGGACAGGAAAACAACCAACACAGCAGATTCATTATAGCAAGTTCTGATATAGGTGCCTGAGGATTGAGATGACAGCTCCATGGTCCTCAGGAACCCAGGCTCCTTCTGTCTTTCTGACCCACCATCTTTAACACCTGGCTTCCTTCCTTACAGTCACGTCATGGTCTAAGATGGTTCCGAAGTTCCTGACACCCCATTCTTCTTCCAAGAAGGAAGAAGGACTATAGTTAATAATACTGTATTGCATATTTGAAAGTTGCTAAGAGAGAAATCTTAAAAGTTATCATCATAAGAAAAATAGATTATAACTATGTATAATGACAGATGTTAACTAGACTTACTGTGGTGATCATTTCAAAATATATGCAAATATCAAATCATGATGTTGTGCACCTGAAGTTAATACAATGTTATTGTCAATTATACCTCAAAAATAAATAAACAAATAAAAAGGGGGAGGGAGGAGAAAGGGGAGAATACCAAAAGGGCACCTTCTAGTTGAGTAGGCCCCCTTTGAAGAGTTCCCAGTGGCCCCACCCAGGACTTCCGCATATATCTCATTAGCCACCTATGACTGCAAGGGAGACTGAAAAACATATGTGGTATTTTGGCTGGGCATGGTGCTTCTGGAATAAAATAATGGGTTTTTAGTAAAGAAAGGGTAGGATGAAAATTAAGTAGGCCTTCCTGAAATAATGACTGAGGAAACACTGCCAGAGATGGACTTACTGAGAGATGGTGTGAGTTTTCTGAGGGGAATTTTTTTGCCTCATATGTTGATTTTATAATCTAACCTCTGTTTAGCTTCCACAGCTTCCTGTGATTTAGAACCTATCTAGACTACAGAGATCATTTGCTTCACATCTTCTTATTCACATAATTCTCAAGGTATATTTGTCAATTAATGACTATTGTCTTTCCCTGAAAGTAAGACCCAGCCAGACAATCAGCTCTAATGCATCTTTTGGAGCAAAAATTAATATAAGACCCAGTCTTATTTTACTATAAGACCAGGTATACTATACTATACTATACTACACTATACTATACTATACTATACTATAATATTATAATACAATACAATGTAATACGTGGGTCTCATATTAATTTTTGCTCCAAAAGACACATTAGAGCTTATTGTCCAGCTAGGTCTTATTTTGGGGAAACACGGTGATTTCCTTAGTTGATTTAATGAATCATCCTTTCAACTGATGAAAAGTGAAAACCCTTTATTCATTCACTCAAAAAATATTTAATGAGTGTTTACTGTGTACCAGGTACTGCTGAGATGCTGCTGGGAACAAAATAGACAAAAATCTCTCTTCATGGAGCTTGCATTCTAGTGAAGAAAACAGACTCTAAATATGATACATAAATACAATATAGAGTATTTTAGTTGGTCTTAAGTGCCCTGGAGAAAAATAAAGCTGGAAAGGGAAAATGGAGTGTTAGATAGGAGTTGTAATTTTCAACAGTCAGAAAAGATCTGAGAAGAAAACATGAGTAAGACCCTACAAGAGGGCATAATGTGCAGATAACTGGGGGTGGTGTGGGTGGGGGGGAATAGTTCAGGCAGAGAACAGCAACAACTAGAAGAGGTAGTCCCTGAAAGGGGTACGGTAAGCAGAGTAATAGCCCCCCACCAAAGATGTCCATGTCCTAATCCCCTGAACCTGAGAGTATGTCATATGGCAAAGGAGAATTAAAGTTGCAGATGGAATCAAGATTGCTAATTAGTTAACCTTAAAATAGGGAGATTATGCTAGAATATTGGGTAGGCCCAGTCTTCTCTCAAATGCTGTTATAAGTGGAAGAAGGGTACGGCATTGTTGGTATAGTGGTGAGAACAGCTGCCTTCCAAAGTGGAAGAGGGAGGCAGAAAATGATGTCAGAGTGATGCAATGTGAGGACTCAACCCACATTGTTGGCTTTGGAAATAGAGGAAGGGGGCCACGAGGAAGGAATATGGATGGCTCCTACAATCTGAAAGGGCAAAGGAAATAGATTCTTCTCCCAGAAAGGAGTGCAGCCCAGCCAAAACCTTGATTTTAGCTCAGTGAGACCTGTGTCAGAGTTAAGACCTACAGAAGTGTAGTATTATAAAGTTGGGTTGTTGAAGCCACCAGTTTGTGGTGATTTGTTAACAGCCATGATAGAAAACTAATACAAGTGATAACATGGCAGGTAAGTTAGAGGAATAGAAGGACACATCACTGAAACAGTGAGTGAGGAAAGGAGTGGTAATACACGAATTTAGAGAAGTGACTGGGAGCCAGATCACATTTTTTCTCATGGCCATTTAAAGAATTTTGACTTTAGCTCAGTTTCAGGCAGGGCTATTGTATTGAAAATACAGAGCAGTCAAGGCAGAAGCAATAAACAGTGATTAGAAGGCTATTGCAATGAGCTGAACAAGATACGGTGACGTACCAAGCAATAGCACTGAGTCGTGTGAAGTGATTGGATGCTAAAACATAGTTTGATGGCTAAGTCGAGAGGATTTTCTAAAACATTGGATATAGAACATGAAAAAGAAGAGTCTGGGATGATTCCCAGGATTTTGGTCCAAGCAACTGGACTTGCCAGTAATTGAAACGGGAGGAATGCAGGAGGAGCAGGTTTGGAGGGAAAGATCAGGAGCTCAGTGTTGGACATGTGAAGGCTGAATGTCTCATCAACATTCTGCTAGACTGTACTGCTGTTCAAAATCATCTCTCCCTTTCCTGTCCCGTTGACTTTGCTCTTGGCCACATGACTTGGTCACATCAACAGCATGTGAGCAGATATGACATATGCCATGCTTGGAGGCATCAAAAATTTCCGCCTGCCCTCTTGTTCCTGCTCTTTGCTACAAGAGAATAGCTCAGACCAGATTGAGGCAGTACATTCAGCCTGGGGTCCAAGATGGGGAAGACAGGCAGAGAAGATCCACCTATGAAACAAAGTGAAGATCTGAACCCAACCCACAGCCTGGAGCTCGGATGAAGCTGAACTGCAAACACATAAACAAGAAGTAAATGTTTGTCAGTGTACACCACTGAAATTTGGGGGTTTTTTTGTTTTGTGTTTGAACAAATACAATCTCGAGTTTAGGGGAGGAATCTAGGAGTCCTCACTGTATGGTTAGCATTTAAAGCCATGAGACAGGATGAAATCAGCAAGGCAATGAGTATAGAGAGAGCAGACAAGGGGGTCAAGAACCGAGCACTAGGATACTCATTGTTAAGCGACTGGGGAGAGGAAGAAGAACCAGTTACGGATGGATTGAGGAGGAGCTAGCCAGTAAGGTAGGAGGAAAAAGTGGAACAGGTGGTGTCCTGGAAGACGGAGCGATCACTGTATTAAATGCTAGTAATAATATAAGTACAATGAAGACTGAGAAAAGATGACGGGTTTTAACATATGAAGGTCACGAGGTGAACTTCACAATATTTTTCATGGCGTGATTAAATGAAAACACTCTGTGATCATACTCACCTATTCATTCATTCATTCATTCATTCAATAACTATTTCTGAGCACTACATGACAAGCACTATTCTAGACATCTGGTATATGTCAGTAAAAGAGACACCCTTCCCTGCCCCCAAAAAACACGAGGCTCATATTTTAGTGGAGACACACACACAATGAACAATAAGCATAATAAATCAGTCAAAAGGTGATACGTGCAATCAAAAATAGTGCAGGAAAAGGGAAATCAGAAATGCCAGAAGGGTTGCAATTTAAATAAGGTGGTCAGCATAGGCTTCATAAAGATGACATTTGATTAATAGTTTTAAAGAGCTAACTTTCTGCTCCAACACTGTACTCCTGGATGTTATTTCCCTCATTGCCTTCAGTTTATAACCCTCAGCTGACATTAAACAATCAAGTATATCTACAAGACCTGTGACTCTAAAGGCTTCCCCAAATGTTAATTAGTTGAATAAATAAACCAGGAGTAAAAACAAAGATTCAGCCTCCACTGATTTCGCTGTTACTCTTTGAGTTACCCAGTTAGCACTGTGATCTGTCAGAACCACTCAACAAAGAAAAATCAGCTTTGATTAAGTCTGATGAAGGTTCGTAAGGCATTAGCAATTCAAAAAAGTCATTAAATTAGATTATTGGTGGGATTGCAAAGTGGTGCAGTCACTATGGAAAACAGTATGGATTTTCCTCAAAAAAATTAAAAACAGAACTACCATATGACCCAGCAATTCCACTTCTGGATATTTATCTGAAGAAACCTAAAACACTAATTCAAAAAGATATATGCATCTCTATGTTCATTGCAGCATTACTTAAAAACTGAATTAAGTGAATGTTTAATACCTCATCTGTATATTGCATTGTGTGTTCACCACCCAAAGTCAAAACTCCTTCTGTCACCATATATTTGACTCCCTTTACTCTTTTCTACCTCCCCCACCCTTTTCCCTCTGGCAACCACCAAACTGTTGTCTGTGTCTATGAGTTTTTGTTTGTCTTGTTTGCTCATTTGTTGCTTTCAGTTTTATATCCCACATGAGTGAAATCACATGGTTCTTGACTTTTTCCATCTATTTTGCTTAGCATGATATTCTCAAGATCCAACAATGTTGTCACAAATGGCAGTATTTCATCTTTTCTTACGGCTGAGTAGTATTCCATTGTGTGTATGTACCATATCTTCTTTATCCAATCTTCTATCGAAGGACACTTTGGTTGTTTCCACATCATGGCCACCATGAATAATGCTGCAATGAACATCAGGGTACATATATATTTATGAATAAATGTTTTTAAATTTTGGGGGTACATACCCAGACGAGGGATTCTGGATATGGTAATTCTATTCTTAAATTTTTGAGGAATCTCCGTAGTGTTTTCCATAGTGGCTGTACCGGTTTACATTCCCATCAGCAGTATATGAGAGTTCCTTTTTCTCCACAGCCTCTCCAACGTTTGTTATTACTGTCTTGTTGATAATAGCCATTTGTGGGGACAGAGCCCCAGAGAGCAGTTTCCAGGCTCTCGGCCTCACGTGGAAAGGTGCTGCCGCGGGTAGTAGATGGCCATCAGCTATAGCTGGTTAGCCAATTGGCCACTGATATAACTGCCGCGGCTGCGCTGGTTGGTGAGTCCAGTCGAGTGGAGTCAGTCAGTTGGCAGAAAAGCGAACAGCAGGTCACACGTTGTGTGAATCCAGACTCCAGTGAGACTATAGTGGTATGACTCCCCTACCTATGGCTCCGTGGGTGCTCCTTTTTGGCCTCACCATGTCCTGTGTTCTTATGTGGGGAGCCGGACCAGAGACCTCGCGTGAGTCCCTGCACGACACCATTCTAACAGGTGTGAGGTGGTAGCTCATTATGGTTTTGATTTGCATTCCCTTTATAGCTAATAGTAAAGTTGAGCATCTTTTCATATATCTGTTGACCATTTGTATATCTTCTTGGAAGAAGTGTCTGTTCAGGTCCTCTGCCCATATTTTAATTGCGTTGTTTTTTGTTAAGATGTATGAGTTCTTTATATATTTTGGATATTAGCCCTTATTGGAGGCATTGTTTGCGAATATCTTCTCCCATTCAGTTGGTTGCCTTTTTGTTTTGTTGATGGTTTCTTTTGCTGTGCAGCTTTTTAGTTTGATACAGTCCCATTCGTTCATTTTTGGTCTTACTTCCTTGCCATTGAGGTCAAATTCATAAAATCCTCTCTAAAGCCAAGGTCCATAAGTTTAGTATGTATGTTTTCTTCTATGTATTTTATTGTTTCAGGTCTTATATTTAGGTCTTTGATCCATGTTTAATTTTTGTGGATGGTTGACAAATATCAGTCTGCTTTCATTCTTTTGCATGTGACTTTCACATTTTCCCAGCACCATTTATTAAAGAGGCTTTCTTTTTTCCACTGCATGTGTTGGGCTCCTTCATCAAAGATTATTTGTCCATAAATATGTAGGTTTATTTCTGGGTTCTCAATTCTAGTACATTGGTCTCTGTGTCTGCCAATACCACGTTGTTTTGATGATTGTTGTTCTGTAGTATAATTTGAAGGAAGGAAGTGTGATACCTCTGGCTTTGTTTTGTTCCCCCCCCCCCCCCCTCAGGATTGCTTTGGCTATTTCAGGTCTTTTGTGGTGCCATAAAAACCTGATATTTTTTTGTTCTATTTTCAAAATGACATTGGGATTTTGATAAGCATTGCATTAAAGGTCTGTATTGCTTGGGGTAATATGGCCATTTTAACTATGTTGATTCTTCCAATCATGAATATGGAATATATTTCCATTTCTTTGTGTCTTCAATTTGTTTTAATAATGTCTTGCAGTTTTCAGTGTAAAGATCCTTCACAACCTTTAAGTTTATTCCTAGGTAGTTTATTCTTTTAGTTGCAGTTGCAAAAGGATTTTTTTTTTTTTTTCATTTCCTTTTCTGAAATTTCATTGTTAGTACATCTAGGAACACAATGGATTTCCATACACTGATTTTGTATCCTCCAACTTTACTGTATTTATTTTTTCTAATAGTTTTTTTGTTGTTGTTTTTGGTAGAGTCTAGGATTTTCTATATAAAGAATCATGTCATCTGCAAAGTGAGTATTACTTCTTCATTCCCAATTCGGATGCCTTTTATTTATTTCTCTTGTCTGATTGCCCTGGCTAGGACTTCTAATACTATGTTGATCAACAAACAAGCCCTTTCCCACTCTATCTCAGGAACATGGCTCTGTGATTGCTCACTTCAAGCTGTTCATCAACATGCACTGAATGAACCCTACACCCTCCATGAGTTTCCTGGGTACACCTCCATCCTAGAATAACCAAAAATAGTAAGCAACAAACTCATTTCACACACTGTTTCCAATTTTAAATCATTTATTGAAACATATGGCACAGTGTTAGGGATCAATCATCAGGCACCCATTCATTAAGGTTTCCACAGGGGAGAGGAAAGAGCTTTGGTGAAAAAGTCTAGTCCAGCACAGTCCAGTAGAACTTTCTCTAATGATGGAATTGTTTTAGAATTGGCACTGTCCTATGTGAGCCACGTGCAGCTATTGAAAACTAGAAATGTGGCTTTTAATTTAAATGTTTAAAAATTTAATTTGAACAGCCGCATGTGGCTAGTGGCTGCTGTACCTGATGGCACAGCTCTAGGTGCCTCAAGGCCCAGCAATCCTTGTATCTGTTTTCTTTCTATACAGTAAGGGGATTAAGAAAGAGGATTTCTAAGGCAACTTCTGTTTCTGACATTTTCTAATTCTAGTTTTTATTCTTAAGCACTTAAATAATCTGAAACACGATCACATTTACTCTAAACATGTGAAAGATAAAGTGATTTTTACCAATGGCCCAGAATAGAGGTCAGTTCTTATAACCCAGGTATTTTCTTTCCGTATTTTGAAAGTTGATTTCCTGAAAGGAATCCCCAAAGGAGCATGCATCAGCAAGCAAACCAGAAAGCACAGTACAATGTGTACTATAGCACAAAAGATGAAAAGATAAATGAACTGAATCCTCCCACAACTAGCTCCTTTGTCTCTCTGGTATGCATAGCTGCCAGCACGTTCACTGAATGGACTGCCAATGGACAAGGTCCTACCAGGTATTACGAACCCAAGATGTCAAAAATATCATCCCTGCCCTCGAGGAGGGAATAAGCAGCATGGTATCTACATGGAGTCCCATCGCATAACCTCCAGAGCACAGCAGCCTAGCAATTTCTCTGTACCTCAAGTCTGGGCAACTTCATGCCCCACAAGTTCACCCTTCCTAAATGCTGACACTGCAATCCTATAAACCTCTGTTTTCATCTGGCTCTGCCCTCCACCCACCCGTACCCAACCCCCTAATTGCAAAGACAGTATTGTGTTGGAAGAGTTGAAAGCTTACTTCTTTGGACCGTATTAGAAATCCGATTCAGAAGTGTATACTTGCAAAATGAGTACATCTCCACAGCAAAGAACTCCATTTACTTCAAGACCTGATTTCCTTTCTTTGGGGTTTAATAATAAATGTTGAAATCTTTAGACTCATAATATCTTATTAATTTAAATTAGGTGTAAACCAAGTGCCAAAGTCTTTGTTCCAACCTTAAAAGAGAGGCAGTTCTAGTAAAAAAAAAAAAAAAAAAAAAAAAGCCTTCAACTTGACTATTTTAAACAATATCCTTCTTAGATAAAATCATCTCTTTTGGATTTTAGAACTTAGCAGTTATGAATAAGCTTTCTCACATAGATGATTTGCTAGATATTTTCTTAAAACTTTCAACTAATGCAAATCTAAATATGCACATCAGCTTTAAGAGAAATCATAAAGGTTTTAGCAACAGAAACAGAATATGCTTGTCACCTCCTTTACAATGTTTTCACCCCAAAAGCTATAATAAAACATTAGTACTTTTTACACTAAGCATCATTTAAGTGCTTAATATCAAAATCCCAATTTCAAAAGAATAAGAACCACAGCCCATATCCCGCCTACAGAGACACCAGATTAAAGACATCTGGAAAATGACTGAGAGTCAAACTCAGTTCTTCAAAAACCCCTGCTTCTTTGCACACAAAGTGCCACACGTGTATTAATAAACCTGATAAAAATGTACATGAGAGCCAGGCCAGGAGTGAAATTTCTCTCAGAATTTTTTGAACCTAATGAAATTCTTCTTACTCTAAAAATACAAACCTTATAAAGTTAAATGCTGTGTTAGAATTTCCATTTGTTCTTTTTAAAAAGATCTAAGATTAAAATTTCATTTCGGTGTTAGGGTAGGCAATCACAGCTGAGCACAGTCATTCTCAGCAAGAACTATTTTAGGTGTTTATACCTCAAGGCGCTGTGTCACCTCTCATGGAATGCCGACACTTCAAAAGGAGAATGTGGCGAAGTTTTAAAAAGATGTTCACAGCTTTGAAGATGATCAGCCTCCCGAACAGCCTCCTGTTAGCTCCTACCCCCTGAACATAGTATGTGCTCAGGAAATGCTAAATTGAATAGCATTTAGCCCATCGATCATGACCTGGGAAAGACTAATTTTAGTGAGACAGTCATCATTGTTTAACACCAAAGATCAAAGGCATTTGGGATAGATGCTCTTTTTTTTTTTTAAGTACCAATAAATGGAATCATCGCAGACTCGCTCACTTTAATAACTTCTCCTATTTCTCATTGAAGGGTTTACAAATTCATTGAGTTTATTAATTCAGTTAATCTCAAGAATATTAGAAAGTAGATGTTTGTGTTTTCATGCTGTAACAGAAAGCATGATCTGAAAGGTTATGTGATTTGCCTGAGTGTGTACGAGGCACAATTGAAACCCAGGCCCCTGACCTCAGAGACCAGCACGTTGCCAGGCACTGGCCAGGGGTTCACGACCCGTCCAGAACGATGTGCAACCTAGATCCCCCGAGCTGCATAGGGCCCGGAGAAGCAAACACCAACACTGCAGGCATCAGCAGAGCCAGCAGAGTGGCCGTGATGTTTCCATCACATCCCAAGTGTTATCAATTGTGACATTCACTGCACTAAGTCAGGAGTGTGGATGCCATGCTTCACGGGCATACTTCAGATGAAGAAAACAATCACTACAACGCAACTGTTTTCCTCACCAAGGGGAAGAAGTGGAGTATTTTCCAGCCCGAGAAGAAATAGGATTTTTTAATGTAGGTCTGTTTGCAGTTAAACCCAAATGGGAAAAAATCAAATAGGGCTTTGCCAAAATTTCTAACCTGCCTTACTAAGTCACATTTCATCTATTTATTAGTCCCACAACCTTTTCATCCTTTTTTTTTTTTTTTTTAATTGGGGAAGGGGAACAGGACTTTAGTGGGGAACAGGGTGTACTTCCAGGCCTTTTCTCCAAGTCAAGTTGTTGTCCTTTCCATCTTAGTTGTGGAGGGTGCCGTTCAGCTTCAAGTTGTTGTCTTGTCAGTCTTAGTTGTGGAGGGTGCAGCTCAGCTCCAGGTCCAGGTGCCGTTTTCTAGTTGCAGGGGGCACAGTCCACCATCCCTTGTGGGACTCGAGGAATTGAACTGGCAACCTTGTGGTTGAGAGACCACTGGTCCATGTGGGAATCCAACCAGCAGCCTTCAGAGTTAGGAGCATGGAGCTCTAACCGCCTGAGCCACCGGGCTGGCCCTTCATCCCCTTCTTAATTCACTGTCTCACTGAGGCCTGGTTTTCCCTTGCTTCACACACCCACTGATTGGAGCTATGTGAAGGAATACTGACAATTCAGAAAGTATTATTCAGCAAACATTTTTAAAAGATGTTCATAGCTATTAGATGGTCAGCCTTCTGAAAAGGCTGCTCCCAAAAGAAGCTCTTGCATGCGTTTGACATAAGGTCTGTAATCCCTCCCCTAGTATCAGATAACTCTCCAGGTTTTCAGGAGCCTCCTGGTAAGAAGCCCCCTAGGGAATTTCCTTAGGGTTACCGCCTTGTTGGTGAGGCTCAAGGCCTCCAGCCCTCCATGCTGATGGGTGTTGCTGAGCCACTTTCCCCATCTGTCAAACAAGTTGAGTCAGACAGCACCTAAGGTCCTTCCTGCCCTAACTTTGAGAGCTTTCTAAAATCAATGATCCTAATTAGGCCCATTTTCAGCACTTCACTTACATTACTTCACTTATACTTCAGTGATACCCATACCCACAAGTAGATACTCTTAATATTTACAGATGAGGAAAGTGCGCATTAGACAGCTTGGGCAGTAGAATCTCCCTTAACTGACCTTTACTCAGCCAATCCAGCAAATGTGCTGATTCTAATTCATTTTGTCATACGGCACAGTGATGAATGGCCTCAGTCTGTGAATGCTGGTGGCTGGTGGACCAACTATTAGGCAGGGTCTGCCTTCGGTTTCCCCCAACAGTTTGTGTGCTTACCAAAATTTAATCGTGTTTGTTTCCAAACTTGTTTATGTCAGTTACACTTGTCACTGTAACAATGAAATTTAATAAAAACAGTATACAAGCCAATGAAATAGAATTATAAAAAGAAAATACCATTTCAATAACTCAGAAGGAAGTTTTGGAACGACAAATTACACACACATTAAAAATATTGAGTTAAATGTAGAAGATAAAACATTAAGAGATTAGGGAACAAAAACCCCAAAAGTCTACAGAGTTTTTATATGTACATTGTGTCCTTTAAGTTCTTACTCCATTTTAAAGACAACCAAATGCAAAGTATGATTAGAGAATGCATCACAAAAGGTTTTGCAAGAAAGGCAGCATGGTCCTACAACTGCAGGAATCACATATTAAAACAAACTGAAGAACTGAATCTGTCAAATGACTGTATTCCTGATTTAAATTTAAATAAAATGTTTATGGTATATAAGTCATCCCTCGGGGGAGGTGTCACTATAGATTCATTTACATTTTCTGAAGTGTTATATAAATGGAATCAGTGTGTACTTTTTTTCCCTCTGGCTTCTTTCACAGCAGTGTGATTATTTTGAGATTCATCCATGCTGTTGCATGTATCAATAGCTTGTTGTTTTTTGTTGCCGAGTAGTATTCTACTGTATATACTCCACATTTCCTTCATCCATTATCCTGTTGAGGGACGTTTGTTTCCATTTTGGGCTATTACAAAGTAAAGCTGCTATAAACATTCATGAACAAGTCTGAGACATGCTTTCATTTTTCTTGGGTAAATACATAGAAGTGGCACGGCTGGGTCATAGGACAGGCATGTGTTTAACCTTTTGTGAAACTGCCAAACTGTTTCCTATTGGCAGTGTATGAGTTTGTTACTTCACATCTTTGCCAGCTATTGGTATTGGTGTTTTTTTTGTCATTCCAATAGGTGTTAGTGGTATTGTATTGTGGTTTTAACTTACATTTCCCTAATGACTAATAATGTTGAGTATCTTATCATGTGTTAATCTTATCATTAGTCTTTTTCTTTTTAGGTGAAGTGTCTGTTCAAATATTTTATCCCCCTTTTTTAAGTGAGTGGTTTTTTTATTAGTACGTTAGTTCTTTATATGTTCTGGATACAGTCTGTGGTTTGTCTTTTTATTCTCTTAACAATGTCTTTTGAGAAGTTCTTAATTTTAATAAAATCCAATGTATCCATTTTTAGATTTTACATTTAGACCTATGTCCACTTTGAGTTCTTTTAAATATGGTGTGAATATGAATCCAAGTTTGGTTGATCATTTTGGTTTTTGCATATGGACATCAAATTGTTCCAGTTCCATTTGTTACATTATCCTTTCTTCACTGAATTCTCTTTATATCTTTGTCAAAAATCAGTTGACCATATATGTAAGTGCGGATCTATTTCTGGAGACTCTATCCTTCCATTGATCAACTTGTCTAGTTCTATGCCAATCTATTTTTTTAAACTAACTTTTCTGATTTACTGACAAGTTCATGTCTGGGTTTGTCAGGAGACTTTTACCTTATTCTAATGGTTAATAAATTTGATGCAATAGGAAAGCCAGGGGAAAGGATAAGGTAGAAAAGAGAGATGGGCAGGTACAGAAAAGATAAGGCAAAAGTATCACACAGGCAGAAGGATTAGAAAAAGTAGGCACTTTTTAAAAATAACATTTTCCCAACTCTGCCATCACCAAAGACCAAAGACCTGCCCCCCACCTAATATGACCCTATCCTGTCTTAAAGGTTATGTCTATAAAATAAACAGTATTTATTAGGTAATAATTCATTTGTGTTCTCATATATTATTCATCAAAGGCATATGCTACTGCTAGTGTTTCTGAGTATGAGATAACCAAGGTTGCTACAACTCCTGTCAAAAATAAACTGATCTTTTAGATATCCTGTGCAGTGTTGTGGTAGGCAAGGTTATCATTTCCATTAAGCTGTTTGAAATATTCACAGTAGCCCCCCCCCAGGACTCAAACCATCTGCTCCTTGCCCAAACCACTCTTTTTAGAGCCGTGAGTTTCTATAGCCTCAGACAAATCCTAGCCTAGGGGTTTCACCTGGCTTTACTTCCTTCATCAACCACTTGCTGTGTCATCAGAACTTCAGAAAAATATGTGATTTGTTAATGTGATGAAAATAACAAGAAAGTGTAAAGCACCGATTGCCAACCCACGTTTTCCCAATAACTCAGAATATCACTACTTACCAGCTCAAAAGACCCTAAAAACCAAGAAAAATTTTAACTTTCTGAAAGAAACCTGTAACCAGGACTTTTTTCCCCCTAAGGTTGTATGGAATTGAAATAACATTAGGTTTAACAACTCAAAAAAGTCTGTGATACCAGAGCTTCAGACAAGATAGTAAAAAACTGAAAATCAAATACACCAAGAGAAACTGTTTGAAGTTACTCAAAAAAGGAAAACCCTGCCCAAATTAGATAGATCAATGTTACCTCATCTGACAGCTTGACACATTGGAATCCAAAAACATCTCTCAGTCAGATCCCAAAGTGAATAAAATGATGGATTCCTAGTGTAGACTGTTAAAATGTCATCTTATACCCAGACACAGTTCTCGTCAAGCAACGATGTATCTTAACAATAGGGAACAGATGTCAACAAATGAATGCGTGAAAAATGAGGTAGAGGACACAATTACTGATTGCAAGTATTATTTTTCTCTTTTAGAAAATTGTTCCTGTTGTTTTGTTATTTTTTCCTAATATTGGGGGATACCTTCAAATGTGTTCATCGCCCTCATGGCGGAACCCCAGCAAGACCTCTCAGAATTATTTCCATTTTAGCACCTGTGCTGCTGAAACCAGGGCTACTACAACTTTTAAATCTACTGCCTCGTCAAAACAGGCCCAACGTTATCTCTCCACTGCAAACAATGTACTGCCCCACTGATCTCATTTTGAGGACTAGGCGAGGGCATCCAGACTTCATTCCCAGATAGCCATTATCTACGTGAACTTATTATTTAGATTTAAGCTCTCTGGGCCTCACTTTATCTCTAAAATAAGTACACTATTCAATGTAATTTAACAAACACATATTATTATGAATACAACAAAAATACATAGCCCTGGCTCCAAATTCTGGCATCTCTAAATTCTGTGACTATGACTTTTCCCCTTTTAGGGTTATGGAATGTAATTAGATGATTCTAAACTTGTTTTGAAGATATGATCTAAATTTCCAATCACATGTGTCAGACGGCACTTAGCCAGGGTCCATCACCAGGAAGTGGTACTCTGGGCCAAAACCATCTGAACGCTGACAAATGTCGTTAGTGTTGTCCTGCTGAGTTCTGAAAGACAAAGTGTTTTGTTATTTTCATTTCTGTTGTCCCTAAGGCCTAGCAATACCAGATCAAGCTTCTATAAAGTAATTATCACAGTGCTAAAGGCCATCGTTAGAAAAAATATGCCTTAAAAATACATTATTTCAAATAGTACTACTGTATCATACTTTACTATCTTCAAAGATATTTCACATTCATTAGATAAGGTTTATCCTAGGTGCGGAGAGCTGGGAGAATATGAAGAGAAAAAGCTCAAGACAAAGCTTTTTTCTTCCAAAATTTAACTCTTTACTAGATAAATAGTCTACGTAATTAGCAATCTAATTGCTGCCAAGTTTAAGTCAAAATAATATAAGCAAGATTTAAAGAAATGGAAACCAGTAAGAACAAATAAGATTTTTCTTCCATTAAACTTAATTCTTTACAATCACTGTTTAACTTTGGGTTTTTTTTTTTCTTTCTACTACAGTAAGAACTGTACTTTCCTTACAATTGCAAAGGAATTTTACTGACATAAATTACACTAGTAGAAATCACAATATCCCAAGTCTTTGAGCTTTTAAATAAAATGTATGCTTCAGATGTCTGCAGTAAATAAGTGGTAAAACAGGCTTTAATCCACTAGCAGACTGGACTCTTTCCTCACCCACGTTTCCACATTTTATCCTGCGTTCTAATGACTCTGTGGATTGGAATCCAATGGCTGAGAGTGACATTTGAAATGAAGCACAACAACATGGATGGACCTTGATGGTATTGCAGAAGTGAAGTAAGTCAGCCAGAGAAAGCCAAATAACGTGTGATTTCACTTATATGTGGAATCTAAAAACAAAACAAAAACAAAACAAATGAACAAACATAACAGAAACAGACCATAGATACAGAGAACAAACTGATGATTGTCAAAGGGGCTGGTGTGGAGGGATGGGTGAAAAGGAAAACAAACAAACAAATAAAAAAACTAATTGAGTATATACCTAGGCTTTGAAACGTAAATGTTTCAGTAACAGATCAGAGCTCGGAAAAAAAAAAAAACACACACACACACACACAAAAAAAAAAAACCCCAGAAATGAAGGGGACAAGGAGATTTGAAAGATTATAAACTATACTTGATCATAGTGCATAAAGTCAGAAAGAAGTTTAATTACAACTCCGTTTTCGTTTTCTTATAATGAAGAAGCATGTGATCAAATATTTTCATTATGAAAAATGTTACAGGCCTACGGACCAAAGAAAACATTCGCAGAACAGGATTATCTATCTTTTCAATAGAATTCCCTATAACCAGAACAAAAATTTGGATTATTCATATGGAATCAACTTGTTATACAGAATGCTTATTTTTGTTGCAAAGGGAGTTTACACGTGACAAACCACTTTCAAACGGCATAAAAAGTTCATAGTTTTATTAGCTGCAGCAGTGACTTTGAAATGGTTACCTGAAGAGTGATCAAAACCTCAGATCTTCTCTACTGTCTTTTCTGTCAACAATTCCAAGCTCAAAGACCTTGAACCCCAGCAAAAAAATAAAGTGACACACTGAAGAGACAGTACAATGTTAGTTTCTGAAATTTTATTATTTTTAATACATATATTTCACAAACAGAAACCTTCTAACACCACACAATTCCGTAACCAAATGTTTCAATTTTATCAACATTCTTTAACTATTTACACTGTCTTCCCTCAACAAAAGTGCAATCCAAGACATCTTGACAAGAAATCTTTACTGACAAGAATATATTTTTGAGCTGGTTTTAAAGATGCCCATCCATTATAGTTTCTTCCAATTACCTGGAATAATAATAAAGTCAACAGGACATGGAGATGAGCTGAGTTAGGCAGCATCCGATTACAGGAACCAAAACACTGAACAAGAGCACTTTCTCCACACGGCCTCCCGAACCTCCAACTAAAATTACTCAACAGCTGCTACCATGAGACTAAAGAGAAAAGCAAACTGGAGTTACTGACCTGGGCACAGGACAAAAGACTGTATGTTAAGTATTGGTCTTACAGGACAAAATGAAAGATTTCAGCAAGTTAGTTTTGTTGGTCTAATAAGTTATGTATCAGTATATCTGTTAGTTTTAGAGTTTAAACACCTAATAATGATCTTTCCTGGTAAGTTAACTTCCCCCAGATATGAAAATACTTTTTACTCTGAAAATGAACTTTTTTTTACAAAAACTGTAAGATAAATACTTTGGGGAAAGCTCTTTTTTAATTAGAATGGGATAACTGACCCTGCAGCCCATTTTCATGGCCAATGTCTTTTAAGGTATAAACCCAGTATATCAACTGCTTCAGATGCAACCAGAAGAAAGTGCAGAACTGAGTTGGCCTGAAGAAAAAATGATGAGACCATCAGAAAGTCTTCCCACTAAACTAAAGTAAATAATTTTATTTGTTCAAGATATATAATTCTTAACAATAAATGATAAAAGTTAGAGTAGATGAAAAATAGCTTTGAAATTATAAGTCACTTATGAGTGGTTCGTATTACTGAACACTATTCATCAGGAAAACAGAAAATGGATTTCTTAGGTGACTAATATCCTCTAATATCCAAACCACACAAAAAAAATCAACTTTTTTGACATATTCCAATTTCCATCAAGGTACACAGAGCAAAGTACTTTGAGAAAGCATGGGGAAACATTACGGTCAGCAGATTTCCAAAATAAGATTTATTCTTTACATTATTGGATAGTCAATTATATTTTATTCTCAAATCAACCAGATTTTCCATTTTAGACACGAATGCAATGCTTTGAAGGCAAAAGATGTGATCCTCTCAGATGTGATACCTATGCCTCTTCTTTTACAAAATTGAAGTATCCACAGAATTCCTAACTTCACCATCAAAATAAAAGCAAAAAGCCAATTTACCTAATTACAGTGACACCTCCTCATACTTATTTTTTAGGAATAGAAAACAATATAAGGAGAAAATACTGACTGCATCAGGCACTATCCTCACAGCAGTTTTAGACTGAGGAGCTTGCTGAATGTGATCTATACGTAAACTTTAAGCTTCAGAACAACAATGTAAGCAGGTTTCTTTACAAAAATTTAGGTGGGTTAAAGAACAGCATTACAAATATTTTACTACTCATTTTAAATTCCGAAGTAAAATCCAAACGGTACTCTGAAGACAAGAGAAACTTTTGTACTTGGGTACATGAGAGAATCAATAGGGAACAGTTAACTCACAATTACAGCTTTGCGTATTAAAGATAAATTTGCAAGGGTTATGTCCTATAGACCTCTTTAAGTTGCATCAAATACTGTCACACCAATAACGATTTTCTGCTTCTTACTGGCATTGAGCATTTCCTTCCACTGTGAAATATTTTTCAGATCATCAGACAGCAAACTAGATATGGTAAACCAAATTACAATCATCCAAACTGAAAGATGAAGAACATTAACATATTGGTTCTTTAAGGCTGTGCTGTTTCAAACAAAACATCAAATATTTCATGTAGTAGAACTGAAGCTCACTTGCAATAATATCTAAACACCTCTGAGAAGAAAAACAACTGTTTTTCTGAGGGAAAAAAAACATGGTATAAACCAAGTGAGTAACATAAAATGCTCACAGAACCCCAAACTTGGCTACTCATAAAATAAGTGTATTTTTAGCATTCTTTTAGCATATATGCATGTCATATTTGACATTATCAAATTCATTTGTGAGAAATCATAGTCCAGTTCTATAATGGTACAGGGCATATGTCTATTTAAATCACCAAGGTCTAAAGAACCGCAAGATGTATTTTGCTCTGACAAATTAAGTATATAAATGATCTTTTTTCACCAATGACAAGGTATCATGGAGAACTTCAGAATGATCTATTTCCAAACATATTGTTGTACATTACGATCAGTGATATTCCAAAATGAAACACACTTTGAACAGAAATATTACAATTACTCTTTTTCTCATAACCTCACAAATAATTTTTTGCCTTTTCTTCCTAGGGTCAAACCTTTGATTTTAGAAACTCAGCATTAAATGGGTAAGACATCGCTGTAAGCAATTCTGTGGAAGATAAGTGTGGCGATGACTGCTTCTCAAACTCACCAGTTAGGTCTGCGGCTAAGGTTTACCTGTGAGAAGGATCTGACATCAAATGGCACTTCAACAGTGAGTGCAAGTTCTATACATCGGTGCCGCCCAAATCACGTTATTCCTGGATTCTCCTTAAGAGCCATGTGACCAACTTCAAATCACCATTTTCTGCCTTTTGGCCTCTTGCGTCAGTGTGCGTCATTTCCAGATTCTCAGTTAGTATATTCTCTGTTACAGGTCTGCTTACTTGCAAATATCTGCAATACCAATGGCTTTTATATGTCTTATAAGTGGGATGTTATGTTCAGTATGAAAACTGACTGTTAAATTACAACAGTGATGGAAAGAGCACTCGTGTTCACTTTCACGTAATCTGTCAGTGAGGGTAAACTGCAGGGCAGTGAGCCTGCACAACGCTAAACCGAGACAGACTGAAACCCTCTTGGCTCTGCAGGCACAGACTTACATTCACTCGTCACACGTTCTTCCCCAGGCCCAAAGCAGATCAAAAAGGAGGTCTTTAGATGGCTAACATTTTATTATAGTAAGCGCTTCTTCCCAACTCCTAGTTTAGAACCGCATGATCCCTTTCCTACATTCACCCCATCCTCCCCACCACCCTCAAAGCTGCAAGAGAGGCTCTGAGTGACAGGGAGCCAATACCCCACACTCACAAGATTACCCATTAGGGCTCAGGTCATGACCACAGACTAACACTCGGAGTCAAGAGAGGGCAAGGGGCAGCCCCCATTTTAGTGGCACACATACACAAAGGAACTCTCCTTTAAATTAGAAAAGAAATTACCGTCACAGAATGTTTTCCTAGAAAAGATATGTAACAAAGTAATAATATCAATAAAATAGCTATTACCAAAGCAAAGCTTTCATCAATAAGCTTCGAGAACTTTGAAGGAGGAAAATGGCTTCACAAAATGGTAGTCCAGGTTCCCACAGTGTGGACACTGCTGGACGTTGCTGTACTCGGAGAAGTACTGCATCCCGATGCGCACGTCGATCACGGGCTTGCCACAGTGCTTACAGTTCAGGCGGGCCTGCGGGGAAGCACAGGGGCTGTGAGCACCGTACCTGCCGCCCCCAACACTGCCAGTCATCTGAACCCAAACGCCAGATAGCTGTGTCTGGGAAACGGATCCCGAGTTGAGTAAAGCGTAAACCAAAAACAGGGCAGGCAAAGCATAAGGTAAGCATGAGGGGTATGCTCAAATACTTATCATCAGTTTTAAAGATTAACAGCTAATTTCTCGGCCAATACGTAGCATCACTACTGATTTCTCCTACCCGTAGAAGAAAGTATAAATGTGTACTGCCCTGAAGTTCTGCACTAAAGTCCCCCTAACATTAGGACATGTGTTCCCCCTGGATTTTAAAGAGTGGCTGAAGCTGACTTCCCCCAACCCAAACCTGCATAAAACTTCTTTGAAGATTCTGAGTTTATTTTAAAAATTCATATACATTTCTCATTCTTACTATACTTGTGTTTTCTTTGATGTAAAAATAAAATTTCCCTAAAACACTCAAGTAAAACTAACAACCTAGGAAGAAGTGCTATGTTTCTCCGGAGGCTTCTGGAACCCACTAGCGCAGTATATCTTCATTCATGCCCAGTCTTCTGTCTAATGGCATAATACTAAGGCTTTCACCAACAGGCCTTAAGTGAATCACCAGAAATAATAAATACAACAGACTCTCAATTTAGATTCATTCTATAAACATAAAACAATAACCTCATTTTGTCTTCAAAACACTACTGTGAGGTAGGTAGTATTATGTGAATTTTTAGATTATGAAACGGAGGCACGTAATGATAAAGTAACATGCCCAAGACCACACAGTTAGGAGGTAGACAGGCTGAGGTTCGAACCAAAGTAGAGCCCACGCTCCTAGCCATTATATGGACTACGTTTTGTAACCTGAGATAACCTCCCTTTTAACTCACTAATCTCTCTGAACAACATTAAGAGTGAGAATCCCAGCAAACCTTTCTCTTTAACCACTCTCTTTAACTTGTTATTCTTTTCTAATAACTAATCATTGCTTATTTTTGGCTCAAAGTTGTATTGGAAGACTTTCTTTGATTTCTTAGTCATGTCCAACACTTGTCACAGGGAATATAGTTAATTGATTTTTTTTTTTTTTAAGCCAAACAGTAATCAAACATGTTTTCCATTTCAGTAGGGGGCCAGAAAATAAAGGTCTGGGCTTACTCAGTTTTAAGGAAGACAGACACTGAGTACCAGTAGGCTGGGTGTGGCTGGATGCCCTTCTGCTTTTCTCCCTAAAGGTAAGGAAATAAAGCCATTGTTTTCAGTGTTGTAGTAGAAAGAACACGGGCCTGGGAGTTGATAGGTTTCATAGGTTTTAGTAGAGGCTGTAACACACTTGTGAAAAACATTCTAATTTTTTAGGCCTCCACTACATGTGGAAAAGGAGGAGGCTGGACCAGACCTCCCAGGTTCTTTCTAACACTAATAGTGTATGTGTCACAGGCCCAACATTCTTTTCCCTCCTTGCTTCTCGAAAAGATAACCCTCTCAGGTGTATGTGTGAGGACGTAGGACCCACTTCCTTTTGTTTCTCTAACCTCAAGAGGTGGCATTAAGGCACAGTGAGTACTATAAAATGCTACAATGGAAAAGACTGTGGCTAACTTTTAAAATGGAAATGTGGGCCATGCATTAGCATAGTGTAAAAGTAGTCAGCCCTATCTGGAATCAAATGGCAGGCTATGGGGGGCCATTTAGGTCTCTCCCAATCATATTTCTCTTCTAAGAGCAGTGGCATAGACAAAGTATAGCTAAAATCTCGACACTGCCAACCTTTTAATTTATATTCTGAATAAACTGCTAATAGTAAGGCTATTCTCCTTACAAAAATCAAACCATAATGATAAAGATACAAAACTATGTAGTAATCTAATAAAGTGTTTCTTGGGCACTTACATAGAAAGCCAGGCTTGGCCACTGAAGAGCAAATGAAATATCACTCCTACCGGTGAAGATCAAGAACTTACAAACCAAGGGCTTGCTTTTTCCAGCACTTGGAAATAAAGCAAGGCATTTCCAAGACTCTGTCTTGTCTCCTGTGTTCCCTATGGACTTGTTTTCACATGTTCATACTTCCCTCTTTTCCTGATGATGGCTAAATTTCAGATGTTCTCTTAGCAGTGTGAAACGCCTCCTCTTAGCAGCCCTTTAAGGATTACAAATCTTTCAGGGCAACTGCCAACACCTGACAAGACAGGTGGTTCCTGGGTAATTGTAACGTCCCACAGAAAGGACACGAAAAGAAAATCTGATCTACTAAAGAAAGTGAAACGTTCTACTTCCTTTTGAAAAATAACTTTTTCTTACTAGAAACTTAGGATATGCTAATCATACAAAATATCAGAAAATAGAAGCAAGCAAAAAGAAAACTAAAGGAACAACCTAGCATCCCACAACCCAGAAACCTCCGGGTAACTAATTAGCAGGTCCCCTCTGCGTGTGCACTTTTTACAAATGGAAGCATTCTATGATGCCATTTATAATCTCTTTTAACTTCAAATACTGAATCTACTCCCCACACAGTGACACATTGTTCTACAACAGCCCTGTTCCTGACTGCACAGTAGTCCAGTGACGGCTGCCCCACTCACTGCCGGGCTTCGGGGGTCCATGGCTGCTCACGACCGAAGCCCCTTCACCACGCCCGCCCGCCGCCTCCCGCTTGGAGCTCCTGCGCATTCACAAAGGGCCGGCTGGCGCTGCGGGGTCCATACCAACCTGACAGCACGGAGAGGCGGCCAGGATGTCGTAGGTGTACATGGTGCCCAGCTGGTGCCAGCTGCCGTCCCAGCGCGACTTGCACTTGATGCAGATGATCTTGTGCACGCCTTCCAGGCAGTCCACGCACAGCGCGTACAGGTGCATGAGTCTCCCTGCGCACAGAACACAGTGCTCAGCGTGGCCGTCAACCACACCGCCTCTCGTCTACCAAGGGGAGTAAAAAGGGGTCATCTATCCATTATAGGCAAACATGTTATGTGGATGACGACAAAAAGCAAAATAGACGGCATTTATCACATACCCGCAAGTTGTCCTTTTAGAGTAACGATTACTCCTATTGTCAATGGAACATGTACTTTAGGTTCCATCTTAAGTACCTGCTTCAATGCACTTTTCCAAGAAGTGCTGCCCGGTTTACAACACGGACATCCAAACTCAAATCACCAAGGCACAGATGCTCAAAACCAGCCCTGCCCGTGTAGGCCTCCCTGCTCGGAAGCCTGCACGTGGCCTAGAGACTGAACTAGCAACACTGGTCTGCGGTCATGAGCTCTCGTCCAGTGACAGGTCCCATCACAAAGTCAAACGTCTGCCCTGGTAACGGGAGCGCAGAAGTGTACCACAGCCCAAATTACTATGTTAACTGCCCTTGTCTCCAACTGCTCAACCATCACCACATCTAATTTAGGAACCAGAATTACATCCTACTTGTAAGTGCTTTTTAAAAAGGAGATCAGTGTCTTGTTATTTACTGGGCTCTTAAAAGTCACATCCCCATCCCTCCATTATTTATCAACATCTAAGGCTTGTAAAGGAAAGAGGCCACCCGGTTTCTATAGAAGGGGAAAGTCAGAATGTGCAGGCTCTGCCTGGGCAGTGTGTGACAGGAACGTCGCTGCTTTCCATGTGGGGCCAGGAAGCTCCACGGTGCCCAAAGCTACCATCAGGAGAACACACACTGCTCAGGGGCTTTCTACTCCCACCGTGCTGCTCTCGGCCGTCAGCCAGAGCCTGAGTCTTCACCTGTTGTGCTAAGGCCCAGCCTGCTCCTGACACGGACTGCAGAGGGCTACACAGTGCTCAGATACTTTTCACTGCATTTGCTTACAAGACTCTCTCCCTCTTGAGGGCAGGAATATGCCTTCTTCATCCTTGTAGGCTCATGTCTAGCCCAGTGTCTGAAATGTCGAAAGTACCCCATAATTGTCTGTTGGATGAATGAAGGGGCATGTTAATAGCCAAAGACAATCTAACCTTGAGGGCATGTATGTCGAAAATGGAAAGGGTGACAAGAGCTTCTTGCAATACAGCCCACCTCTGCTCTAGGGCACTGAAAATAAAATGGGCTCACATGCCATCCCCACTCAGAGTGGCTGGGGGCATTTCGGGACGTGCTTCATTTCCAGTCTGTGCCCTAGACGTACTCACTGCAATTCTCAAATATTCAGACACCATGGAAGCTGCCAGGAAGGGTGGGGGCAGGGACAGACAGAGGTCAGGCGTTGGTAGCAGTGACCGGGAACGCTTCCTGAGTTCTTACCAGGGTCTGGCTGAGGCTGTGCTGCAAAGCTACATGAATTGTTTCACTTCACCCCACAGCAACACTACAGAGCAGGCATTATTGTCAGCCCACTGCAGACAGCAGGAACTGAAGTTTAGACACTCTGAGTAGCTTGCCCAGGTTCACAAAGACAATTAAGTATAAAAGACTAGGCTTAAATTCCTATCTGTCAAACTCATGGGAATGCCTGGGCTGAGTCTCTAGATTTGTTTCAGTTACTATTACACATTGTCCTAAATACAGAGAATTTTAAATTTCTAAACTTTAGGGTTGTGAGTTCAAACAAAAAGCAGATTCCTGACAGAACCGTCACCTGTGGTTCTAAGTGGGAAACAAGCATAATTAGATCAGTCTTACTAAATTATTAAAATCAAACAAAAACATCTTATGAGAGGAAGAGTCCGAGAGCAGAAGCTGGAACCGGAGGCCGGGAGGGCAGTGAAGGGCAAGGGGCACGGCAAGAGAGTGCAATGCACAGGGGCCAGCCCTGGAAATAACAAGGTATTTCAGCTGCAAGTATATGATCAACTGCAGCCTGCAATCCTGTGGCCTGGAACGGGGCCTTTCTACTGGGGTTGAAAACGCTTTAAGGAATCCATGGCTGGGACTCTGTGATGGAAGAAATGATTTACATACACTAGCTTGCTATCAAAAAGAATGCATGGACTTCTTGGAGATGTGGCAATAAAAACACTGGCACGCGTCAAGGCCCCACCTGTGGCACTGACTTGTCTGGTACTGATAAAACACCCTGAGCTTCAGATTTTATCTTCAACACAATTTTCAAGACCTACACCTCCATTATCTATTTGTGGATGCATATGTACTTAGGTGTATACACACACACACACACACACACACACACACACACGTTCTCAGGCGCAATTTTCACCTTCCTCCATCCACTCACTCCCTGATGGGTACCCTCAAGCTTGGGTCTTCGGCTCTGTCATATACTCTTCTTTCTCTTTTCTCCCCATTCAAGAGCACTTCCGCTCTGAAGATTTTTAAGCACCATTCTAAGCTCCCCAATTCATCTCAAATGTTTATTATTAGTAGTGCTCGCTAGACACCTCCTCACAAAGTCCCAACACCTTTTCAAACCCAATACGTACACCAGTGCCCTCGTCTTTCCCCCAAGATCAGGTCCCTTTCCCAACATTCTCCACTCCGGTCTGTGACAGCATCATTGTATCTGATCTAGAACCAAAGTGAGCCAATGAGGACGCATCTTCATCCTCTACAGGCAAGTTGTCCCTGAAGTAATTTTTCCTTTAAAATAATCTCTTGCAGACAGTCCCACTATCAGCACCCAGCTCTTTCTTATCTCCTTCCATCTACATTAGAGATATAAGTTCCAACTCTCTGCATCTAAGTTCCATCCCCTTCAAACAACTTTTCCTCTAAGCAATCATCTGCTTTAAAAAAAATTTTTTTAACCCTTCAATTCATAAAGAACACTGCCATCAACACTCTTTATTATGGCCTGAAAGAGCGTCCACAACCTGTTCTTTATCTGCCATACTTAGTTTCCACTCTAGAGTCTCTGCTCAACCAAACGGTTCTCTCCAGTTCTGTCTCTCGGCTTTTTTAAAAGCCCTGTTCCTTTGCTCACATTGCTCCCTCTCCTTATCCAAAAACACATGGGATGGCTGGAACCTCTGTTTATCAAAATCCAGCCTACCTTTTGATATATGCTTTCACATTGCCTCTGGCTACCAGGGCCAAAGTGGCCCCTTTCTCCTTAGGAATTACAGGATGCTTAATGCACACAATAGCCCGGTATTACTAGTTCCACTGGTGGTACTAGGGCCTTAGGCCTAGTAGCTAGTCACATTTTCATAAAAAGCATCTACATCCTATGACTGTAAGTCAATGAACAGCAAGCACTGACAGTAACCAGCACATGTATGAAATTCATGTTTGATTGGTTGGTGAACGGATTCAATTAAAAGAATGTGTCCATCACGAATGGAAAAGAACAACACTATTCTTGTGTACCGTTTACCCTTGTACCCTCATTCATCTTCATAAAGAGTATCTCTAGCCTAAAAATGGTAAAGGTATTCCTACTTACTTTCCTCTAAAATTATCCCCCAAACAGTATAAAGAACAAGGAACAAAGCACAACCTCTATCTTCCATGAAACTGTGCAGTACCTCAACCCTGGAACAGAATGTGAGGTCAGAAACTGGGAGGGAGGAATGGTAAGTGTTTTAGCTCTGAAATTGGCCCACAAGCATGGAGAAGAGTGGGAATAGGTGCTGAAAGGGAAATAGTGGGGTACACAAGTGACCATACATTACGTGCAACTTTTTCCATTAAGAAGCAGAGTCTATTTAATCATCCCCTGAATCTGGGCTAGTCTTACAACCTATTTTGAAGAACAGAATGTGACAGAAGTGATGTTACTCAGTTTCAAGCTTAAGTTTCTAGCGAGACGGGGTAGCTCCACTGTCACCCGGCTGAGGATGCCGTGTGAAAAGCCCGGGCTAGCCTGTTGGGAGATGAGAGGCCACACAGAACAGGGACGAGCCATTCTAGCTGAGGCTCTGGAGGCATCTACTCTGCCAACTGCTAGGTGTGTGTGCGAGGCCATCCTAGCCAGACAATCCATACAACTGTAAGACATTATAAATCATCACTGTTTTATACCACTACGTTTCGGAGTGGTGTGCCTTATCACAATGGCTAAAAGACAGGGGATTAGAAAACTCTAGAAAATAAATGAGACCACTCCCTGCTGAGAAAATGACAAGAAATTGCATCCCTGAAACTAGGACACTATTAAAAAGAGCTCTTGGGAATTAGAAATGTGAGAACAGAAAATCTTTAAACTCAGTAAAAAGACTAGAATATAAAGTCAAGGAAATCTTCCAGAATGCAGAATTAAAGAGATGAACAACAGGACCAAAAACTATATAATAAAGGTAAATCAAAAGAAAATTTCCCCAAACTTAAAAAACGTAAGTTTACCAAGTCAAAAAGCCACGAAAGCACCCTGCACATCGAATGAAAAAAAAGACCCACATCAGGGTGAAACTTCAGGCTATAAGGGATAAAGAGAAAATCTTAAAACTCTTGGAGGAATGGGGGGATAAGGGGACAGGAATAAAAACAGTATTAGGTTTCTCAATAGAGACACTGGAAGACAGGAGACAGTAATGAAATGCCTTCAAAATTCTAAGGAGAAAATATTTATAACCTGGAAGACAATACCCAACAAACGAGCAATCAAGCATGAAGATAGCAGCAAGACATTATCACACTTTCAAAGTCTTAAAACATCTCTTCCTGCTCCCTTTTTCAGAAAGCTGCTAGGGTACGTTTCTTAAGAAATTGAGGAAATAAACCAAGAAAAAGAAAATAGAGGATCTAGGAAACAGAAGACAAAAAATGGGAAAGAACTGAAGGAATTCCTAGAAGGACAGCTATGCAGTATAGCGGGTACCGAGTGCACCGGGACAGACAGGAGAAGGAAGATGCAAGTCTCCACAAGTGAAATTTCTAGAAGAAAAAATCCATAAAATGTCTGACAAATATGTGGAAATGTTTTTGAAATGTTCCTTGTCACCTTCAAGGTACTGTATCGCTGCTGGAGAGTGAGAATATCCAGCCAAAGATCAAAAAAGGCTAAGCAAACGAAAACGTGAATTATTAACTTCAATAAAAACAAAAGGTACCCTAGAATGTACTACACTCTATATAGAAAATACACCTATACTTCTTGGCTCAACACTAAATACCGGGGGTGCCAAAAAACAATGTGTACACATGACTTGTATTTATCTTTTGTTATCGGTATATATTATTACAATTTTAATACAGTTTTTTCCTTTCTTAAAATGTGTATACATTTTTTGGGCACCTTTTGTACTTACATTCTCAAAATAGTAAAAAAATAAAATTAAGGATTATCCAAGAATTGTGATATATTATCCTGAGAGAAAGAGGAAGATATAAGAGCGCATAGTCATCAACCTTAAAATTTTGTCAATAGGTATATCTAAAATTGGAGAATAAAGATAGCAGTTTTAAAATTATGATGGTAAAAACCTGAAGAATCAGTTAATATTTTAAAGTGTTTGTCTCTGGGAAATGAGACAGCAGGAGTTGATGTGAAGATAGGTGGGATATATCATTTTTACTACAGGCTTTTTTAGACACTTATAAACATATTTATTACATGACATGTATCCCATCTTTATAAAAATGCAATAGTTTTACATGAATTGACAGATTTCTCACTTACACTGACCAAGCCTGTCATTTACCTTATGGCTGAAATGTCACCAAGTCCTTGTATGTTATCAACAGCGCTAATAAGCTCCCAACCCTCACCCCCAGGGGAATGTCTGAGCTTTCAATATCCATTTTCCTTTCGCTGCTATCAAGAAAGTCTCATCTTTCATACATGTCAAGATTAATTCAACTAATCTAAAAACACTTGGCCCTCTGTGACCCCTCCTTTCCCTCACTCTGTATGTTTCCAAGAATCAAAGAGAATACACAGCTTCCTGCGCTCATTAACACAGGTTTCAAAGGTAACTATTTGACAGTGAGTGTCATTTTTATGCAATTCTTCTCTAAATTTCCTCCCAGTTATGAGAAATTATACACCAGGAATCCTCTCTTCAAATTACAGTACAACAAAAACATAAAGTTACCCACCAGGGCAAACTGTACTCTTGGCACAGTGACATCAGAGTAAAACAAACCACCACCTCCCTAGACGAGCTGAAATATTCAGCTGTTACCCAGCACCTGACTAGAACAAAAAAGTACCATCAGTTAAAATTAAGCCTGAACAGAGAAGTCCTGTCTTGTTTGCTGTCCAGCTTTTAAGGAACAGAAAGCAGGCAAGGTGAATTAACACCTGTACCTTGAAGGTGACAAGGAACATCATACTCGATCTCATCATGTCTCGATGGGCTTAAGAACAGAGTTCCGTCCACCAGTGGGAACTGTTCGAACACTGGGAGCGCCCGGTGGCACAGGGCACAGTTTACAACATTTCTGTGGCTGGCACTGAGGGCCGCAAGAATGAACTTGCGCAGATCCTCGCCCTGGCCCATTTGGGCATCGTCTTCCATCCGCACGTGGAAAGTGTTCAGTTTATGCCTGGGGATGTGAGTGAGCAGCTCGGAGAGGTCCAGCCGCCGCAGGAACTGCACGGGCGCATCGAAGTGGCTGCCCCTGTGAACCGATAACCCAGCGGGGCTGTAATCAAAGTGGGCGTTTCGGAACACGTGGCCCCCGGCCATGGCCTTTTTGTGAGGCTCAAGATGGATGGCGTTCTTTAAGAATTCCCCAAGGTATCTGGAGGAGCGGGGGCCGCTGAAGTGGGCAGGGGAGAGGATGGAGTAGCCGCTGGGCGGGGACTGGCCCGGGGAGCCACAGGGGGAGCGGGCTGCGTAGGCCCCGGCGCTGAGGGCTTTCTCCTGGGAGTTCTGCCGGTCCATGGAATGGCGGCGGGGGAGGTCGTGGTTCAGGCCTTTCTGGGGCTTGTTCGGGGGCCTGCACTTTTTTGCCTCCTCCCCCGCCTCGCCAGGGGGCCTCCCCGTGTTTTTCTCTGACCCAGACTTCTTCTTCTTCTCATCCTGCATCCGCTTCACCTGGTACCAGTCTGTGTCCTTCTTTAAGTGGCCCTGTCCACAACGGCAGGAGCAGAAGCGGAAGGCCAGGTCGTAGCCCTTCTTGGTCCACATGTTCTGGCGGCACTGCTTCTCGTTCCAGCTGCGGGCCCGGCCGATGCAGTTAAACTGGACCAGGATGCTGCTCTCCCACTCGTAGAAGCACTGCAGGTGCATCCAGGTGCTGTGGGGACAGTGCTCGTTGTTGCACACCACCTTCTGGTAGTCGTCCTTCTCCAGGTCAACCGGCCTCCCGAAGCTGCAGATCAGGGGCGTGGCACAAGGGGCTTCTGGGGAGAAACAAAAGGACAGCGAGTCAGCATGGGGGACGTGGGACTCCAGCTGCCACCAAGTCAGAGATCAAAGCGACCATCCTAAATGAGCCCATTCATGCCAAAGGTACTTTTCTGGTGCCAAGATTCCCACCACTGGAATAACACCAGACAGGGTTAGAAAACATTTACCATTTTCTCTGGTATGGTGTGGTGCCAAGGGAATTTATTTTCTCATATTTGTTATCTGCTGGAAAACATACCAATAACCTTCAAAAAGTCCAAATCCTTCACAGAGCAATTAGCTGTATGTCAGTACTTGCAATAGTGTAGTATAAGGTTTTTCCAAGACATGGGTGTAATGACAGGCAGTCCCAGGGTTGTCCTGAAAATGAATCACTCCAATGAACTAGGAAATAATATGATGAAGCTACTTTACCAACCAGTTCGTGTGGTAGCTCCAAAATGGCCCTCAAAGCCCTTACCAGGGTTAGGTTATTATCCTGAATGCCATAAAAAACAGACGAGAAAACAGACTGGCCCCTCCCCCATTCTCTTCTAGAATGGTCTGACACCTCATGACAAGGATGTTTGATCAAACTAATTGCTGGTCTACACAGAATTACACTGCCAGGTCATGAAGGAAAAACAGAATTCCCCTAAAGCTAACAGGATAGAAAGGGGTAACACCAAGATTTTTCTACCCCATTTAACCACATGCCCCACAGGGCGTCCAAAAGGCCAAGTACGTTTCCAGAAAGGAGGAAAAACTTGGTGACACAAGTAGAACCCACTTCTTAAGAAGTAAACAGGATTTATGGCGATTGGAACTCCACTGAATTCCCGTTACTTCAATGTCCATAACATTTTCAAAAGGCCCCTTTGTAGGATAAAGGAAAGTTCCATACACCGTGCTCAGTTTAGACTTTACCCGTTGTAGCTGAGAAGCTAAATGAGGACTAACCCAGAGAACCCCTCAGTCAGAGTTCTGCTTTAGAAATCTCACCCTGGGGGCAGTGTGGGACATGAGTCTGGAGGCAGGGAGGCCGGAGTGGGCTGTGGGGGTGCCCCGTAGTCCAGGTGAGAAATGACCAGTGCCTGGGCTACAGCAGCAGAGTAACACGGCTCCCGTGTTGGGGGTGGTCAGACGCAGTGGACAGCGAACATGGGAGGGGCAGGTCTGGGCAGAAGACGACTCTGGGCTGGCCTTGTTTTTGGACCTGCCGAATTGGGAGTGCCTGTGCACCACCAACATGAAGAAAGATGTGACTGGAGCTCGAGAGGCTTGGAGCTGTGAATACAGATGTGGAGGAACGTATCCAGATATGGAGGTTAAACCGCTGGAGTGATGAGCTGGGCCAAGAAGAACGTGAAGAGAGGAAAAGAATCCTGGGAAGCAATGTTAAAAGGCAGGAGGAGAAGAGTCCTCCACAGAGATTGGTAAGGAATGAATCAAGAATTCACTGGAAGACAAGTCAGGAGAGAACTCTATCAAGGCAGTCAGAAAAGCTGTAAGATGGAGGGCTCGAAACGTCCTGGAGGGCCAGGTGAGATCAGTGAGTCTCAGCGTCTGCACAACTGACACTTGGGGCTGGGCAAGTCTGCTGGGGGGCTGTCCTATGCACTGCTGATGTTCAGCCACAGCCCTCCTGCTAGATGCCAGCAGGGACACCCCAAATGTCTCCGCTCACTGCCAGATAGCTGGGGGCAAAATCACCCCTGGGTGGGAACTACTCAGTAAGACGCAGACTGAGAAGTCCTCACCAAAATGGGCAGAAAGTCAGGCACTGACACCTCCATAAGACAGTTCCAGTGGGATGGCGGGGGACAGGTCACAGGCACATGGTAAGGAATGGAGGTGAGGTAAAAAAGTAGAAGCAGTACACATGACCCTCCAGAAAACTCTTTCCAGAAGTACAACTGTAGAGGGGAGCACACAGAATGGGCAGAGGACGCAAAGGCGGAGTCCTGAGTATGTTCACGAACCGGGGGAATGAATGCCAAAAACTCAGGACAGCTTGAAGATGCAGGAGAGGGAACAAGCTACTCAGAAACCTTCACAACCTCACCTCTGCCCACAGAACTACAAACTCGACTTTCCAGCAAATGGAACAGCACAGTGATAGGACCTGTAAAGCCCACGACTCTTGTGTGTTACAATCATCCCCGTCGGTGTGGGATCCCAGGACCTCAGCAAGGCAGCCCTAACCAACTGGTCTAGCTGAGCGCCTTTGATCACTGCAGCCTCCTCATCTACCTCCTGGGAGTCCGCAATCCTTAATCTTCATGTGTCTGAATCCCAGCCTCCTACTGTCACAATCCAGAGCATGGACTCTGCAGCCAGACTACCTGAGCTGGAATCCCAGCAGCACCATTGATGAGCTATGTGCTCTTGGGCAAGTTACTTAACTTCTCTTTGAGTCAGTTTCCTGTGTAAGATGCAGGTAACAACTGAATGTACCTTAGATGGTTGTCGTAAGAATGAAATCTACGGATACACAGGTGGCGCCCAGCGCAGGACCTGGCACACAGTAAACTTCCTCCCCTGCCCCCACCCTTCAAGGCCCAGTGATGGGACCAGTAAAGGACTCCTCCCTTCCCTGTACCCTGGACCCCTTCCAGCACAGTCTGCTCTGAACCGGACTTGAATCCCCACTGTGGTCCCACCAGGCGATGACGCAGGAGAGGCTGGCTGCCTCTTACTCAACTTTGTGATCCTGGAATCACTGGGCCCTTGCACACATCCACTGCTGAATAAACTTGCATTAAAAAGACACCGGCACCCGAAATCCACATATAACAAGCAGAGCAGAAGGAAGAGAGAGAGCTGTAACCCTAGAGAAAGAGAAAAGACCTGACTGTATCGAAAAGAGGTAGAAGAGTGGTTTGTATATGGAGTAAATTAACTGCAGCCACCTGGGTTGTGACCTTCAGTGTCCTTTAACACGTTAGTGACAAGTTCAGTGGCTTTTATCTTCAATCCTTCAAGGAACAGCCTTAAGGAAATGTCTCTGAAATGTGATGGCAGTAACCCAAGTGATATGACCCCAGCTCTAACGAAATTAAAGAATGGCCTAACTATCCCTGTGCATTCACAATATCCCAATTTTAAAAATTTAAATACTGAGATTGACTTGATATTTCTTTTAAAAGTATTTTCACATTAAAGAAAGACAGACTAACAGAGAAGAAATCCTATTTATATATTTTCAAAAGAGCTGCAAGTGTACCACTTAACCAATACTGAGCACTTCCTGCCTTGGGAGCTGGGAAGACTGGCAAATGCCTGCTGAGCGCTCTCACAGAAGCTGGAGCACAGAGGAGGCACTGGCTGCAACCCCGTCCCTGTAACCTTGCCTGCAATCACAGCCATTCAACCTGCTTTCTACCCTCCAAGACTCAACAACCAAGAGCCCCCACCCCAACTTGCCAGCCTGCTTGTTTACAGCTCAGTCACTTGGATGTGGCCTTGCGGTTAGGCCTCAAAAATACAAAGCCAAGGGCTTGTTTAACACCAAACATAATGTGCAACAGACTCCTGTCCCTGTTACCCCACGCCGGCCTGAGGGCGAGGCCCCAGGGATACCATGAGTAACAGGGTGAGCCTTGGCAACAGTCAGGACCTCTGACAAGGCTTCTGCGTCTCACAGCCTGCTGAGGAAGCTGCAGTAGGCAACCTGTACATGATTTCCTTCAAAGCTTGGTTCAAACATATCTCCCTGCCAGGTCCCCTCTTCCCCCCAATTCCCACTGACTAACTGGAAAGGCAGCTGGAAATGAGAGGAGTTTGGGTACCAGTGCTGCAACTGACGAGCTTTGACATGGAGCGGTTTCCTCAGTTTCCTCACCTGCAAAGTGAGGATGAAAACGCTTGCTCTCACCTCAAATATATGTAGAAGTACTTTGCAAACTGTAAAGTTCAAAAACAAAACCTTTTCTATGCTTCCACTACCATAACTTTATACCTGTGAATTTAGCTCCCCATCAAAATGCAGACTGCTCTAATAAACCTCCTACTTTTTCTACCTAAGGTTTTGGACACACAACAGGTGTTTAAAAAGTAGGTAAATAAATGGATAATGCCGTGCCTGTTTTTCGATTTCCCAAGTCTTACAATTCACCAAGATACACAGGAAAAGATTTTGTAACTCTAAGAAACAGCACTGGTGGCATTCAAATATATACCTGTAAGAAATTAGCAGTATTATAGAAACATATTTTACTGCTTCCTGAAAGCTGTGTCTAAATTTACAAAACCCCTAGCTCTCAACAACAGCTGTGCCACAAAGGTATAAATGGAATACAGATTGATGTGACACAACTATACCTTTAACTGAAGAAAGGAGAGAATGGAATCCCACATTCACCAAGAGCTTGTGTCATACATCCTTTGGGACATTCCTCTGAGCTGTGATAGCTGGACTAACAAGCAATATGTGCAAATGTTACTTTACGCTGAGTCAGTATTGTATTAAAGAATGTATGTAAGCTCTCCAGTGCCTGTTTTTATAGCTTCACCATCAAATATTCAGTACTCAGCTTCTATTTCTCTCTGCCCAAGTGAAAATAATCAGGGCTCACCTCACTGGGCAACAATCTCAAATAGTTTCAATTCTGGACAACAGGATAACTAGGCTGAGGTCACCTGGGCAAAGACTGTCCCTCTCCCCAGCCTTCTCATTCTGTATCCCTCGCCCCCACTCAGGTCTCCATGATCTGCTACCCATTAAGAGGAAGGATCTGACAATAGTCATTTACACTGGCTGCCCAACAAACCCAAACCCCTTGACAAATTCATGCACACTAACAGGAGACCCTTAAACCAGGCATTGCCATCTTCAGCTTTGTACCTGTGGAATTAAATGTTTTCATTAAATAATTGTAAGCATCACAATCAGGAGGGGAGTTCTGCAGGGCAGAGTGGTGAGGGGGCTCTGCTGAAGTCATCTGAGGCTTTCTGGGCAAAACCTAATGTAGGGACTTGGTCCTCTTCATCCTTGTAAACCCACTACGATGAAAATCGTATTAGCGTTTAACAAATGTCTCGTTGAAGGACAGTATGGCCCAGTCAGATTCTGTACTCCCCAGTGACTGGGAAGGGTGGAGAGGGAAGACGGCGACTCCTGGGGAGCACAGCCTGCTGCCCGGCTCCACATGCGCCCTCAGCAGATCTTCCAGACTCAGCTCGGGACTTGTCTTCCAGGGCAGAGCCTGGCCCTCCCTCACCACCTTAAACTTACTACAACATATGCCATCCTCCTTCAGTATCCAGTTACCAAATGTAAATATTAGGGTTTCTGAACAACTATTTTATTATACAGCTCTTTTCTACACAGTAATTCCCCTTACACAGAACACATCCCCTCATGCTGAGCAAGTTTCCTTCAGGGTAGGAGGTTTTGACAAAAGACTCCTCATCTCCAGCTTCCTGAGAGGCCAGAGGTTGAGAACACAGACTTAGGAACCAACCAGCCTGGATTTGACTCTCAGCTCTGCAATTTATTAGTCTTTAGCTTTTGGCAAGTCACTTAACCTCCTGTGCTTCTGTTGTCTTCCCTATAAACTGGCAAAAACAATAGTACCTACCTCAAAGGGTTGCTGTGGGGATTAAAGGAGTTATTAAGGCTGCTTGGAACAGTGCCTGGCATATAATAAGCACCATTAAAACACAAGCAATTATTATTGAAAGTCCTGTATTACTTGATGTATTGCTTGATGCTTTGAATGCATTTAGAGCAAAGCTAGAACCAGGAAGTGACCATCTTCCTATCTCCATACATAAATAAGGACAAGAAGTGTGGATTTCTTTCCCACAACAAACAAAGCAGGGTGGAATGCACCACATAATTTGCTAAATATTCACTTAGAAGTTTTAAAGAAATAGAACCAAAATTCGTTTCTCCTAACCCCTTAAAGATGTTCTACTCAGTGTCAAATAAGTACGTTGCTATATATTTTTCAACCGAAGTGATTTTTTTCCAAGTCTAGGTACCAGGAATTCATAAAGTATGGCTGTGTCTGATCCATGGGATGTGTTCCTGAAGAACTTACATAATTCAAAATTGATTATCTCACAGTCTGAGGACAGAGTGTGGGGAAGGCATCCTCAGAACACATAAATCTGCAGCCATTGTGTTGTATTGTTGCTATACTGATGCCTTTTATTATCAGCATTATTTCTAATATTTCTCAGTTGCATCTCATAAATTGACAGCATGGCATATCATACCGTGTTTAATCACATTTTTGTTCCAAAGTTACTGATTTTTCAGGATTTTTTTCAGCACCAGTATTAGCACACTTGGATATTTTTAAAGCTATAATAAAGATCTAAATTACAACAGTTAATTTTAATATAACACAAATTTCACCAAAATCCTTGAAGAAATTCTATAAACAATAAGAGCTTACATAATAGTGACAAGGGTAAGTTTTTCTCTTTATAAGAAAAGGTGATGCCACTGGGTAACAAAGCATTTTTACAATTCAGCTGACCTGCTAGCTTTGAAAATATGAGATGGCTCAATGCATAATTTGAGGGAATGTATCCAATGAAATTTTGCACATAATGTGAAGCTTCTATTAATATTATTTATGTGTCATTAGTTGAGATTTGTACAATTCAATTTGCATATAATGGAATCACACTGTACTAGGAAATAAATTAGCAGGCTGCATTTCCGCTTGCCCGGGCATGACCTTGAGGGCACTGGATCATGGAGAACTACAGCTCCCTAGCATTACATATACTACATGCACATACCCTGAAGGGAAGGTGGGTCCAAGAGCTCTCAGAACCAAATCACAACCTGTTAAGATGGGGAACAGAACCCCAGGTTAAAGTGTATGTTACATGCATGAGTGTGTGCACACATGTGCATATAGATAACGGCAGGGAAACTGTCCAGTTGTTAAACTGTCCCATTTTTAAAGACTCCAGGAAAGACTTCCTGTCACCCTTCAGTACTATATTCCAATTTTAAAGCATTTTCCTTGCCTCTTCTGAAACACTACAGAACTTGATTTATTACCCTGTCAACACCCTCCCCTTGGCCAGCACAGATATTCAAAGTGTGGCCATAATTAAAACTCCTAAATCCTATTTTTACATGCGATCCCTACTGACCAGCTGAGTTACAGCATGGCACCCCCAAAACGCTGGCCTGCTTCTCTCTCTTGGTGGGCCCCAAATGGTGCCTGGAGACCAAATTCCATAGTGGAGCTGGCCCCCTCCCCTTACCTACGGTTCCCAACGGCCTCAGCTGAAAAGACGAATGACTCTGTTCCTCCCCAGTCTGTCCAACAGGAACATATGGGTGCATGATTAACTGGCAACATGGGTCATGTGCAGACCAGGTATCTGTCAGAGAACACAGCCTATAACTCACTGCTTGCTGTGCAGTATCTTCCAAAAGCTCAACTGAGAGAAACAATTTTTAAGAAAGACTGCACAGATGATGTCACACACCGCTCTACAGCAGAGTTCCAGTGGGCTGGTTTGGCCTGACGTGTGTCTTATTAGACCAGTACGAGGCTTTTTGTTGTTGCTATGACGTGTAAATCTGAATGCCTTTTGGGCAGCATGGCAGGCTCTCCCATCATCCGGGCCTCCACCCCCGTCCCGTTCATATACTTATTCATGTGCCAGGACCCTGGAGGTGTTTGAGGGTGACTCCTGTGCTAGATAAAATCTGTCCCTCAGTTAAGCCAGGTATCAGAGCTGCTTCCCTGGGCCACACTGTTTCATTCCCTGGGACAGACTGATTTTAATGATGTGAGCAGACCTAATAAAATTTGTTTTACTTATGAAATGGTATATACTGTCATTGACACTGCTCAGTATGTTAAATGTCTTATAAATGGCTAAGTGACTTTTTAAAAAATGTGATGGATACTGCAGAGCACACCACTACTTTTGTTTGTCTCTTGCCTCTGTGTGCAAGAAATGTGAAAACCCAGTTTGTGACTTACCTCTTGTAATGACTCAAGACATCCATTACTTTTCCTAATAGTATTGTCCCTACTACTAATATTCTCACATTTATTATTCCTTACAGTATTACGTATATTTTTGTAAGCCACTTTATTTTTGGAAGAAGGGTACAAATGATCAAAACAAAAAAACCACTCTTCTCATAACTTTCCAATCAGTTGCGCCTAATACGTATAAAACCTGCGCCTGCCAGGTGCCGAGGGGCTCCCCGCCCTCTTCACTTTGCAGAGCTGGCCAGAGAAGGGTGAGAAGGGAGGCCAGTGCGGACCCACTGGTCCCAGGAGCCCCACAAACACAGTACCTTTGCTGAAGGGCCACCCTCTCTGCCACACGCGGTGCTGGCCCCTCAGAGAAGCAGCTGGTGCCACAGGCACAAGAGCGGGCAGTCCTGACGCGCTCACCTCACCCATCCCACACCTCTCATCCACCTCCCCTTAGCTCAGCTCCCTCAGCTTCAGACGCCATTCCTTCCTGAGCCTGTTCCTGTCCCCAGCTCACCTGCTTTCTCTCTCAGCTCTTCTCTCAGGTACTTCTTAGGCTGGCTCCTGTCGCTCAGTCCTTCTGGCCCCACCTGGTCCATGGAGCTTCCCCCCACCCTCACTTGCTCCCAGCCTCACTGGTGAAACCAAGACAGTGAAGTGGGTCTGGATCCCTCCCAACTCTCTGCTGCCTTGTCTTTTCCGAGAGGTCCCCTCCTTGGCTCTAGACTCCTCGGGGTGATGTGCTCCTCATGTGGGCCCAGTGCTGTCTCCACTTAACGCTGAGCAGCACCCACTTTACTTCCTCTTCTCCCCTCCTCCTTCCCACACATCAAACCTGGGAATTAATTTCTGGCAAATATGAAGAGTCCCGTATCTACCTCAGAGGCTACATCTATGGGGAGAGGCAGAGAAAAAAGAGCAACGAATTGAGAAATGACACGTGATACAGATGTGACCACATCATCTTAACCTGCTGCTGGATCACACCACATCCCTGGCAACTACAGGCCAACGAGACCCCTCTCCTTAGAAGGGCTACTTAAGGAACGTCAGTGTAACAACTCAATAGGGAGACTAACAGACTAGTGTACTTTTCTAGGCTTTATTAATGGCATTAGCAATTATAATGGCATCTTGTTTTAATAATAAGAAAAACTCACTCATTGGTAAACTAATCCAATTAATATACTCACATATAAAAATTATAAGAAAATAATATAAGATATTGTGTTATATTCTTAAATATAACAATTATAAGAAAAAATACGTATGTACTGATATATCAGAATTATAAGAAAAATAAGCTTATAACAGGTGCCAATTGAAGTAAGGCACACACACTCAATTATGTACATGAGCTTATCTATGAATAAAGATATAACCATATCCGTGTAATTTTATACACATGCACATATCTACTCTAGATGCAATATTATTTCCACAAAGAACAAAGAAAACCCCTGCATATTACTTTCACTTGCTCTAGTGCAAAAAATCCAAAATGCTCTTTCATAGAATTGCTTATGTTCTTATGCTTTCTGCAAACAAAAAACTATAAAACAAAAAGTAGAGAAGATGAGGGCCTTCAATTTATCTGAACCCAAACTAGTCTTCAAAAAGGAGTTAATGGTTTTGTTAACCAAGTTCCTTCACAGTTAAATTTTAACCACGTGACCCATTGTGAACCCCCGTCTTGGCCTTGCTTACAACTGCCACTAAACAACTGTCCTTTATAGGATGCCCTTTCTCATGTCACTCTGAATGTTGGCCAGTTGAATCTGCCACCACCATTTGGAACTCTGACCCCCTTCTCTAAGACCTAAGATCAGGCCCAGTAATCAGCCCTGCCCCTGCTCGGCGTCGATGCATGCATCTTCTGCTGAAAGTGACACAGGATTTTTGAAGCTTACCAGTCTAGCAGGACTTTATTTTTCAGACACTGGAGTAAACAAAATGATGAAAAATATAGAAAATTATACACAAATGAGTATTTGGAAACACAAAATATTGGTAACACTCTGTGCACAGGTGTGATGACAGCAGGCTTTCCAGTTTCTTCTTTTCTGCTCCTGGACTGAATCAGGGAATATCAATACAGTACATTACGACCCTGAATTTCTTCCATCATCACAACTGATCATGAAAATGGTAAAAGTTTGTCATCTGCAAATATTATAGATTTGAGCCAGATTTTTAAAATCAGTACGTGCTGATTAGATTTAACACCAATTTACTAGGTATGACACACCAAAATCCTCTGAATTATAATAAAAATGTCACATATAGGATAATGTGAGTACTTGACTATAGGTCACTAGAGATCTGGACTTCTGCAACATGTATATAGTTATATTCTCAAAACACTTTAACAACCTATGAAGACAAACTTCATCTAGGAAACATTTCAAGGTGATCTGGTCTGTGACTAAGTCAGTTTTCTTAGCAGGTTTATTGTATATAAAGAAAGAGCCTTCAAATTTTCCAGGATACTAATAAACACTCATTTGGACAAATTAATGGCTTTCTTAAATAGCTGTCATTTAATAAGGACCCTGTTCTAGAAGACATAATAAAAACACCAGGGTTAAACACTTACTATAGAAGAAAGAAAATACATGGGATCGGAAAATCAGCTAATTACGACCAGGGACTGATCAACGCGAGTCACATCAAATGACGTTTTGAACCCCTGATATGTGGCCAGGGCAGAGGTTAGCACAGGGGATGCAAATGGTAAGATCGTAAGCCCCGCTGCATTCCTCTTTCTTTGACTACCTTATATTTTTTCTTGTTGAAAACGAGACCCTTTAAATAACATAAGGTGCCAATTCTAAAAATCTGATTCCCTCTCCTCCCAGGAAATGCTATTGCTGCTGCTGTCTATATTTGGTAACTTCCCTGAACTAATTCTGTCAAGTCTATATTTTTTTGGCATGGGCAGCCACTTAAGTTTCTGTTCAGTTAGCTCAGTGGTCAGCTAATAACTGGACAGAGCAAGAACTTGAGGGTGCTGGATCAGAGAACTACACAGCACTCACCCTGAAGGGAAGGAGGGTCCAAGAGCTCTCAGAACCAAATCACAACCTGTTAAGATGGGAACAGAACCCCAGGTTAAAGTGTATGAGTGTATGTTACATGCATGAGTGTGTGCACACATGTGCATATAGATAACGGCAGGGAAACTGTCCAGTTGTTAAACTGTCCCATTTTTAAAGACTCCAGGAAAGACTTCCTGTCACCCTTCAGTACTATATTCCAATTTTAAAGCATTTTCCTTGCCTCTTCTGAAACACTACAGAACTTGATTTATTACCCTGTCAACACCCTCCCCTTGGCCAGCACAAATATTTAAAGTGTGGCCATAATCAAAACTCCTAAATCCTATTTTTACATGCGATCCCTACTGACCAGCTGAGTTACAGCATGGCACCCCCAAAACGCTGGCCTGCTTCTCTCTCTTGGTGGGCCCCAAATGGTGCCTGGAGACCAAATTCCATAGTGGAGCTGGCCCCCTCCCCTTACCTACGGTTCCCAACGGCCTCAGCTGAAAAGACGAATGACTCTGTTCCTCCCCAGTCTGTCCAACAGGAACATATGGGTGCATGATTAACTGGCAACATGGGTCATGTGCAGACCAGGTATCTGTCAGAGAACACAGCCTATAACTCACTGCTTGCTGTGCAGTATCTTCCAAAAGCTCAACTGAGAGAAACAATTTTTAAGAAAGACTGCACAGATGATGTCACACACCGCTCTACAGCAGAGTTCCAGTGGGCTGGTTTGGCCTGACGTGTGTCTTATTAGACCAGTACGAGGTTTTTTGTTGTTGCTGTGACGTGTAAATCTGAATGCCTTTCGGGTGCATCATGTGTTCTCTGATCACCCAGGCCTCCACCCCAGTAAGGCTCCCACCCCGAACTCACCAAAGGGCTGTGTGTGTGTGTGTGTGTGTTAGGGCACAACTTCAATGTTTCGACTGTTTACACCTCTGATTTAGGCTTTACTTTCTGCTTCTGCAGAGCCCCAAGGTCTCTCCTGGGTATGCACACAGCCCTGCCCCTGCATGGTCTTCTCAAGCACCGGGAATATATCAGAGTTTTTCAAAGCCCCCTGTGGACATCTCATTCCCACAATATCCTATTCTGTTTGGCCCACTTCTTGTTTGTCCCAACTGGTATCACTGCTGCAGGCAACTGCCATGTTACGCACCTGCTGCAAGTTGTTTTCAACGGACACCCAAGAAGGGGCTGTCACCACTGGATGGTCTCTAGATCAGCTCAAGGAAAGACAAGCTCTTTGAATGAGGCTTTATCAGGGAGCTTCCAAACAAGTCAAATGGTGACAATTCTCTGGGTCTAGGGCTTTCGGGGGAGCTTCCCCCTCTAATGACTGGTAGGCTGCTTGTTTTAAAGTGACCACAAAGGGAGAGAAAGAGGGCGCGGCAACAGAGGAAGCTCAAATCAAACAAAATTCATTGTTCTTACTGCAAGTCAGCCATTTCCCTTAAATAAACACTCCTAAGATTATTGGAAGCCTTTGGTTAATTTCTAGATTTCTGAAAAAGTTGATTTTGGTCATTTTGCCAGTGTTTTCATTACCTTTATGGAGAAGCAGACTTCTAGAGGTCCTTACCCTGCCATTCCAGAAGAGCTTCTTAATATAAATGTAAGTTTACATACATTTTTTATAGAAAAGTGATAGGATGATCAATAAAAGCCTTTCAAGAAAGTAATACTCTTAGGATAAAATTCTGGGTAAGAACTGAATAGAAATAAAGAAAAAATGTAAAATATCTGACTTATTTTTAAATGGTCCACAATGGTTATCAAGCTAATATATTTGGACTGTTTAAATACATTTAAATGAAAATGTTTACAATAAACTAGAAACTGTATCCTCTGCGTTTATGTAAACCTTTAAAAAAACAACGATGTGACAACATTAAATGTTTCAAGAAGGACTTCTTTTTTCAAATTCTTCTAGGGGACACACAAGCAAAAAAGTTTGACTACCACCTTCAAATCAGCCTTCTGAAAATTACACTATGATTATGCTGTATACACATTCAGGAACCTCAAAACCCCCAGACTGAAGCCCCAAGTTATTTGGATTTGTTCAGGGAGCTCCACACTTAGGCCTCCTTCAGACTTTCCACCTGATCACCCACCGGCCCACAAGCAAAGCCTCTGCCTCTGCCTCTGCGTCAGCTGTGACCCCCTGGTGGCTGCGTGGCAGAAAGCAGATTAGACGGGGAAGGAGGGGACCCGGACAGTTAGAAGGTTAATTGCAGGCCGCTCGTGCCCCACATCACACCTCAAATTCACTAAGTGTCTGAAAATCATTTCTGGATTAACTGGTGAGTATTATTTTTAACTGAAAACTAAAAAGGTTTTTAAATAATTTTTCTCAACTATTTTGGGACCTTTTTTCTACTAAAAATTTCTAAAAGACACTAGTCCAATACATAAAGTATTTTCTCATTTTGTTTCAATTAGTATAGGAGCTACACTAAGCTCACTTAAGTATATCTATCTGGTTTAGTTTATCCTCCCTTATGTTATTTTAGTGTGTGAGACTGTTCCAAAGTGGGTAGCAAGTTGAGTACATGGTTATTATATTCAGTTAAACGGTTTTTATGCTTAGAGTAGGGTTTAAACACAAGGCTTTTACTCAAACCACTCTATCCAAATAAACATGGAAGCTTCACATGCCCCCCCAAAAAAACAATGAACCCTTAAACTATAACAACTTGGGTTTCTAACATTCTGTCAGTACATTCAGTTTATTCTCCTAGACCCACTCATTTCAGGTGTACAAAACAATGTACTAGACATTTATCATTTATACACTTCACAAAGTGATAATCCCCTCCCCCAATCTACTACCCCTCTGACATCGTATATGGCTGTTACATTTCCACTGTCTCTATTCCTAATGCTGTACTCCACTTCTTGTGACTATTTTATATATATATATGTGTGTGTGTGTGTGTGTATATATATATATATACACACACACACACACACGTAATTATAGTTGACATTCATTATTGTTCAGCTTCAGCTTCAGGTGTACAGTGCAGTGATCAGGCATCTATATCATCCCTGAGGTGATCTCCCTAATGAGACAAGTGTCCATCGGTACCCTACAAAATCTTTACATTATTGATCATATTCCCCAAACTGTTTTTCGTATCCCCGTGGTAATCTTGTGGTTACTGACTGTGCTTTCTAACCCCCTCACCTTTCCCGTTATCCCCACCCCCCATCTAGCAACCCTGTTTTTCCTCTATGTCTGAGACTGTTTCTGATTAGTTCATTCATTTATTCTTTTCTTTAGATTCCACATATAAGTGAGATCATATGGTATTTGTCTTTGTCTGACTTATTTCACTTAACATAATGTTCTCTAGGTCCATCTATATTGTTGCAAATGGTAAGATTTCTTTCTTCTTTATGGCTGCGTAATACTCCATTGTATAAATGTACCAATTTCTTAATCCAGTCGCCTACTGATGGGCATTTCGGTTGTTTCCATGTCTTGTCTATCGTGTATAGCGCTGCAATAAACATAAGGGCGCATAAATTTTTTCAAATTAGAGTTTTGGATTTCTCTCGATAGATAGATACCTAGGAGTGGAATTGCTGGGTCATAAGGTAGTTCCATTTTCAGATTTTTGAGATACCTCCATACTGTTTTCCATAGCGGCTGCACCAATCTGCAATCCCACCAACAGTGCACAAGGGATCCCTTTCCTCCACAGCCTCGCCAGCACTAGACACACTGATTTCTTACATTCGATTAAAACCCACCAGCCTACCCAGCCTCAAGCTCAAACTAAACAGAAAGCAACAGACTTCTATTTTACCTATTTTTTATTTCCATGCTGACTCCAACACTCTGATGTTATATCAATATGGACTATAAAGTAGAAAATTTGTATTTTCCTTGTCTAACAGAGGCCATGTCAATATCCAAAAGGACATGGACCCCAAATAAGCCTGGTTTAGGCTGAATATCAGGATGAAGATAATGGTTTCATAGTTTTTCCTGAATGTTTCTTAAAAATACCAAAGTTCCACAGAACAGAAATAAGGTAATCCCTTGGTTCATATTCTACAAACACTTCCTGAGCCCACTTCCAGGTGATCCGCCCAAGGTCACTTAACTAGTGAATGGACTTCTCTCTTCCCTTCTCACCCAGGACCACAGACCAGTCAAAGAGCATAGATCCAGTTTATAAGGAGAGGCAGTGACCAACGGCATTGTGTAACCAGATCATAATAAGTGGTTCTATGCTTTGGAATAGCATCTTACTCAAAATTATACAACTACTTACTATGATCTGGTTATACAAAAGTTTATTCAAAATGTTCAATACTCATATTAATCCTCAGAATTACTTAAAAACTAGGTATAAGGAAAACCAAATTAAAGACACAAGGGCCTAAACCGAATTACAATATAAAGGTTTCCTGACCCCAATCTTTGCACTCCTTAAAAACAAAGATAGACAATGAAGTAAATCTACTCTAGCGAACAGAACTGCAAAACTAAAAAGGAAAAAAGTATGTCATAAGCAAAGGCTTACTTGTCATTCAATGAGAATAAGCAATTTCCCTTGGAAAGAATGTAAAGAAAAACTATGCTGTCAGTATGGAGACTACCAAATTGAGCAGCAGAAAAGGCACTGACATTGAGAAACAGAGCTCAACGTGGCTTGCTTGAATCCCATTTGGGTCAAGGGACTGGGTCAACATGCCACCTCCCAGGACCATTTTGAAGACCACCGTTTTTAAAACCCCAGCACAATGTGGCTAACTTCGTTTCCTCACCTTTGTTTTCCACGTACCTTTTCTGACCTGCTGATCTCCCTGAAAAATACACTCTTTCTGCTCCCCTGCCTTCCCTTCAAAATAAACGTGGGAAAACGCTTTCCACCGATCCCCCCACCCACCCACCCCACCCACCCCCCGGCAGTCACTCTGCTGGGATGTAGGGAGAAAAGACAAGGCCTTTGCCTGGGGGCCACACTATTGGCAGATGCTGTCAGCAACCAACAAGCAAGTTACAGGATCTGTTGCAACAAGGAAAGACTTGTCAAAGGAGAGGCGCGTCGACGTCTTATATAAACCTCAGTAAAAATGAAAACTAGACAAGAATCAGTCACGTGTACTTGGCCCAGCAGTTCAACACCTAAGTACACTCAGCACAGTTTGTTTTATGACTTGTTTTCAAGAGTGTATTTCATAAAATTTCCTACTGCAAAGGAAACTCAAAGTTTAGACCCCACTGATATATTAAACCAGTGATGTCATTATAACTAAACATTCACTCCTTTCCCCATTGCTAACTTGTGAAACACAGATACAAGTTTATAGTATGACCACTCTCAAAGACCCAAAACTGTTCATTTCTAAACTAGAAGGAAAAAATAATATACCATTTATAAAAGAGTTACCAAAAATACTAGAAATTTCTTTTTGCCATAAGAGAATTTGTCATATTACATATAACTCTATTAAAATATGTAAATATAGACAAATGTATATATGATTATATTCCAAATGAATTCTAAATATTAGGTTGGTGCAAAAGTAACTGCAGTTTAAAAGGTTAAAAATAACTACAAAAGCCGCAATTACTTTTGCACCAACCTAACTGGAGTTCCAAATCTGGAGAAAAACATTCCAAATTAATTCTTTAAAAATTCTTCCACGTAATCTTTACATCACATATCTCACAGAATGTTAAAAAATAAGTTATGAAGAAAACTGATTCATTCCAAAGTAAAAAATTCCAAATCTGAACAGCTCAAAGATGAAGTTTACAAATTGTTTTTAATCAACAAAATCCCAAGAAAAGCAATGATTCAATATAAGCATATTGACGCATTTACATACATACACTAATACACATACATACCAAATATCGCATGCCTATAGAAGTTATTCTGAAAAAAAATCCATAGTACAATTTGGTTTACTCACAATTCTTTTTTTAAACAATTTTTTGAGGTAACATTGGTTTATAACATTATGCAAGTTTCAGGTGTGCAACATTATAAATCGATGTCTGCATCTATTATATCATGTTCACCACCAAAAGTCTAGTTTCCATCCCTCACCATACAACTGACCCCCTTTACTTGTTTCACCCTCCCTTTACTCCCCCGTCACCCCACTTCCCCACTGGTAACCACTAATCTGTTTGTTTTTGTTTTGTTTTCTTTGTTCTTTGTTTTCTTTTTCTTTAACCTAAAATAAAATGCAAAATCTAAAAGGGAGGTAGGGAAACAAATTAAAATCATATGTAAGCATTTCAATGCTTTTATGACACTTTAAACTCCCATTTCACTGGACCCTAGAGGAAGGTAAAGAGCAGAAAGCAGAAAGGCCTGAAGTGAATCAAGATACAAACTATGTGAGGCCTGATTACAAGTACAGGCACATACCTGCAAATCATGCAATCTAACAGGCCAAAAGCAAGGCTCTGTTGATCAAATAGTTAAAATCACAGTGGAATCTGCTGTTACGGTGAAACCTGGGGACAGGATGATTCACAGATCACAGCAAAACAATCCTCAAGTCAGCTATACTCACACTGGTGAAAGAACCCTCCCCAAGGCTTCCGCGGTCACAGTGCTTCCCCACTCGGGGTCAGAAAGGCCTTTGCAGAAACTGCAGAAGGGCTCAACTCACTTAAGGAGCTGACTTGCCCTGAGACCAGCAGGCAAGCACAGCAGTCTCTGGGAAAATCCACACAGCAAATGCTCCCAGATCTGCACTGGAAGAGAAACTAAAGGCTCCCTAAAGGAGGCAGAATAAGGATTTTAGGAGAGTTACATTGCTGCAAACTCCCATGGGGGAAAGCAAAGGTCTGCCCTGAGTTCTTCCAACAAATCACAGAGTGCATTTCATCACAAGTTGGGAAGCAGCCACACTACCACATGACAAACTGAAAACCAAAAACCCAGCTAGAAAACACTGAAGCGCTAAATCGTGACACAACTATTTGCTTTTTCCAACAGCTTTACAGTTTGTTTGAAAGGCAGTCACAAACAATATCATGTTATCCTCCCTTTCTACAGATAAGAAAACATTTGGGCTCAGAAAGGTTCACTGGCCTTGCAAAATGGCAGCTCCCAAGCTATTAACCAAATCTCAAATCTCACACTCTTTAGAACAAGCAATGAGTTTGGGAACCTTTTCCAAGTCTCAGACATCTGAGAAGGCACAATGGCTGACCGATCAGCATGATGTACGGGGTGTGAATAAACTCGTGTTTCAGTTGAGTGCTATGTTCTCATTTTATTAACATACAAATGTAATTTCAATCCAAGTGCCAGAATGAGAAAAATGAGAACTTTCTTATGATTCAGCATTTAAGTTTCTTATCACAAGGAGGTTTATGGGCAATTTAGCCTATAAGAGGCCTCAGTTTGCAGCTTGGTTGTTGAGAAGAGGCGATAAGAAAATAATGGGCCTTTATCTATAAGTTTCAAAGTCCTTGGAACTGGCTGGAATAAAACCTGCACGGGATTTAGAAACGTGCAAGAAGCGGAGGATGTTGAGCCCTGGAGCTCAGCTGTCAACTGGACATAGTGGTCAGGGAAGTGAAGGCTCAGGGAGGGTGGCAGGACTTGCACACAGAGTCTCCAAAAGTAAATACCAAAAGGAAACAGAGCTCCACAAGTGTAACAGTGTTATCGTGCACTGATACCCAAACGAACCCAGTCACTAACCTTACGTCACGCCCAAACCACTTACTTTTCCTGCGAACTGTTTCATGCAGCTTTCCTCATTCTCCCCGTCTTCCCCTTCAGGTTCTACTCTATGAGGATGTTGTGTGATCATACAAAACTGTAACATTTTGAACCAATGAGAACATCTTAAACAGAGCAAAAACACAAACCATAAGCCTGGGAAAACGTACATCAGGAAGTATCCTGAATATACAGACTGTGCAAATCACTAAGAACCCAAATATCCCATTAGTAAAATGGGCATAAAGAACAAACAGGAAAATAATACAAATGAGCAATACATATAGTAAAAGACACTCACTCACTGATAAGCCCACAAATGCAAATAAAAATAACAAGGGACTGTGCGTTTTTTCATCTGTCTGACTGGCAAAGGTGAAAATGGTCATCAAACTCCATGCTGAGGAATGTAAACAAAGCAGCCCTCCATGCAGGGCCAGCGTTAGCGTAAAAAGGCTGTAACAGACGCTTTGTGGAGCGTGGTTTGGCAACATGAATCAAAGTCTGAAACCCCAGAGGCCTTGTGACCAGTCATCCCACTTCTAGGACTTTAGCCTGAAGAAGATAATCAGTTCCTAGTTGTGAACTGTGATCCATTAAGAACAGCAAGTGTCCACTCAAATGTGCACAATCTCCACAATTTCAAGAGCAGGAAGTCCTATCAAGAGAAGGAATCAGGTCACCCTGAGTGTACAATGTGTGAGCAAGGTGCCTCCTCGCTCTAGCGTTGTTTTACAAATTTAACTTCTATTCAAGTGCCAGAATGATAAGCATGAGGCCTTCTAAAAGTAATTTAAATGGCTCTATTGCTTCCTTGATGATTTTATACTGAATTTAAGTCCTCTTCATGCACACGTGTGTCACTCAAGATGAATCCAACATCAGTCAGGTAGGATCCAGCTGTGGCGTCGAGTCGGGTATGCCTCCCCGCCCGACACGTACCTTCTCTGTAGGAGGGGAGGTGGCCTTCTGTGGAGCTCACTGTCCTTGTCCTCAAATGCACACTGCAGACTGCTGGGTGTCACTCCTGGTTTTAGGAAGCTCTCAATAAAGAGCACTAGTATCATCATCATTCCTATCGTCAGGAACGGCCACGTCTTTCTGTGGATTCTATGGGTTCTGCAGCCCCAACACACCTACCACCCAGGAATCTAACCTCATTTGCTTCTATATTGCAAACCATCACCCGCACCTCCAAACCAAAGGCCTATTATAGTGGAACCGTACCACTACAGGGCTACCGTTCCTGCCACGTGTAAGCACTACGCAGTAAGAAGAGACCTGAGGAGCTGAAACCATTTGGAAGAATTCTTGGACCTGCTCCACGTTAGATATGCACATTTTTGCCTCCACTACTGGAGGACACTTCCTATTCTCAATGCCAGGCTCTCCACATGGCTCTGGCAGCACTGTCTGTTCAGTAACAAACCATCCCAGGCTCAGTCTCTCAGATTACAGACTGCACCTGCTGCCAATCAAAAATAGCCAGAACTTGCTTCTGTCCATTCCCCAGTTTCCACTTCTGCCCAGACACTGAGTTTGTGTTATAACAAAGTTCTACTAAATATTATACGCAAATCATCATCACATTCAGGAGTGCTCATTTAAAAACCTAAAATAGTTTGTGATTCAGTTTCAACATTAATGTTGAAAGACACTCTTGAGATGCTTTAACTTAAAGGGACATAATCTAAAGTATCATCAAAGTGAAGCTTACCCCTAGGGAAAAATATGCATTTTATATTTAGCAAATATCTCCCTTGCTTACATAAGCAATTTGATATCCTGCTAATTTTTGCCTCGAGTCATCCCCTTTACAAGCTCTATAAAGGCATATGCCTTAAGGCTATCTATTTCTAATAAACTTCCAATAAAATGAAAAATAGAAATACTGCGTTATGACACTGTCTTTTGTTATCTGACTATCTGTAATTGCTATTATTGGGGATAATGTGATTTGAGCTGCAATATATTTTGAAGGGGTCCAGAATATGCCACTACGGCCTAAAAATTATTTTGAGCTGAAGGCACTGGAGTTCCTGAAATCTCTCATTTGCCTTAAACAGGACCTCTCAAAATAACTCAATTGTCATAAATCCCCTCCCTAGGAGCAACCAGGCAGGATTGAGTTGTATCACCAGAGATGAGTCTCCACACTACATCTAAACAGACATTGTCACAAAACTATCATAGCTGTCATGTGTTCTCTAAGGACTCATTTATAATATCTTTCCAAAGAGTTATTTGTTTGCCTATAGGTACCCTTCCCCTCCCCTTCTATTAAGAAGTCATTTGTTTTCCCATAAGTCACCCTTCTCCTATTAAGATGATATATAAGCCACAAATTCTAACCCGTGGTGCCTCTGAGTCACATTTTTCTGTGATTAAGTCTGTCTTCCTAATCTATCTTTGGTCAGTTTAATTTGCAGGCCCCCAAATACTGAACCTAAGAGGGTAGATGGAAAGCTTTTCCTCCCTGACAATTTAAATCTATGAAATACACTGTATTATGAGTGTATGTGAGAACCATACTAACTTTCTTATTAATTGCAGTGTAAATAATTATGATTAATGAATAACACTTCCTCTTTAAGTCTTCCTCTTCCCTCACTTTTCTTTAAACTTCCTCTTAATCTTTATTTCTAACTCTTCAATTTTTTTCAAGTATTATCGTCATAAGTATAATTTAGCAGAAATAATTTGTTTTCCCTTTCTACTTCTAATAAATCAGTACAAATAATTATTAAGTATTAAAAATGCTGCCCACTTTTTGCCAGTTTGTAAAAACCTCTCAAGTACAATCAAGCTAAAACATCATGTTGATTAAATAAATCAAGTTGCTATTTCACCAACCACTGAGAACTGGAAGCTCTCTGAAATATACAGAATTAAAACACACACAGTCACTTTGTACAAAACCATGATATTCCCCTCACCAGAGTTTATTGTTTTAAAACTGATTTGATGATAAAAATAAAATGACAAACCAAGATAATTAGTCCAAGCTGGCACAGAGATATACACTTTGTACCAAAGCATGAAAAATAAACCATAGGGACACTCCCCTCCCTCCAGAGAAAAGCCTTTCTGCTCAGATGGGCCCAATCCCTCCTTGGCGTTCGGTTCTCTGAAGTTAACTTCAATTAGCTAGCCCCCCATGGCTCAGAAGCACAGGAATGCTGGTGCCCACAATTAAGACAGACTGCTCACAGCAGCCGTGGGTGCCGGGACGCTATCAGCCTGCTGTGCAGACTGTCCATTCACTGCTTTGCTGAAAAGTCACAATCAAGGATCTGAGGACTGGTTGGACCACAAATCCCTGACTAGCTGTATCAAAAGCAACATTGCCAAAATACCCATTCTGTTAAAATGTACAGTAACTTTACAAGTTTGTCAACCACCTACGATTATTCCCTTCCACAGGTTCAGCTGACCATGCCCCTGCTGACAAACCGCAGGTATGGTTCTGCACTGGCTACAAAGCATCCGTATCTGACTGTCTGGGTCCGCCTGCTGCACCAGTGGTTACCTCACATCAGATACAGACTCCTGGCAGCAACCAGAACCAAGGCTCTTGCCTACCTCCCTCTGCTTGAAACATCCTTCCGCTGTTTTCAGAGCTAACTGCTTCTCTTCCTGCAAGACTCAGCTCAACTGTCCCCTCCTCCAGGAAACAAACTATTTTTTCCACTGAGTATACACAGCACATTACCATGGTTCCCAGTGTTTACATACATGTCTCTGTCCCAGCTTCACCAAGAGCCCATGGGGCTGTACATTCTAACACCTCCAATATAATTCAACATTATGCTTCCAGTCTTAGAAGACAGTAAGCACATACCGTGTTTCCCCGAAAATAAGACCGAGCCGGACCATCAGCTCTAATGCGTCTCTTGGAGGAAAAATTAATATAAGACCCGGTCCTATATTATATTATATTATATTTATTATATTATATTATATTATACCATACCCGGTCTTATATTATAGTAAAATAAGACCGGGTCTTATATTAATTTTTGCTCCAAGAGACGCATTAGAGCTGATGGTCCGGCTCGGTCTTATTTGCGGGGAAACACGGTGACCAATGTTTAGTACATGGATGAGTGCGTAGATGAACAAAACAATGACTAAGCAAACAAATGAACAATGAACTAACAAATGGACTTGCTGCTGGTTGTTTGGAGATGGGAGGGCCTCCATGTAATTCCCCTAACGTCCACCCTGGCTGACCCCTGAAGAACACCCTGAGCTCCTTACCTCCTCTTGGGGACTCTTCAACTCCACATGCTCCTTTCATTTCTCTGTATCTTCACATCCAATCCCCATATTTAATCTAATATTTTACCATCTCAGAAGCTCCTGCTCTTTATTTTATAGCTGCCCTGGGGCAGTACATGTAATAACTTGACTTGCACTTGTTTCTATAAAGTCTCCCAACTAGACCAAAATCCCTGTGGGCCCAATTCTTCTGTCCCTGTGATCCCTAATTCCAGAGCCTAATATACTACCTGGCAAACAATACACACTCACATGTATGAGATGGATAAGTGAATGAATGAAGAAAGGAAGATGTAACAGTTTTCACACTTTGCTTTCTACTTTCTCTCTTTTTTTCTTACTAAATCATCTGATTTTTCCAGGTAAACCATGATTAGAGAGAGGTAATGAGGGAAGAAGATCATTTACAGTTAAATCAAAGCTTATATTAAAAACTTGTATACCGGTCTTTTTCTATAGCAATATTCACAGACCCTTCACCACCGTCTTACTGTCTCTCAGTATCTGTTCTCAACAGCATAATAGTTTGACAAGTTTTGTTATTGGATAAGGTTGAACAAATCACGCAACTTATATAGGCTATTGTTGACAGTGCCCACATCTGTCGGGTCCTGTGCCAAGATTTTTCATATATATTTGTGCTAATCTTTGAAAACACTCCAAAGAGTTGCATTTGGAAAATAGAGGTGAAAAAAGGTTAAATAATTCGCCCCAAAGTCACTTTGCTAGTAAGTTGTGGCACCTCAGTTTACACACAGATCTACTCAAAACACATACTTTTTGACCAGAACTTTAAAAATCCTAGGCCTTACTTAAGCTTAGAATAATGGTACAGACTGAATTTCAAAAGCCTATGCTCTTACCTCTACTCACTATTACTGCTAAAATATCAGTCATCATTATTAGATATTTTGTTGCATTCTTGTTGGCACCAAATCACCAAAGAGCACAGAAGTCCCCAGCAGGGATTCCCCAAAGTATGGCAGCAGCTGCTCCAGGTACTCAACCAAACGAGGCCCTCCTATTGCTGAGACATTATGGGGCACCAGTAATTCTCCAGCATGCCTTTAAAACAACAAGAACTAGGCCATAGGGAAGGGGCACTCTGACTACAGCACGGTCAAACTGGTACAACCTTTTTATAAGACAATCTGTCAGCATGCATTAAAAGTCATATGCATATCCTTTGACATAGCAAGTCCACAGGTAAGAATTCATCCTAAGGAAGTAATTGGATAATGCCCAGAGATGTATGAATAAGAACTGAAATATCAAACAATAGCAGAATGATCAAATTATCCAAGATGCAGACATATGATGGCGTATTATGCAATCATTAAAAATGGTGATGTCGATGAATTGTATTTTGCATTTTTGGGTAAAAGGAGCAAAGCGAGGACCTGGAGATATACGCTGGAGCAATCTCCTCGAAGGGATTCAGCACGAGTAGATGGTAAACATTTCAAGGGGAAAGGGAGGGTTTGTTTAAAATAGTAAATCAGTAAGTTATTTCTAAATTTAAAGAAAACAAAATTGGAGTTGAAGAATAAGTAGGTTCCCTATTGGCTGTTGTCATTTTTCTTTGAAAAAAAATAGAAAGTGACATACCTGTTCATTTACTGCTCTGCTAAAATGTCCGCAAAATATTCTACGTGTAAACAGCAGATTATAAAACACATGACCCTCTCTTTTAAAAAACTGTATGTAGTTTTAAAAGTCTGTAAGACAAAAATTTGAAGGCTACAAGAATATATATCAAAATGTTAACAATGGTGATCTAACTAGTGGGATTATGTGCTTGACTAGAGAGCCAAAAAGAACTTTGCCTGTCTTCTTTCATTATTATTTTTTTCATTTTTTCCACAATGCCCATTTTATGACTGGTAAAATAATGAAATGACGAAGTATTTTTAATTAAATCAATCCCTTAAAAATGCCAAAGAGCTGGGGATCATAATCAATCGGGACATTTTTTCCCCCCAAAGTCTTAAAGTCTTCCTTCAAGTTCTTTAAATTGTTCATTGCTAAAAGCCTGGAGTAAATTCATAGAAGGCTTAAGCTACAAGAGATTTCCTAGTTTTATCTCCTGTTTTCAATTCTTTACAGAATGACACATATTTTTGGACTTACAAGAAAGCTGACAATGAAGGTTTAGTTTCTAGAATTTAACCTCAGGTCCTGTAACAAGTAAGAGAGAAAGAGTAAGGGCTGTGCATAAAACACCATTAGCAGGCACAGAGTAGTTCTTACTGTAACAGACAAAGCACACAAGATGAAGCTTTGATGGATGAGGCAATATTTTCTACCAATGCCCATTACAAAGGTGGATTTCTAAAAGATAAAGTCCAAAAGTAGCAGATATTTTTAAAAACCTGACAAAAGTAATTTCTAGATAAGACAAGAAGAAAATGTCTTCCAAGATCACAATGGTGCTTTACGTACCTTACTCCCTCAATAAATATTCCTGGATTTGAAAATAAACAGCTGGCAAACACTCTTATTTTCCTTCCAATGGATATAACTAATTTAAAATGTAATAAGAATTCAAGTAAACCTAAAAAGAGAACCGATTTAAAATATACTACAAACCTGGGGTTATAAAAAGTGTGTTCAGTGGCTTACGTATGCAGAAAACTACAAATTTTGTTTATAGGGAACAGATGGTGCGCCAATATTTGTACACAGGTGTATGGCATTCTGAACACATTTTGCCATCAAAACAATGTTATAATGGTGGTTAACTCGCAGCCTGGACCACCAAGCCTATTTAGTCGTAGTGAGAACTATTATCCCACACCTGCATTTTTGGGTGAATGGCACTAGAGGTCTAAGTGAAGAAACCCATAATGCTAGGAGCGTAAGAGCTGCTCTCCTACACTGGAAGCCAAAGGCTCCCAGCAAAGAGATGCCAGCCCCAGGTCATACCCTCTTCCTGGGGGCAGCCCATGTCCAAACGACTAGTCAGTGGGGGAGGGGAGGTTTACAGGGTCTGCCCCCATTCCCCCAGGTGAGATAACTCTGCAGGGCCATCCCAGCTCCAGAGCTCAGTTATAACTTCATCACGGTTTAACTCCTCCCTCTGCCCAAGCCTCCTTCCCTCACTACCCCAACTACTAATCATGTCAAGAGCAACCCCAGTAAACCTTCTACAAATAAATCTCCATCACAGAGACTATTTCCAGGATTTAAGACAAATGGTAACACTCAATAAGCTCATTTTATAAGTCAGGCATTGTTTACATATACTGGCGGTGCCAAAAAAATGTATGCAAGTGGACACTTTGGTCAACGTTGTTCAAGCAGTAGTTCCCTGTAATCCGAAGTGTCTGGATGCTGATGGTAACCACTTTGAGCACCTCTTGTAATTGCAGAAGTCAACGTGACTTGTATTTATCTTTTGCTATCAGTATATAATGAATATTACAATTTTAATAGTCTTTTCCTTTCTTAAAATGTGTATACATTTTTTGGGCACCATCTTTATATACATCTATATATAATATGCATGAAATATATATTACATATATAACAGAGATAGAAATCTTACTATATATATATGGGTAGGTACTATAATCCCATTTTAAATATGCAGAAACTGAGGCTCAAAGAAGTCAAATGACTTGCCCAAGATCATATGGCAAGCAATTTGAGGAGGCAGGATGTGAATCTAGGTCTACCGTTGCAAAGCCAATCACTATGTAAACTAAGTCCGACTCCTAGAAAGAGCTGTTGAATGAGTTAAGCAGACTCAGCAGCCGAGGGGTTATGGTGGCAGTCAGGAATAAATGGAGTGGTGAACCATCGTCATCCAGAAAACAGGAATTTATAAAAGGACTTGGGATCCAGGCCCACTGAAAACTAGATACAATGATCAAGGGTTTATATACTTTTAGGCCTAAAGCAAAAAAAGAAAAAAAAAAATGTGGAGGTCTAATGGAACCAGAATTCCAGAATGAAACTACACAGTTATAATCTCCTGCATGACTAAATCCTAAAAATAATAATTGGCAAATCTTGTCCACCTACATAGAGGGGGTGGCCAGTTAGCTCAGTTGATTAGAGCGTGGTGCTGATAACACCAAGGTTGCCAGTTTGATCCCCACATGGGCCACTGTGAGCTGCACTTTCCTGGAAAAAAAAAAAAGTACTACATACAATATATGCATACAGATGTTTACTACGTAGGAGGAAAATTGTGATTCATCATCTTTTACTCCAATCCCTGCAAAATGCTTCATGACTGGCAAAATAGCAGAAAAAATGGTAAAAACATATACAGACAGTATCTAAAAATACTATTAAATTTCTTATTGGGGTACAAAGTCTTTACAATTAATATTCAAGTTACCCAAGATGCACAACTGTAACTGGTTCAACTTCTTCACCTACAACCACACCATAGCTTCCCCAAGCTTTCCCTAGCTAGCAATCCTCTTTTATAGAATAAGTAGATATCTATGTCTACTGACAAACAGTGAAAAAATAAGAATTAATATTACCCTGCCCTGGTGACCACACTGCCCAGGAACTACAAGACATAAAAACCATTCTATAAACTCCAAATAACTACAAATAAAAATTATTAGCTTCAAGTGAAGTCATTAAGTTTCATTCTTGCAGATGTAGATCACAACTGACTCAAACAGTGAGAACAAACCACTTAAAAGTTCAACAGAACGCAGGTCTACTACATCCTTGGAAGAATTGTTTGATTTGTAATATTCATAATCACAAAGTCTAATGTCACAGTTAAGTAAAAAACCGAAATCTACTTAGAAATACTATAATAGTCCCATTAATATCATTTTAAAAATCAAAAACTGGGCCTTATCAGTTGATTGAGAGTTTGCACATATCTGTTGCCCCTGCCTTTAAAAATTCAGCAATGTCAATCCTCCCACCCCATATTATAATGCACAGCTTTAAATGGTAAAACAAAATGCATTTGTAATTTCTTTATCAATTTTGCACACAGCATCCATCTTCAGTTCTCATCAACTGCAGTGAGAGGGTCTTCAAATTAAGGTGGAGCATTCACTGAGACTGCACACCACGTCAGAATCAAGAGATGGGCATCATAAACCTCAGTTGGTACCTTCTCTAATCCTGATTATGGCAATGTTTGGCCCATTTCTTCCCTCTTTCCCCTGTTCAATTAATAAAACAAGCTCCAAATCAGAAATACATAGCTTTACACAGATATATACATAACTACTAAATATACCTGACTCTGCCACTTCCAAGGAGAGTAATACTAGCAACACCATAACCAGATCAACGTTTACAAATGAGGAGACACCACCAGCCTAAGAAAAAAATTTCCTCACACCACCTTAAAACAGTCCAGTCTTCTGAAGAAAGAAGGAAAGAGCCAACTTGACACTTCCATACAGACAAAACATAACAGGATAAGCCACAACCACCGTCAGAACAGGAATGCAAGCTCCACGGGGACCAGGATGTCCTCTCTCGCAATTACCACTGTATCCTTGAATACTTAACACAGTATTTGTAACACTGCAAGTGCTTAATTTTTGGATGAACAAGAGCGATCATTGTCGATCACTTATTTTTCTTGAGGAACTTTACTAAACTCCCCTCTGACTGAGCCTTACAATAACGCTATGAGGGGGCCTATATAATAAATACATTTCTTTTTTTGAATTCTACAGGCGAGGAAATTGAGGCTCAGAAAGACTGACCTTCCCAAGATGCTATCAAGTTGTAAATGCCTGAGCCAGGAGTCTGTCTTCCTTCCCCTCAATCACATCAATACCAAAATGAAGTTTAGAGTTAAGAAAACAAAGAACATGGAGAAGGTAGTGTGGCCAAAAATTGTATTACCAAACATTCACCAATGTGGTAAGTTTGGGAAACTTCCTATTTCCCTGTTACTGACACAGCCAAAGGGCTTAAGGTTCTATTTCTAATAGGCAACACTTCACTGTGGTGTTAAGTGCAGGTGCTCTGTTTAAAAAGTGACATATCTACATAAAGTATTGCCTCAAAAGCTTAAAGCTACAAGTTAAAAGCCAGAAATAAAGATCTCAATCTCCTTCCATTATAACCTATCTGTACTCCCTTCCCTGAAAAATTGCCTGACCAGAGGATTTCAAAGGAACTGTCCAAGTAAGTAAAAAGTGTTTGCACCCTGTAAGGAAAACTATTATCTTTGCAGTGACAAGAGCAATCCTGTCACATTTTCACTATTTCAGTAAGTGCCCCCTCAAAAGGTGCATTCGGGCACTACCTACGACTATTAGGCTTCCTTCTAAAAATGTGAAACAGAATTAAATAGAGGATGATTTTTTTTTTTTTTTAAACTCCAGGCTGAGAACGGAAGTCAAATTCAGATTCTCTTCCTTCCTCAAGCGAGCAAGAGAACAGAAGAACGAACACACACACACACACACTCACATACACACACACGCCCTACAGTGAAAAATGTCTCGGGGCCTCTTCACCTGTGGCAATCGACACAGCAAGCCCGGATTTGCTGGGATTGAAGGCTATTCGCCGTGGAGGTGGAGGGGGGGAGAAGTAAGGAGGGTGGGTGAAGGAAGCACAGGGAAGAATGAACTGGTTGCCTAAGTTTTCAATCGGATCATTCTTCTCAACTTGGGCAGCTCCTTCCTCCCTTCCTCCCTTCCTTCCTTCCTTCCTCTCTCCCTCCCTCCCTCCCGGCCCGGAGCACACACTGGGCTTTGCCAGCGCGGGCACCACCAGCAGGGCCCGAGGGTAGCGCTGCCGCAGCCGGGCACCCGGGCGCCCCTCGGAGTCTGGGGCGCAGGCTGCCCAGGGCGCGCGACCTGTGCGCGGCGCGAACACTGGGCAGGGGCTGCAGATCTATCGTCGCCGTCAGGCGTGGGGACCGGGAAGGGGCAGCCACGGCGGGGCGGAGGGGCGGGGTGAGCACTTCCTGACTCGCATTGTCCACGCATCGCCCGCGCCACCCAGGGCCCAGCCACCGCGACGACCCCGTCGAGGAGGAAGTTGGCGCTCGCCCCGCCAGCCCCGTCTTACCGTTCTTGGCGTCGCCCGCGGCTGCAGCCCCCGCGGCGGCCGCGGCGTTGGCGGCACCAGTCCCCGCGCCTCCGGTGCCCGTCGCGCCCCCGGTGCCCGGCGCGCCCGCTGCCGCCGCTCCGCAGCCGGCCGCCGCCGCCAGGGCCCCCCCGGCCGACGCGCCCGCCGCGCCCGCCGCTGCCAGGGCCCCGGCTCCATTTTCCTGCTCGTCCCCGCTGCTGTTGGCGCGCTTGTTTTTGCGGCCGCCTTTACTGTTTTTGGGGTTGGGCATCTCGGGAGCGTCCAGGTGTCCGGCGTCAGCGAAGGCGGCTCCCCACGGCGCGGCCGCTCCCGGCAGCCGGCTCCGGGACGGGGAGAATGGAGGGAGTGGGCCGGGGTCTCCTTCAGCGCCCGTCTAGCCGCGCGGCCCGCGCCGCGCCATCCCGGCCGCCGCGCCCTACCCGGCTTCCTGGAGCCGGCGCGCGGCCACCCGAGGCTCGCAGCCGCGCGGGCGCCACGGGCTCGGGGCGCGAGCGAGACGCTCCCGAGCAGGAGGGAAAAGGCGGGTCTCCCGCTTGTTTTGATTCGGCTTCGCTGACACGCTCTGGCCCCGCCCCCCGTCCGTGACGGTACTGGGGATTCGGCCTGGCCGCGCCCACCAGGTGACCTCACAGCGGACGGGCCCTCCCGCGTGACGTCACGCCCGCGCTGAGTCGGCCACCTTCGAGTGACGTCATCCGGGCGCCCTAGTCTCAGGCCTCGGGAGCTCCCGGCGTCTGCGAACCGTCCTTTCTGAAATGGCCCCGAAGGCCAATCCGATGGCATCTGAAGTTATTCAGTGGCCTCCTGACCGACATGTAATTTGAGGATTGACACAATATGGTCAGGAAAAATAGGTGAGTAGAGCAGGAATGTAAAACAAAGGATTTCAAATTTCGGACTAATAATCCATTAAAAAGCTTTGCCATTCAGGAACAGTCCTAGTGGTGACAGTTCATTGGACAGGACCCACCATCCAGGGATGTAACTGAATGTTGCCTGTGACCAAGAAGCAGTCACTGCCTGGGGGAAACCAGCAATCCCTGTGGATAGGACTGAGTTGTCCTGAAAGATGGGTGGCCACTTGTGACCTACAGAGATTAGAAGGTGACATGAGTGATGAGAGGCAATGATCTAAGGGCAGGGGACCCCCGGGAAGAGTTTCATATGGTCCTTTATTGCAACTCTTTTCTGCCTTTCCACATATCAGTTTCTTCCCCTCCCTCAGGTCCCAGCGCAAACACACCACTTCCTTCAGGATGAGGCACCTTCCCAGAAGAGCTATCAGAAGTATCACCCTGTTTATTTCCCCTATCCATCTCTAATTATTTTGTCAGTGTATATGTTTACTTGTTTCCTTCTCTCTCAAATGAAAGCTCCATAGGATAGATTTTTTTTTCTGTCTTGGACACCTCAGGAAACAGCTAGCATATATTTGTTGATTCTTTGCCCATGAACAGTGAAGGGAAAGCTATGTTAGCTGACAGTTTACAGTTTTCCCCTCCTATAGTGTGATCTTTAATTAACCCAGCTCTTCAGTAAGACTCTGTGGCTGTGTTACTGAGCATGTAGAGACAGGCAAGGAAGTACAGGGAAAAGTACCCACCACTGCTCACCTAAGGAGGGGATTCTAATTGGGAACTCGAGGCATTCATTGCAGTCCATAGCAGAGCCTGGAGCTGCAGGAAGGAGTCCAACTAGAAATGCTGGTTGGACTTTTCAGTAGGAAAATAATGCACCTTTTAATTCCCTAATTTTTATTAGAGAAAAATTACTTTAGAGGGCCATATTCATAGTTATAGTAGATAGATAGCTGTGTGCCTATATTTACAAGTCTGTTTCTCCCATGCCCTGACATCCTCTCAGCACTAAGAGAGCCAGGATTGTGTCTTTCTAACTGCAGATTCTAGAATAAAGTCTGACCCACAGTAAGTGTTCGATAAAATTTTGTTGAATGGAGGATGCTTAAAGCACTCTTCTTATGGCTATATTTTTCTGAACCTTAAAGCCTCAGCTAAATCAGCAATTCTCTAGGAAGATCTCTGACAACCAAAGCTAGATTCGTCCCCATTTGCTCCCTGTACCTTCCCCACCACACCAGCTTGCACACAAATAGGTATTGAAATTGCCTATTGTCTCTTGTCTGGGCTCCCACTGGACTATAAGTTCTGTGATGACAGAAACTGTCCCAGGCGTCATTGTATCCTTGGTGCCTAGTACCGTTCATGGGACACAGTAGGTATTTAATAAATGCATGACAAGTACATGAATAAATGAATGGGAAAATGCTTTGAAGGTAGATGCAGCAAGATTTGGTGACCACTTGGCCGTGAGAGGTGAAGGAGAGAGTGAAGTCAAGAAATTCTGAAAACTGGAGGAAATAATGATGGTTAATTAAATGGAGACATCTGGGAGAAGACAGTGGAGCTGCAGATAAAGATAATACGTTAAAGTGGCCCATTCAGACTTAGCCTAATTTCATTACTGGTATTCCTCATTAGAGGTGGCTGAGAGATCTCAAAATCTTTGGCCTTTCTTTTTTCTTTTGTTTTAAGTGGTGAGGATGAAGTAGCTTAGGTTAGAGTACAAGAAAATTGAGATAATTATTTTCTTGAATAACAACATCGCGGGCAGCTGGTTGGCTCAGTTGGTTAGAGCGCAGTGCTCATAACACCAACATCACCGGTTCAATTCCCACATGGGCCAGTGAGCTGCGCCCTCCACAGCTAGAGTGAAAACAATGGCTTGACTTGAGCTGATGGGTCCTGGAAAAACACACTGTTCCCCAATATTCCCCAATAAAAATTAAAAAAACAAAAAAACAAATAACAACATCGCTGTCATGCCATATTGGATCAGAGTAATTGTGCATGTACCCTGCAGACAGACATTCACACCAGCTGCCTCCCACCTCTACATAACTGAGATTCAAGAATTGGAAACTTTCCCACAAAAATATCATAATTGGCTCAAAGCACACAGACAGCCAGTTGCTGTTCTCTTTCATTGTGTGAGCCACCTACTTCTCATTCAAACCGAAACAAAATGAAAAGAAGGAAGGAGAAGCTGGGCCACCTCTTTCATGCTCAACTTGCTAATCTATTTTCAGCCTTAGTCAAAAGTCCTGATTTATTGTTACAAAAAAAGAAAATGTGCTAAAATCAAGATGTTAGATGTTAAAGGATTTCAGTTCCTACTTCCATACATGTGGAATTTAACAGGAATCCTGTTGTTCTAACCCTTTTATCTTTTGTCCCACCATTTCTGAAGGGGGGAGAGATAGAGATAGAGATAGAGAGAGAGAGAGAGAGAGAGAGAGACCTACCTGAAGAGAAAACATGGCAAATGGTGACAGAAAGCCGTCCCCTCAGATGCTTCCATAAGAAAATATAATGAGCTCTAGGAATCCGAGGAATCCATTGTGCTCTTTGTATCCACACTTGGCTTCTCTTTCTATAATTTCCCTGATCAATTCATATGCTCTGAAATAAACTTCAAAAAAATTGCATCTCTACCCAAGGTTTCCTTCCCCCAAACTTCATCACCCACTCCATCACCCGGGTCTTTGCAAAATTAAACAAAACAGCAGCAAAGCAAGATCATGAAAGATACACAACTTATCCTTGAGAAGAGGAACAAGCTAATCACGGGCTGCATGGGAATAAGTGATCATTGTTTCAATGTTCTTGCTCTGTTTGTTTGTGTTTGTTGTTGTTTTGTTTTGTTTTTTGCTTGACATTTGTACCTGTCTTCTGAATTCTTGGGGTCAACTAAGTCATCTGGGCTAGAATTTAGCCTGATCTGCTAAAGTCACTGCAAGTAAACATAGTTTGAACCATGTATGTTATCTCTATGCACCATTTTCTTCTTCTGGAAGTAGCCTCTCCTATGCCTACAGGTTTACTTTGAAAAATAATGATAATTGTGATTATAAAGAACTTTGACAAAAATGGAATACTAATGCAAATAATAATATGGATTATTAAATGTCATAGATCTGCTCTCCCTTTAGACTATTCCAAAGTATCAGTATTTTTCTCAAAATCTCAAAACCTCAAAATCTCTTTTCAGGCCTTTAGTTTGACGATTACATTTTTTCCATAATCTATAATACAAAAGCAGTCATACGAAAGGTCAGAATTCCATTCTCAGCAAACCCTGAACTTGCTGCTTCCTCCAACCTCGGTGCCTTCTTTGCTTGTCCTGTTGTCCCACTCAACGTCAACACTGTCCTGGACCCCAGTAATCTAAGCAAGATGCTCCTTTTGAGAGCTAGGTCAAGTATAATTTTTCCCAAGATAGACTTCCCTGAATTCATACTACGCAGTACTCTCTCTTTGTTATACTACTTCACACCTCCGTGTGCTTACCACCTGGCTACACCAATGTTTTCCCAACTGTGGGTCATACATATTCCCTTTGCAGGTTGTGAAATCAATTCAGAGGGTTTCTATCAGCATTTTTTGAAAACTGGAACACAGTAGAAGATATCAGAATGCACTGCATATAGAAAATAAGTATTGTTTTGTAAAACATACATATTATTTTGTAAAATTCAATTTATACACTCAAATATATTATATATATATATATATATATATATATATATATATATATATATATATAGAGAGAGAGAGAGAGAGAGAGAGAGAGAGAGGATGTATAAAGTATAAAGTTCATTTCTGATGGGTGCAAGTCAAAAAAAAAAAGAAAAAGTCTGAAAGCTATTTGCTATACCATGCCATGAAGTATTTGATTGATACAGGCTGTCTTTCCATGGTCTTCTTACCTCAGAAGGAGCATTTTATCTCTCCAAGTACATTTTTAAATTCTCCGAAGACAGGCATCAGATCTTTCACCTTTTATATTTCTTCCAGTGAACTTACTACCATCAAGAGTGCTTTCCTTGCAAGTTCCATGCATACGCAAAAGCAAACCAAACTCAAAAACCTGAAATTCTAATGGGGTAGAGGGCAACACAACAACAAACACATATGAAATAAAAATTAATCAACTATTAACTTAAAATAAAGAAAACAAGAAAGGTAGGTCGTATTTTGTTTCGTTTTGTTACCTTTTGTTTTAGAGGCAGAGTGGTCCCCTCAGATACTCAGAAGATAGAGGGGTTACTGGAGGCTAGAATGTCAAAGAAGGCTTCTTGGGGAGGTGTAGAGACTCTGGTGTTTGTTGGGTAGAGTTGAGAAACAGATCACGATGGGCCCAAAGCAGCAGTGGACACACAGTAGGTTACAGTCCAGACCCTGATAACTGGTAAGGAAGCTCACCCTCCCTCTCTCCCTTCCTTGCTTTCTTTTTCCCAATAGTACTTAATTACTGTACTATATATTTTTTATCATTATATTTATTTACTTTGTTTACTCTGTCTTGCCTCTCTAGAATGTAAGTTTCAAGAGGATGAGGATTTCTCTGTTGAATCCTCAGTGCCTAAAACAGTGCCTAAAACAGTGCCTAGCATACAGTAAGTGTTCAGTACGTATTTGTGGAATAAAGGAATGTATAGGACAACACCTAAAAGGAATAATCTAAACTAGATCTCAAAGGAAAAATAATAGGAACCTCTAAAACCACATTACTGTGTTCTCAGTAGATATAACATCCTTCCCCTGTAGCTCGCATACCATTTAAACCAAAAGGGGTGGTTCCAGTCAAAGGCTAGTTTGGTGTAAC